>NC_090022.1:158269188-158599313 GCF_037176765.1 Anolis sagrei
GAATATCTTTACTCTTGTCAGCAGAGTTAAAATATAAACTTGCAATGTTGCAAACAAAAACAAACAGTGCAACAAATTTACATAGTCCTTGTAAGCAATACAGAATAAGGCTTCTTCATCCAAATGAGAGAGCAGTACAAATGGATGAGCAAAATGCATGAGCAAAGGCTCCTCAGAGCAAAAGCTGAATTGTATTCTAAAAACTATACAGTTATACCCCACCGGGTGTGGTCCAAACTTACTAGTTGACCTACATTAGCAGCTGCACATAATAATCAACAGTATAAGGTTTTCTTTAACACGCGCACACATACTTGATCCTGTTACGACTTACTGTAACACTCCCAGGCATGTAGCCGGGGGGGGGGGGCTTGAGGGGCTTCAGCCCCCCCCCCCCCCCGAAATTCTCATGGTGGTTCACGAAAAGGCCTTACTGGTGCATTATTTAAACTGTTTTTTTATTCATATCATGATCTGATCACCATACTCAATATATCCCATATGCATGGGGGTATTGGGGTAACGATACAAAAGGTTTGCTAGAGTAGACCCTCTTTCACTCGGACTTCCCCCCCCCCCCGAATCAAACTCAGCCCCTCCCCCGAATCAAAATCCTGACTACGGGCCTGGTCACCCCATTCATGCCTTTTCAAAATCTATAGCACTGTTGGTAAGAGCTGACTTCCAGTTGGATATAGCATCCTGTTAGTTACTCCTATAAGTGCTCTACTGCAAGGCAGGATCGGGGGAACAGTCCCTTGTTATCACCAATGAAATTTTATTTCAACCAGCATAATGACCTCACTGGATGTGGGAGATATTCTCCAACCCCTCTTCTGGCAATCAAATTGTCACTTTTGTGATGAATGATTGTAAGTGGAGAAGAAATACTAAAGCAGCGAACAGGCCCTGCCATGAAAGAAAACCTGGGAAAGGCTACAAGAACAAATGTTCTTTATCAAGTGGAATCTATAATAATGAAGCATGCTTAAGAGAGACTTTCTGACTGTGATGAGAAGATTAATACTTCTTGTGAATTTACCTCTTCATGTAAGCTAAAGATGTGAAAAAATTAACTCTTCTAAAAAACAAAATCTTTTGGAAAAGACTAAAGATCTAATAAATTTTACAAACAAAACTGAAGAGTAAGGGGATGTAATTTTTTTATTAAAAAGGAATAATGAGAACAAGTTTAAATCTTGATAAGATCAAAAATAAGTTGTTTTTGTTGGAGCTACCATACCTGAAATATGTGAATCTAACTTTTGGAGCATACAAAAATTCATCTGGTAATGAAGATTAAAATGTCTGAAGGAATGAGGGGTATGTGGACAGAGATCTAAAATGTTCAGATGATCAAGAAATCAGAGGTTTAATTTTAAAAGAGGTAAAATTCATAAGAGAATATTTCAATCAGACAATGACAGCTTAAGGAAGCAATTGTGAGCAATTATCCAACTTAGGATGGTAAAGAATGCAGCCCTCCGCTATCTAACAAAGGAAATTGGTGACATTATCTCTGGACTGACACTGGATCAACCATTATGGCAGATACATGCAGTGAGCTGAATCTTCTGTGATGTTGCGTCATTATCCAGCCAGCCCAGCTGGGCTTTTCCTGCATCAGTCTGGCTGGGCCATCCCCTTCTGCTATGTCACTTTCACTGCTGTCTCGATGGACAAGAAACTCCCTGAAAGAGCCTGGCCATCGTGATCACATTTGGTGGGGTCATAACAGAGAATCCATGTGATCAACCAGAAATAGGGAGAGTGACCCCTCCTAGTTGATTACATGACTGGGTGGACAACAAGTTAAACATGAGCCAACAATGTGATATGGCAGCAAAAAAAGCCAATGGGATTTTGGCCTGCATCAATAGGAGTCTAGTGCCTAGATCCAGGGAAGTCATGCTCCCCCTCTTTTCTGCCTTGGTTAGACCACACCTGGAATATTGTGTCCAACTTTGGGCACCACAATTGAAGAGAGATATTGACAAGCTGGAATGTGTCCAGAGGAGGACGACTAAAATGATCAAGGGTCTGGAAAACAAGCCCTATCAGGAGTGGCTTAAGGAGCTGGGCATGTTTAGCCTGAAGAAGAGAAGGCTGAGAGGAGATATGATAGCCATGTATAAATATGTGAGAGGAAGCCACAGGGAGGAGGGAGCAAGCTTGTTTTCTGCTTCCCTGGAGACTAGGACGCGGAACAATGGCTTCAAACTACAAGAAAGGTGATTCCATCTGAACATGAGGAAGAACTTCCTGACTGTGAGAGCTGTTCAGCAGTGGAACTCTCTGCCCCGGAGTGTGGTGGAGGCTCCTTCTTTGGAAGATTTTAAACAGAGGCTGGATGGCCATCTGTCAGGGGTGAGTTGAATGCAATATTCCTGCTTCTTGGCAGGGGGTTGGACTGGATGGCCTAGGAGGTCTCTTCCAAATCTAGGATTCTATGATTCTATGCATTAATCAGCTTAGGGGAAGGCTGATGTGGACAATAGATCAGGTGAAATGCAACCTGATCCAGCTGTGTACGTGGCTGCAAGCTCCAAAGACATTCTGATGTTTTTTGGATCTTCCACAGTATTCCCCAACTTTGCTAACTGCAGAGCAAGTTTGGGTTAAAGGATAAAAGGTCCAGATTGCTCCTGGAATTCAGAGTGCATCCTGTAGGCTGCTTAGTGCTTACCACCAGCTTCAGGTGAACCCACATTCTTTTTTACTTATGTAGTCTTGCCCAGGGAAGCTCCAGCTGGAAAGCAAATGGGGAGAGACAGAGACTGCTCTATATTCTCAGTGGAAAAAGAAGGACTGTTTGATCTAGAAGAACCTGCTTTGCACAAGAGATTTTATAGCTGAGAACAGATGGTGGCTGTGAAAGATTTTATTGACGATAAAGGTTTGCAGGACAGAGCTGTAAAAGAAGAAATGAGGCAACCTGCTCAGAAAGCCAAGGAGGAATTAAACAAAATGCTTTAAATTAAGATGAATGTTGCATTTGAGATGATGTACTTACCGCAGGCTTGTTTGTTTGGGATGAGTTATGCCCAGTTTTTAGAATGGTTGAAATATGATAGAAAACCCCATATCAGATATGAATGTTTTTAGATTATAAAAAATTTATTAGTTTGGCTTACGAGCAATAGGCATGTCATTTTTTTTCAAGGTGTAAGTTCTGGTTCATATGAGAATACCTTTGTGTTACATTAAATCTAAAGAGAAGGTAGAAGGAAGCCCCTTCCTTCCCGACCTTCCACAGAAAAGTGAAAACATGGCTTTTTGAACAAGACTTTGGAAACCTAGTGCAAAAGATAAACACAGAACTATGTGAAATCGAATACTGGAACGGCTTAGACCAGGGGTCCTCAAACGATGGCCCAGGGGTCATTTGCCCAGCCCTCGCTCAGGTTCAGCCTAAGTGTGAAACGACTTGAAAGCACACAACAACAATCCTATCTCATCAGCCAATAGTAGGCCCACACTTCCCATTGAAATACTAATAATTTTATATTTGTTGAAATCGTTCTTCATTTTAATTATTGTATTGTTTTTAAGTGTTTTTGCACTACAAATAAGATATGTGCAGTGTGCATAGGAATTCATTCATGTTTTTTCAAATTATAATCTGGCCCTCCAACAGTTTGAGGGACTGTGACCTGGTTTAGACAATGTTTTTCGATGACAAGAGAAAGTAATGGTTTCATATTTTTTTAAAATTTTAATGTATGCATTTTATAATTCTGTTCTAAATGTTTATTGTAATTTTTACATTGTTTTAATGGCACGGAATAGTTGCCTATGTTATAAAGCCACCTTGAGTCACCTTTGGGTTCGAGAAAGACAGATAGAAATATCGTAAATGAATAAATAGGATAAAAGTTATAAGCCATATGTTAGAAAGGGAAGGTACGGTAAATGAGTCCTCTTGTGGAGAGAAAATGTGGGGAATAAATAAACATAATAATAATAATAATAATAATAATAATAATAATAATGTTATATGGATTGTCGAAGGCTTTCATGGCTGGAATCATTGGGTTGTTACAGGTTTTTTCAGGCTATATGGCCATGTTCTAGAGGCATTCTCTCCTGACATTTCACCTGCATCTATGGAAAGCATCCTCAGAGGTAGTGAGGTGACCTCACTACCTCTGAGGATGCTTGCCATAGATGCAGGAGAAACGTCAGGAGAGAATGCCTCTAGAACATGGCCATATAGCCTGCAAAAACCTACAACAACCCAGTTATATAGATATTTAGACTGAAGAAGAAAATATACTTGCAGATGGCCAATTCTTCCACACCAGTAGTTACTTGCAGTTTCTTAAGTCACTTCTGACACAGAAAAAAACTGGCAACTCCAGGTTTTTGGGTGCTGACATCACAACGGCAGAAATCAGAAGTTCAGATCTATGATTTAAAAAATTGCCCCATAGAAGCACCTCACATCACAATTAAAATTATGTGTCCACATTCTGCAGACATTCTGGTTAATGCTCTAAAATTTACTGCTTTTAGGTGAATGGGCAGTCCAGCCTTCAAAGTTTTTTTTTTTTTTTTGACATTTTGGGCTTTGCTTCCCTATTTTTCTGTACTGTAGTGCTAAAGCTGAAATGCCCTTTTACAGTCCTCCATGCTTTTCTTCTCAGTGATTACAACCAGACACTGACCCAGTCAAGGCCAGTTTCGAAATGCAAAGCTTGCCTTGCTTTTCCCCCCTTCCCCAAAGATTGGGTGTGGAGAGAGATGTGGAAAGGAGAGTAATAAATAATCACTGGCAAGCTTCTTGCTAATTAGCTTGAAGCGACAAAAAAATCAATTTCTCTAACAGCTGGCCCCAAACAGCATAGCATGCATCCATTAAAACACCCAAAAAACAGTGTTCTCCATATTCAGCCAGCCCAAAGGTTTGCACATAAGGACATTAATCTAAATTCACAATGATAACTGCAGCGTAATGCCAGGTCAGATGTCAGCTACCTCCAGGGAGAAGGGATTTTCAAAGGCAAATGCTACAGAATTGAAATGTGTACACAAGTAGAAAAGGGGAAAAGATCAACAGGTGCAGGGCTTCATGAGGCCATCGAAAAGCCTTCTGTAAAAGAATATATGAGGAGATTACAGGTGATGAGAGAGAACAGTGTGTGAGTAATAGTAGGTTTGCTGCCACCACCCTAAATTACAGTTTGAGGAATTGGCTTGTTGTTGTACTTGAGGTAAAATGTCCCTATACACCGGCTCTTCCTTTTGGCTCCCTTTCTGTTGATTGAACTGTAGAGATGTGGAGGCTTACTGTATCTAACCTTATATGATGAAACAAGGCTGAGGCAGATTAACAGTAAACTAGAGAACAGGTTTATTGAAGTATTTGAAGCAAACAACTGACTACTGAGAGGTACATACGCGTAATTTGTTTCTGAAGCATAGACTTATTAAGCAAATGGTTTCTTTAGAAGGAGTAACTTTTCCTTAACATGAGCTACTTTTCCTCACTCTACCCTGTAATGTAAACAGTGAGATTCTTTGACCAGCCACCCCTGGCTGTCTTCCAGAGTATTTAGGTTTCCTCTAGACTACTCTAACCTTTAGGGAAATAAACCCACTTGTATTCTGTCCTAATACAAGTAAACAAGCCTTCACTTTGACTGCCCTGGTCAAACTATACAGAAGCACTTGCTCTTTAATTATTCCCTAACAGGCTAATTCCTAGCTCACTAAGAAACTCTCTTCTCCCTGTCTGAAATCCTAATCTTTTCTCTGCTAGATCAAAGCCTTCTCTCCCCCTTCTGTCAGAAATGACAGCCTATTTACACTCTCCTTCAACTCCTCCCCTTGGGGTCTGAACCAATCAGGAGTTAGCTGACTCCTCCCCTTGCCTCTCTGCCTATTCCATCATGTCTGCCATCATGAGCTGCCTTCCCAACATGGAGGCCAGCTCACTGACTTCCAGGCTGCGGCCTACGAAAAAAGGTATGAGTTCATTACACCTTCCTATGCCGAAAGGGGAACAAACACACGGAATGCTTCCATTGAATCCGACTTGAATGTAGCAGCTTAAATAACGACTATAGGACACTATGCTTTTAATGTGTTTATTGTATTCCTATGTTTTAACTGTTTTAGAATTTGAGATGTATATTTGTTATTTGTATGTGTAATGCTGTTGTGGCTCGCTTTGAGCTTGAGCTTTCTGAGCCTGAGTTTCCTCAGGAAGAGGAGGAGGATGGGTTACAGATTTCTGAACCTGTTCCTGTTATTGAGGTAGTCAGTGTTGCTTCTGATGAAGAGACGGCATTTCTGTTCCCCAGAGAAAGGAATGTTGTTTTAGATAAAAATAGTGAAACTTCACAGTTCCAGGTGGATGAGTTGGCCCCATCTGGGTGTTCAGGACCTTACAGTTCCCAGGGTGACCAGGCTCAGGATAATGAGGGATCCAGCCTTGAAGATGGAGATTTGATTAGAGAAGACCGTTTGCAATTAAGGGTTCTCCGAAGTGCATGCATTGCCAACAAAAATTCAAGGTCAACATAATGTTTTCAAATTGGGAAAACATATTTAATGATCTGATTGAAGTCTCTCCATTGTCAGTGCAATGTTGCTTACACCCTGTTAACTTCTCTGAAATTACCTTGGCTTTTGGGGAAAGCTTCTAGCTCCTTGGGACTTTGGTTTTGCTCTTGATTTTTTGGGGACTATGTCATGCTGCCATGGATTCTTGTTTAACCAGTGCTAAAGGAATATACTTCATGTTATTTGCCTTTGGATCTTGGGAACTTTGCCTATGCATTTAAGACTCTGTTTTGGCTATTGAACTTTTGCAACATTACTTCTATGTTTTTGACTTTACTTTTCTTCAATAAACTACAAAACCTACAGCCTTGGTGTGTAATGGTGTCTTGAGCAAGGTGAATCTATCCTGAGTTGCGACAAATGCAGCATTGAATTTTGCCAAGTTGATCTGAGTCCCCTTCGGGTTGAGAAAAGCAGGGTATAAATATAGTAAATAAATAAAATTAATAATAATCCTTGTATTAATCCAGCCCAATGTTGTCATACAGTTTTGCTAGTTTACTGCAGAAGATTGTTTTTGAGGCAGCTAGAGCTTGGAATTTTACCGGTCTCAAGTGTAGCATAAATCTCAGATAAACCAAGAAAAATAAAAATTGGCGGGATTTTTTTGGGTTTCTTAGAAACAATTGCAATTGCCATCTACCACCCACTACTCAAGTGTCTCAGTTGCCTGAGAAACACAACGTGGGCACAGGCTGGAGAGAGTGACTGAAACCCAGTTCTTGTTCCCTCTTTTCAATGCCTTTTGCTTAAAAAAATATATTTCAATCTAATTTTGTGGTGTTTTTTGCTCAGCAGAAAGAAACTCAAATAAATTGCTTGATTTCTGATAAGGTATTATCATCCAGGGAAGTTTGATTGTTTCTCTTGATCGAAAAGAGATGTTTTCTCTGCTGAAATTCTCACTGATGCTAATGCTAAGCTCTGAAAAATGCAAAGTCTCTGTTTACCTGCCAGTGACAAAACAAACAAAATGCTGCTGAGTTCTTCCATTTCTGTGTGTAGGGCAATCGGACTGCTGTGATCATATATTGCAACAGGCCATCATAATAATTTGTATCAGTCAGATCAAGCGGAAAAGTCTCGGGTTTTAACGGGATAATTTCCCCCAAAGCTTTCTGGATTACCTTATGTATTTGAATCCAGCATTTCTTGGTATGTTTACATGTCTACCACATATGGTAAAAAGACCCCACTTGCTGTTTGCATTTCCACAAGTATTGGAAACTTCTTAGAAAGTTTGAAAACATCTTAGAAAGCTTGAAAAACCTTTTAAATCCTCCTTTCAGACATACAAGAATAAAATAAACAAAGATTTATATCTCTAGAATGACATCTATTTCCTAAGCAGCATTTTGTTTGTTTTCTCACTGGCAGGTAAATAGGGATTTAATTTCAAAGCCTGATAGCTTAGAAATGTAACTCTGAAAAAGTCTCATTATGATAGAGGAAGTCACTTTCTGGCAGGTAATGTGCATACACCTTAATTGTTTTGGTTAATTGTATCCATAGGTTTTGCAGCCATATGGGCAGCTGGAACTCATAAAGTTCAACTCAATCCACTGTCTACTTGGAAACCACTCTATTACCATTTTTGTGATAATCAGTGCAGGGAAAGGGGTGGGTTATTCACGTGTCATCACTACTGTTCCCCACCTGTCACAAAGCCCCCTCCAAGCACCTGGACACATTGGTCAAATCTGCTGAGATGAGAAAGGAACACCCACACAATCAACAAGAAGAAAAGGGTCACTCTATGCATTCCTTGCTAATAGCATGGATGCCCCATTATGACCTCAGCAGACCACTAGGCAATGGTCAACTGCTCACAGGAATTTCCATGGGTGGTAAGGAATGGTGGCAGCAATAAGGGGATGATGACACCCAACTCTATTACTCCTTTTCACCTAAGGCCAAGGGTACCATTCTGGTCCTGAACCGGTGCCTGTCATCAGTAATGGACTGCATGAGGGCCAACAAGCTGAAACTAAATCCAGACAAGACAGAGGTACTCCTGGTCAGTCGTAAGGCAGATCGGGGTGTGGGAATACAGCCTGTGTTGGATGGGGCCGCACTCCCCCTGAAGACACAGGTCCACAGTCTGGGGGTGATCCTGGACTCATCACTGAACCTGGAACTCCAGGTATCAGCGGTGGCCAGGAGTGCCTTCGCACAGTTAAAACCTGTGCGCCAGCTGCGCCCATACCTTGAGACGCAATGGTAGTCCACGCCTTAGTCACACCCCATTTGGACTACTGCAACATTCTTTAGGTGGGACTGCCTTTTAAGATAGTTCAGAAGCTTCAAATGGTCCAGAGATTAGCAGCCAGGTTACTAACTGGAGCGCCTTCCGAGCTAAATACAAGGTGCTGGTTCTTACCTTTAAAGCCTTAAACGGCTTAGGTCCAGACTATTTGACAAACTGCATCTCCCTGTGATCTGCCTTACGACTGACCAGGAGTACCTCTGTCTTGTCTGGATTTAGTTTCAGCTTGTTGGCCCTCATCCAGACCAACTTGGACACTCCGGTCATCAGAGGAGGTCCTCCTCTCAGTACCACCCCAGTTCCAAGCATGGCTGGTGGTAACGAGAGAAAGAGCCTTCTCTGTGGCTGCCCCCCACCTCTGGAACTCCCTTCCTAAGGAGTTAAAGATGGTCCCCTCCCTCCCTGCTTTCAAAAAACAGCTGAAGACATACCTTTGCTCACTGGCTTACGAGAAGGAGAAATAGCTGTTGGTAATACTACCATTATACCTCTGATTCATAGTTGCCATCCGTATCCGTGCCCTGCTCACCCCACCAGCTCAATAGAGATTTTGAGCAATGATTAATCGATTTGCCCCAAAGAAATGGGAAATTATTGTTCCCATTTGATGACAGATGTTTTGTCTTATGTCTGTTATTACAGGCTGTGCTTTTTATTTAATTTTAGTTTGTAAAGTTATAATTTGTATTTATATGTTGGGATGTATACATTTTGTTAGTATGGATTTATTGTTGTTGTATTCGGGCATTGAATGCTTGCCTTTTATGTTTGGAATCCGCCCTGAGTCCCTTTGGGTAGATAGAGTGGAATATAAATAAATAATAATAATAATAATAATAATAATAATTATTATTATTATTATTATTATTATTAACCAGCTGGACCACCTGGATGCCAGTGCACAGAGAGTTTAGTTGCATGGATATGCCTAGCATCATGATCTCTCCAGGGCCAAGCCAATGCATAATCCGCAGACTGGTCTTGGATCAAGTGGCCAGTATAGACACAGCCCAGGATTAAGGAAATTGCTGTCATTACAACCTGGTACCACTTACTGCAAGATGATTAGTCCAGACAGACCTTTGTTCTGAATTTCATGATCAAAGTCTACCACCACCCCTTACCCAAGAGCAGACAAAGAACTGTGCTTGTTTGAGAAGCACCATCACAGAAAAGGATCCTACATGACTGGGCATCTTTAAAATTGCAAAGTACATAGATGGGGAAGGGAGGGAGAGTCTAGGTAAAAGGGATAGCAGTAGGTGACATGATGTTCCCGGAGGAGGTTGTGACCCCAGCAATCTCAATGGGAGCGTCACAGAGTCCCTTGGCTGCCTGGCGGAGATTGGCTTTGGAAACGGGATGGAAAAGCACGTACTTTCTGATATTTATGCACAGCGTGTAACTCCCCGATCTGTGAACTTACAGGCTTGGCAGGAATATTCCACTGTGCTTATTCAGACTGACAATTTCAAACTCTCAGCACTAAAGTAATATTGTTCACACTCGAGGCGTTCAACTCATCATTAACCAAGGGCTGCAACCCATCCCAATTTGCACGCATCAAGCTTCGTTATGTTTTACTGTGCATTTTTATACAAAGGTCAGAAAGAAAATCCATTTTTAAAAGCCAAGGAGGCACACACTTCCCGCCATCTTCCTGTCAAGTAGAAAGAAGCTCTTATGATATAAAGCACATTTGATCTGAAGAGTTATTTTCCCATGGGTCCTAAGAAGGAACTGCTTCAGCTTTACAAGGAAATGTCTTCAAGGCAGCTGTTCCAAACTAGGAGAACCATGACAGTGGAAAAGCTGTTGCATGCATGAGATTCTGGTGAATAATTAGTGGATGCGAGAGGAGAGGTAGGGACTATTTCATGCAAAGATAAGAACATGACATGTATGGCCAAACATCATCCAGGTGTGGTAAAGATGGCAAAGGTTAACAGGAAGAACATACAATGAGCCTATTGTGAAGGACAAGATTATTCATCTTCTCTCTCCTCCCCTAAACAGAGCTGGGCATGTTTAGCCTGCAGAACAGAAGGATGAGAGGAGACATGGTAGCAATGTATAAATATGTGAGAGGAAGTCATAAGGAGGAGGGAGCAAGCTTGTTTTCTGCTACCCTGGAGACTAGGATGCAGAACAATAGCTTCAAACTACAGGAAAAGAGATTCCACCTGAACATGAGGAAGAACTTCCCAACTGTGAGAGCTGTTCAACAGTGGAACTATCTGCCTCAGAGTGTGGTGGAGGCTCCTTCTTGGAGGACGTTAAACAAAGGCAGAATGGCCATCTGTCGGGGTACTTTGAATGCGATTTTCCTGCTCCTTGGCAGGGGGTTGGACTGGATGGCCCACAAGGTCTCTTCCAAATCTATGATTCTCTACTGAGTTAGTTGAGTACAAATTTGCAATTTGAACTCATTTTGCAGCAATAAAAGTAAACAGGGAGAACATAGACGGAGTGAAAATGAACTAGGATGTTTGAAAAGAAGCTGAAGAAATGGAATGACAAAATTAATTGAGACTGTCTCGGCCAAACTTGGACAGCTGGAGAGTATAGGTTGCATTTCAGGGTTCCAGGCCAGATAGCACAAGGATAGTGAACCTGTAGCCTTTGGTTGTTATCCATACACACTTCTGAAGTTCAATAGAACTCATGGCACCAACGCTTGGCAGCAAAAACCTACGGCAAAACCATTGCTGTCTGTTTTAAATGGGTTTTTTTTTTTTTTGTGATTTGAGGTTGAACTTAAGGGGGAAAGTCCTTTTTATAAAAGACATTTCCTGCTTCACTTACTGACTTTTTCAAATTTGCTATGGGAGTGTGGAGAGTGTAGCTCATGGCAGCCCATCTGCCAAGCTTGTCCATCTTCGCTTTAGCAGTTGTATGACCAGCAGGAAATCACCTTGGAAAGTTTCAGTCTGGTCAGACTTGGCTCATGGCACTTCATTGAACAGTTAGCTGAGTTCCTTTAGCCCCACAGTGCCTGAAGTAGTACACAGTCCACAAACACCCCACATTAAGAAGGGCAAAACAGTACTAAAAGTTGATCACAGGACAGGGCCCACCAGCAGGCACTCTGCCAAGGGCCCTTCCTCCCAAACCTTGAGCTATTTCCATTTCTGGCATTGAAAGGGCAGTAATGGGGGGAAAGTTTCATTCAGATCTGGGGAACCCTCAAGCCTCTAGAAGTTTTTCATTTCTCAAAAACCACAGATAACCTGATGGACAGTGAATGATAATGAAAGCTGAGTTTCACTGCCTTTTGAGAAACCGTATGTCTATCTCACCATAACGAGACTAACCACCTCATCGGACAAGGCTTGGAAAGTGTCATAGGAGGCTTCCAAGCCAGTCCAGATGGGAACATCTTTGGCACCCCTTCCATTATTCAACCTTTGGCATCTGCCCCCTCCCCCTCCCACAGCTCTTTTCACACATTTATCTGTATAGTTTCTCACTGTCATTCAAGATGTTACACAATTCAAGATGATACACAGCCAGAATGACCAAACTGAGGCAACCATACTCTGACCATATCACAACTTTGTTAGGAAAGACAATGATGCTTGACAATAGGTGGTAGGCAATAGGGAAGAGGAAGACCACATTATAGCGTGATTGATTCAAACATGAAAGTCACAGCTCTGAATATGAAAGACTTTAGCACAGTGTTTCTCAACCTGGGGGTCGGGACCCCTAGAAGGGTCGCAAGGGAGTATCAGAGGGATTGCCAAAGACCATCAGAAAACACAGTATTTTCTGTTGGTCATGGGGGTTCTGTGTGCCAAGTTTGGTTCAATTCCATCATTGGTGAAATTCAAAATGCCCTTTGATTGTAGGTGAACTATAAATCCCAGCAACTACAACACCCAAATGTCAACTCTATTTTCCCCAAACTCCACCAGAATTCACATTTGCACATATTGAGTATTCATGCCAAGTTTGGTCCAGATCCATCATTGTTTTGAGTCCACAATGCTCTCGGGATGTAGATGAACTACAACTCCAAAACTCAAGGTTACTGGCACAAAACCTTCCAGTATTTTCTGTTGGTTGTGGGAGTTCTGTGTCCCAAGTTTCGTTCAATTCCATCGTTGGTGGAGTTCAGAATGCTCTTTGATTGTAGGTGAACTATAAATCCCAGAAACTACAAATCCCAAAGGACAGAATCAATCCTCCCCAACCCCACCAGTATTCAAATGTGGCTGCATTGGGTATTTGTGCCAAATTTGGTCCAGTGAATGAAAATACATCCTGCATATCAGATATTTACATGACGTTTCATAACAGGAGCAAAATTATAGTTTTGAAGTGGTAATGAAAACAATTTTATGGTTGGGGGTCACCACAATATGAGGAACTGGACTAAGGGGTCACGGCATTAGGAAGGTTGAGAAACACTGCTTTAGCAGGACTGGCTCTTGAAAATTCTTAATTTACAGGATCACCATAAGTCAAAGCCAACTCGTCAGCGAATAGAAACAGCAACATGAATGTTAGCTGAATATCTGTACTGCTTCTTCTTGTTGTACGTACTGTTCAGTGAGTAAATATCATGTAAAAGAGATAAAATATTGCAACAAGTATGAATCTATGAAATGTCTTGGCCATCAACTCCCAGAAGTCCTAACAGCTGGCAAACTGGCTGGGATTTCTGGGAGTTGTAAGCCAAAAACATCTAGGGACCCCAGGTTGAGAACTACTGTTTTAGATAATACATTCTCTTCTTCTACTTCTTCCTTGCGTCTGGCACCTAAGCAGTAAGCAAGATAACCTTGTTTTAAATCCAGCTCTGTGATTTGAATGTTGGACCAGAATTTGAATCCCCACTTAGCCACAAAAACCCATTGGGTTACCTTAGTCAAGAACTTCCCAACTGTGAGAGCTGTTCAACAGTGGAACACTCTGCCCCAGAGTATGGTGGAGGCTTTTTCTTTGGAGGCTGTTAAACAAAGTCTGGATGGCCATCTGTCGGGGGTGTTTTGAATGTGATTTTCCTGCTTTTGGTAGGGGGTTGGACTGGATGGCCCATGAGGTTTCTTCCAACTCTTATTCTATGATTCTACACTCTCTCAGCCTCAGAGGAAGGCAAAGGCAAAGCCATTCTGAACAAATCCTGCCAAAACAACATGATGGGTTTGCCAAAAGGTCACCATAAATCAGAAATGACTGGAAGACACACATAACAACAAAAACAGCTTGTACAAGTGATAGAGTTCTAGACCTCATATGTGAACCTGCCTCGCATCTGATTCAGTGTAGCAGGAAACTATGACTTTGAAAATATATTTAAAGATCATGGTGTCTTGGCATCTGGGACCAATATGTGAAATTGTTTCCAAGCATTTCTCTTTCCACTAACACATTCTCCTGTCAGCATTCACAGAACTTAACAAGGCCTGTGTTTTTCGTTAGTCACTCATCACTCTACAAATTTTGCTGGAAATGAGGCAAGAAAGCTCATTAACTACCCAGTGCCACTGACATCTCTGCAGCTGCAATAAGTCATTGAACAAAGATTTCCCATAGACACATCATAAGGCATTGGCACAAGGTGCTTAAATTATACCTTACCTGCCAGTTTTCTTTCCTGACAAGTCTCAAATTTTCAAGCTTTTAACCTTATACATCCACAATTTTCTTTAGCAAGATTTTCTCTGTGGGCAATTGCAACAGAGTCTTTGTTTTGCATTTTAAATTGCAGATTGACCTGTTAAGCGTAACTGTAGAAACCTAATGTCCGAAAGAATATGAATGATAGCAGGCAGGTCTTAGGCTGTAAAACATCTCTTTCTGAAAAGCACTGGTTATTGACCAGAGAAAGGAATGCACTTACAATGACTTCTACATGGATCATACACCATCTTTTAGAGACAAATGTGAGTCAAACAATTGGTTAATATGGCACAAAATGTCACAAAAGATCACAGAGTGGAAGAAGGAAGGTCCCGAGACAGATTTACATCAAATATTGCAATTGAAAACTGAGATAGGGCAAGGAATTGTGATTTTCGTATACAACAAACTGATAGATAACCAATATAATTTGAAACCCACCCTGACAGAAGTATGGAAAGAAGAAATAAACTGTAATCAGAAGGACTTAGAACTGTGGATAAATTCAATGAAAAAATGTAAACATTCAAAGATCAAAGAAATGCAATGGAAAATATTGATGAAATGGTATAACACAGCCCCCGCTCCCAGAAAATAGCCATATCGCAAAAAGACCATCTAAAATGTATTGTCACAAATATGGAGAAACTGGAACATGTGGTGGGACTGTGCCAAGATACAAAAATTCTATAGAAAAATAGAAGGGGAAATGGAGGAATTATTAGAGCAAAAGGAAACAGTTTTTTGCCTTGAAACTAGAAGGAAAAAGCAGCAATAAAGATTGGGGCGAGATGTCTGAATACATATATGTGAGCAGCGGCCCAAGCTACGGTTGCCCTGAGATGGAAAGAACATGAAAAATAGGATATACAAAAATGGTACAAATATTTAGCAGATTAAATGGGAAGGAAATTGGGGAAAACAGATAGCCAAGGCAAAGAGCAACAGAAAATATAAGAAATTGAATCAGACTGTCCTTACAATCTCCACATCAACACTGACAAAGAAACAACAAGAAATACTGTTTACCCACAAGCATAAAGAAATTACATAGATTAGAAACCAACACTTTCTCATTACTTTATTTTCCAGATCGCCAGACTGGGCCACAGCAACATGTGGCAGGGACAGCTAGTCTATATAAATAAAAATGTAATGTTCGTTTGTGGGATTAACATAACTCAAAAACCACTGACAAATTGACACCAAATTTGGACACAAGACACCTACTCACCCAAAGAGTGACCATCACTCGAAAAATTGATTTTGTCATTTGGGTGTTGTAGCTGCTGGGATTTATAGTTCACCTACAATCAAAGAGCATTCTGAACTCCACCAACGATGGAATTGAACCAAACGTGGCACACAGGACTCCCATGACCAACATAAAACACTTGAAGGGTTTGGGGGGCATTGACCTTGAATTTGGGAGTTGTAATTCACCTACATCCAGAGAGCACTGTGGACTCAAACAATGATGGATCTGGACCAAACTTGGCATGAATACTCAATATGCCCAAATATGAACACAGATGGAGTTTGAGGAAAATAGACCTTGACATTTGGGAGTTGTAGTTACTGGGATTTATAGTTCACCTACAATCAAAGAGCATTCTGAACCCCTCCAACGAAAGAATTGGGGCAAACTTCCCAACGAGTGACCATCACTCATAAAAATACTGAAAAACATAGCAGAAGAAACTTTAAAAAGCCAAAAAAACAAAGCCACATACATATATTCACAAACACACATATACACAAATATATACACACATATATACACATATATACACACACAAAACACATATACACAAACTGGGGCAGAGCAATGTGTGGCAGGGGACGGCTAGTCTATATAAATAAAAATGTAATGTTAGTTTGTGGGATTAGCATAACTCAAAAACCACTGGGCGAATTGATACCAAATTTGGACACAATACACCTATCAGGCCAATGAGTGACCATCGCTCATAAAAACATTGAAAAACACAGCAGAAGAGACTTAAAAGGCCAAAAAATAAAAATACATTACAACGCATGTGCAAAACCACATATATTTAGGGCTGGGTAACCACGGAAAAAATTGTTTCTAAACTCGATTTGTTTTTAGGGGGTTTTTGCATTTCATTTCTTAAAAGAATCCCGACATTTTCCTTTAAAAAAGTTCAAAATATACGAAATTTCGTAAAATTAAAAAACAATTACGAATCGATTCGTTAATGGCGGATGCGATTGCACAATATGCTAAAAAACCCTCCAAATGGGACAGGGGGAACTTCTGAAGCTTCCCTCTCCCTCTGTTGTTGACTGTTGGTGTGATAATTTATTTTTTATCACTGATAAAACAAACAACAACCCTAAAACTTGCACCAGACATACGGAAATAATTACGAAACAATTTCGAAACAATTTCAAAACAATTTCGAAACAATTACGAAACAATTACGAAATAAATTGGAAAAAATCGTTTCGATTTTTAATTACTCCTGCATGTCTCAATATCGGATCGTAAGCTAATTTAAATATGAATTAATAACGAATTATGAAATTAATGAACAAAACCGCCCAGCCCTAATATACATATATGCACAAATATATACACAAAGCTATGGTATTCCCTGTAGTAACCTACGGATGTGAGAGCTGGACCTTAGGGAAGGCTGAGCGAAGGAAGATAGATGCTTTTGAGCTGTGGTGTTGGAGGAAAGTTCTGAGAGTGCCTTGGACTGCGAGAAGATCCAACCAGTCCATCCTCCAGGAAATAAAGCCCGACTGCTCATTGGAGGGAAGGATACTAGAGACAAAGTTGAAGTACTTTGGCCACATCATGAGGAGACAGCAAAGCCTAGAGAAGACAATTATGCTGGGGAAAGTGGAAGGCAAAAGGAAGAAGGGCCGACCAAGGGCAAGATGGATGGATGGCATCCTTGAAGTGACTGGACTAACCTTGAAGGAGCTGGGGGTGGTGACGGCCGACAGGGAGCTCTGGCGTGGGCTGGTCCGTGAGGTCACGAAGAGTCGGAGACGACTGAACAAATGAACAATACACACACACATATATATACATACACAAAACACACATAGACAGACTGGGCCACAGCAATGCATGGCAGGGGATGGCTAGTCAACAATAAGATTGACTAAAGTAGTATCTTACTTTTTTCCCAAATTAGGTGAGCATGGTGTAGTGGTAAGACTCTGGAGACCATGGTTCAGTTCTCCACTTTGGGAGACCTTGGGTGAATCAGACACTTTCGAGGCCCAGGACCTTGTGACAGGGTTGGCATAGATTGTAAATGATTTGAAGCCCCATTTCAAGAAGATTACAATCCTGTTTTTCTATGTCATTCTAAAAGCCTCTGACTAGACCAAGGATAAGGAAGGAAAGGGGACTAGAAGTTTAAAAAGATTTTGTTAAAGGAGCTTTCATTATCAGAAGCTTTGTTAATGGAATCATTATTTCAAAAATGATCACAGCTGACTACTTTTGGGCCCATGGAACAATAATGAAAGCTCATTAGATTTTTTAAAAATGTCTTTCCAATTTCTGTTTGCGTCACTAGTGAGAGGGAACCATGTGCCCATGGCCTGTGATTACCTTATCTTTCCTCACGCTGTGTTCAATTGCCTCCCACTCTCTTAAAAAAAAATAAGAAGCACAGTTGGGCATTTGCCCAGTCTTAAGTATTGAAGAAAACATTCTGCTATTCACATGGAGAGCTCTTGTTCGCTGCATCTGGCATGATATGTCTCATTTTCACAGATATAGCAAAAGAAGATTGATCACCCCTTTGGTATCTAGGAGTACACGTTTCCTCTGATTTTAACCAGGCTTGTCAATTTTTGCAGTTCTGCCATGCCTTGTGTACTTTTTAGAGCTGCAGGAAAGGAAGGCATATTCCCAGTTATTGCATCTGTAGACAAAGTTTTTTCAGTTGAATGTTTATCTACTGATCATATCGATGTTATGTTTCAGAAGCCATGTTGGGGAAAGAAAAACAAGCTTGTTCATTCCTTCATAACAAGGTTTGTAACACCTGTTTTTCTATATCTGGAATGATAAAACAGAATATGCCTATTAGGCTTGGTTGATTTTGTTCGGAAGCTTCTAAAATCGGAATAAATTCGGATTAAATTGATTTTTGAAACAATTTCGAGCCATGCTGGAATAGTGTGAGGAGTAATTACAAATTGAAACAATTTACCCATTTTTCGGAATTATTTTCCGATGTCTGGTGCAAGTTTTACAATCTTGCAGTTTCCCTGGCCTCCCTGGCGACAAGTGGCGATACGGAAGGGCAAGGTGGGTGTGGGTAAGCCCAGCTCTTCCTGAAGGCCACTGGGGGTGTGGACTTCAGGAAGAGCTGTTCTTAGCCACGCCGACCTCATTCCCCTGCCATCCATCGCCGTTCGGAGTCGCTCAGGGAAGGGAAACTGTGAGATTAGTTTTAAAATCTTGAAGTTTCCCTTCCCTGGGTGACTGCGAACGGCGATGGATGGCAGGGGAATGAGGTGGGCATGGCTACGCCCAGCTCTTCTTGATGGCCACTGAGGGTGTGGCGTTCAGGAAGAGCTGGGCTTACCCACGCCCACCTCGCCCTTCTGCATTGCCACTTGTCGCCAGGGAGGCCAGGGAAACTGTGAGATTTTAAACTAACAGAGGGGAGGGGCACCTTCCATTAACGAAGTAAACGAGTTCAGAAATAATTTTAAAATCGAAACGCTAGCGCTCCCTATATACAAAACGAGTTTAGAACCATTTTTTTCTTGATCAACCAAGCCTAATGTCTATATATTACACAACATATTAAAACCTAGACATATGAAACTTGGCATGGATTTGCATGTCAGAGTTATTTGTATGTGTGTGTGCGTGTGTGTTTAAAATGAGTTGCTCAATTTTAGTTAAAATCTGTAATTGCAGTACCATCTTCAGTCAGTAGGTGGCAGAATCTTCCCACCAGTTAAAACAAAGCTTGAGGCAAGCTTGGAAGATACACTTCTCCACAAAGCCTCTAGCCAGGCTCATTTGGTGTTTTCAGCTAGAGATGTTTTTTGGTGATGTAGATTTCATTCCCTGGTATTCCCTGTAGTCACCTACGGATGTGAGAGCTGGACCTTAGGGAAGGCTGAGCAAAGGAAGATCGATGCTTTTGAGCTGTGGTGCTGGAGGAAAGTGCTGAGAGTGCCTTGGACTGCGAGAAGATCCAACCAGTCCATCCTCCAGGAAATAAAGCCCGGCTGCTCATTGGAGGGAAGGATACTAGAGACAAAGTTGAAGTACTTTGGACTGACCTTGAAGGAGCTGGGGGTGGTGACGGCCGACAGCCCAGCTCTGGCGTGGGCTGGTCCATGAGGTCACAAAGAGTCGGAGACGACTGAATGAATGAACAACAACAACAACAACAGATTTCATTCTTTAAAAAATACATAATTTTAGCTTATGAAGCTTTTTTTTTTTTGAAAGAATGTCCTTGCATTGGGCAGTTTTCAAAATTTGCAGATTGTGACTTAATCTGTACAAAATTCGCATGTGATATTTTTGCACAAGAAACAGCATTTTTTAAAACAGAAAATACTATTCTTGTAAAGCAAGGTTTGTTAAACTTTTCCACTTGCCTGAGAATTTTTTTTAAATCTGATCTTGGTATATACTGTAGATGTATACAATAAGTATAAAAAGAAGACATTTACTGGTATAAAACCAGCTTTTGCAATTTCTTTTTTGCAGGTTTTTTTTAACTTTTACAGGGGTTCTGTGCCCCTAACTCCAGCAAATGTGGAGGGTTGACTATATATGAGTTTGCAAATATGGTCATAGTTCTCTTCTGGCACAAAATTGTAGCATTCAAGTAGTCCAATGGGCGGCAGCCAGATTACTCACCGGAGTGTCGTATAGGAAGCATACAACCTCCCTGTTACATCAGCTCCACTGGTTGCCAGTCTACTACTAAGCACAATACAAAGTGCTGGCTTTAGCCTATAAAGCCCTAAATGGTTCCAGCCCAGCTCACCTGTCCAAACAGATTCCCTTTATGAACCATCTCAGAGATTATGATCTTCTGAGGAGGCCCTGTCCTGGTCCCATCTCCTTCGCAGGTGTGCTTGGTGGGAATGAGAGACAGGGCCTTCTCAGTGGTGACCCCTCGGCTGTGGAACTCCCTTCCTCCTGACCTTAAGAAAAAAAGCTAGAAACATGGATGTGGGACCAAGCATTCAGATAAGAATCTTGCAGTGCAATAAGCGAATGTGGAATGGTATGACAACTTAATGACCTCAGACAACGATATTGGATTATATTATTTTAATGAATAGTTTTTCATTGTTGAGATGTTTTAGTGGTTGGTTTTAATGAATATATAATTTTGTCAAATGCATGTTTTGTGGCATAGAATTGTGCCTATACATGTGAGCCGCTCTGAGTCCCCTTCTGGGTGAGATAGCTATATAAATAAAGTATAAATATCAATATAAATAAAAATGTAATGTTCGTTTGTGGGATTAACAGAATCCAAAAACCACTGGACGAATTGACACCAAATTTGGACACAAGACACCTAACAACCCAATTTATGTCCTTCACTCAGAAACATTGATTTTGTCATTTGGGAGTTGTAGTTGCTGGGATTTATAGTTCACCTACAATCAAAGAGCATTCTGAACCCCACCAACGATGGAATTGAACCAAACTTGGCACACAGGACTCCCATGACCAGCAGAAAATACTGGAAGGGTTTGGTGGGCAGTGTCCTTTGGTTTTGGAGTTGTAGTTCACCTATATCCAGAGATCACTGTGGACACAAACAATGATGGATCTGGACCAAACTCTACACAAATACTCAATATGCCCATGAACACTGGTGGAGTTTGGGGGAAATAGAATCTTGACATTTGGGAGTTGTAGTTGCTGGGATTTATAGTTCACCTACAATCACAGAGCATTCTGAACCCCACCAATGGTAGAATTGGGCCAACCTCCCACACAGAACCCCCATGTGGGCCACAGCAATGGGTGGCAGGGGATGGCTAGTGGCAAATAAATAAATATCACAGTTACTTGAATGCATCTCCAAGTGTTGGCTTAGACCTGTTCATACATTTGTGATTTTTGTTCTGTATGAAACTAAACATGCAAGATAGTACCAATGCAAAGCCACAGGTCTGTGGGGAGCTGAGATTCTGTGAAGATGGTACCTGTGATATTAGTGTTGTAAAGTCCTATTCTCACATGGAAGTCCTCACTTAACATTAAAAAAAAAACTTTTAGCAAGCACATATATGAGTCAAACATTAACAGCTCACCCTTTTACAGATATGCCATGCATGTTGGTATTTTTACCTGGATTTGTGATTGTTTATTGTAGTTTATGCTAGGATTGTTTGCTGCAAAAGGGCACACAGTTATGAAACAAACAATCCTTTCCTGAACTGGAGCCCTGGACGTGCCAGAGCCCACGCTAGACAATGGAGACACACCTATCTTTTCATTCCCAGTGTGAAGGTACTGCTTTGTCATTTCATTTCATTTCATTCTTGTTTAATGTATTCTGAGCAATCAAGATGAGTAAAGATTAAAGGGATCAGCAGAAAAGGCTTATCTTAGTTGTCAAGGGGAACAAAAAGGAAGATGAAAAACAATAGTGAATATCTGTAACATTAACATTTATGTGGAAGGGCAATATTTTGAGATAGTTAACAGCCTGATCAAAATGGGCTGAGACCAGACCCGTAAATTGCCATTGGCAGATTAGAAAGCCAACAGTATTTCATTTACCCATGAGAACCTGAATAATAAATAAAGCTTTAGCCACTGTATATCATATTTGGGGTGGAAAGGAGCCAAAGGAAGAGATGCCGGTTCGGAGAAGCAACAGCTTCAGCCATCCTGAGAAATCTTGGGGAAAGGCTGGATATAAAAATCAAATATATAAATAAACTTTCCTTCATTGCTTCCCTGTTCTTAAACATAACTTGGATACCAATATTACAGTTTAGCTTTTCTCAAAATGACCTTTCTCTCTGAGCTGGTAGATCAGGCATGGCAAACTTCGGTTCTCCAGGTGTTTTTAACTTCAACTCCTACAATACTAGGCTGTTAGGAATTGTGGAAGTTGAAGTCCAAAACACCTGGAGGGCCGAAGTTTGCTCATGCCTGTGGAGAAGACACTAGGGAAGATAAGGCTGGACCCTTGGAAGCAGAACTTGGACTTGTTCAATGTATTGTCGAAGGCTTTCATGGCTGGAATCACTAGGTTCTTGTGGGTTTTTTCTAGAGGCATTTCTCCTGACGCTTCGCCTGCATCTATGGCAAGCATCCTCAGAGGTATCCTAACCCTAACCCTAACCCTAACTCTAACTACCTCACTACCTCTGAGGATGCTTGCCATAGATGCAGGCGAAACGTCAGGAGAAATGCCTCTAGAACATGGCTCTATAGCCCGAAAAAACCCACAAGAACCTAGAACTTGGACTATCCTATATAGATTCGGAACAACCAGAGGAAGAGATGCTGAACCCTTCTGAACATTGGAGATTAAAGCAGCAGTTACAAAGGTGTAATACTCACATTAGTGTGCTTTAAGAAGAAAACACTAAGCTAGCTAGACAAATAGTTCTGATATATAGTTGGCCATGCATTAACTGCAATGGGGATCTTTTGCAAGTCAAAAGATCTATCTCTGTGTTGTCTATCTCTGTTTGACAAGATACATATATATATCTATATAAATAAAAATGTAATGTTCATTTGTGGGATTAACAGAATTCAAAAACCACTGGATGAATTGACACCAAATTTGGACACAAGACACCTAACAACCCAATGTATGTCCTTCACTAAAAAAACAAACAGAGTTTGTCATTTGGGAGTTGTAGTTGTTGGGATTTATAGTTCACCTACAATCAAAGAGCATTCTGAACCCCACCAATGATGGAATTGAACCAAACTTGGCACACAGTTCTCCCATGACCAACAAAATACTGGAAGGGTTCGGTGGGCAGTGTCCTTTGGTTTTGGAGTTGTAGTTCACCTACATCCAGAGATCACTGTGGACTCAAAGAATGATGGATCTGGACCAAACTCTACACAAATACTCAATATGTCCAAATGTGAACACTGGTGGAGTTTGGGGAAAATAGAATCTTGACATTTGGAAGTTGTAGTTGCTGGGATTTGTAGTTCACCTACAATCACAGAGCATTCTGAACCCCACCAACGATGGAATTGGGCCAAACCTCCCACACAGAACCCCCCATGTGGGCCACAGCAACACGTGGCAGGGGACAGCTAGTGTGTGTGTGTGTGTGTGTGTGTCTATGGTCTGAACTTATTTTTTAGTTTTTAATTTGTTTCTTGGATTATTCTCAATGACTCCCTATTTAGTAGCAGTAACAGCAGCAGCAACAACTTGGCTTTGGACTCTTCTTGTGCCCCATCCAGGTTTCTGCTCTTACAGACCTAATTTGATTATATTCCAGCTTGGTTTCTCCACTGTTAGCTCTCGTGAATTACAGATACCCACTCAAGAGAGCCAACAGCAGACCTAAAACGGGACAACCTGAAACAGGACAATAATGTGCAGAAGTCAATCCAGAATATAATTGTTCCTGTACTCCAACTTCTCGAAATACTCTAAACCAGTGGTTCTCAACCTTTTTTTTTTTACTATGGACCACTTGACCAGGGACCTCTTGACGAGGAACCACTTTGACCAGGGACCACTTGGCCAGAGACCACTCTCCAACATTTACTACCAAAATGGTTATAAATCAGTTTTTGGTCAACTTCTGATTTGCTTTGATTATTTGGGGGTGCTGATTCAGAAAATTGCATTTGATAGACCCCATCAGTTCTGGTTTCTGATACAGAACATATGCCATCCAGTAGTCACCATCTGATCGCCCACAGAAAACTATATTTAATAATCTAGAGACACTGACCTTATTTTAGGTCTTGCAGTCCACCAATGGGCCACAGGTTGGGAATCACTGCTCTAAACAGATTCTTTTTGTACCATGGGGCTATATAGATCAAATGACATTATATTAAAAAGATGACATGAAATTACATTATAACTGTATATTATACCATAATATACAATAGTAACCAGTCTGGAATATAATGTATAGATAACTAAGCAGTTAAACTACATCACACCTTACAAAAAACTTTAAATGTTTTCCTTCCATACAGATCCATTTCTTTCTGCTAAACAAAGAAATCGCTCTCCCAATTTTGGATCTCACTTTGTTTCCCTTTTCAGTTTTTCTGTTCTGGATTCCAGAAAATTATCTTCATCTCCCTCCCTCCTTTCTGCTATCTTCTTCAAGAAATCACACCTTCTGTTCTTAGTCAGTCTGACGACAAGGACATGTAATTTGTTTCCTCCAATTCTGACATTCTCTTCCAATTCCCCCTGAGACAACAGGCCTTCCTGTTTTACTGAGTGGGATTGAGAGAGAGGCGCCCATCCTAACAAATTTTAAAGGTCTAACTCATTAAAGCATATTTTTAAATTTCAGCTTTAATTGGAAAATCTAGAAAGTTACGTGAAATCACCAGAAAACTTAGCGAAATAGCAACTTAAAGGGCTAGTTCACTAAGGGGA
The DNA here is from genome assembly GCF_037176765.1 of Anolis sagrei. Lineage (NCBI taxonomy): Eukaryota > Metazoa > Chordata > Lepidosauria > Squamata > Anolidae > Anolis > Anolis sagrei. Next base: position 158,294,257 of record NC_090022.1, read on the forward strand.
GTGCGGGGGGTGCCCCATGCATTGCATGACACCATCAGAAGGGGTGACACCAAAATAGCAAGTGAGAGGTCAGCTACTATTATTGCTAAGGGGAAATCACAGCAGGTAGAGTGCAGGTTGGTAGAAAGACTCCTAGAGTAGAGTAGGGTAGGGTAGGGTAGGGTAGGGTAGGGTAGGGTAGGGAAGAGAAGAGAAGAGAAGAGAAGAGAAGAGAAGAGAAGAGAAGAGAAGAGAAGAGAAGAGAAGAGAAGAGAAGAGACAGGAAGGAAAGATGGAAGGGTGGGATGGAATGTACTTGGGCTACATATCTGCCTGTGAGTGTGTTGTAGTCATCATAGACAATCTTGGAAGACCATTGGAGTGACACTATGAGTTACCTCACTAGGTGACATCAACCTTACAGATGCCACTGGGTTTACTATTATTTATTTATTTATTTATTTATTTATTTATTTAGGGCACTTCTACCGCGCCCTTCTCAACCCCCAAGGGGGTACTCAGGGCGGCTTACAACCGGCACAATTCGATGCCAGCAATTCATTAGATAAAATACATGACAGCAATAACCACAATAATTAAAACATTCAATGAATACAATAACAAAAAAGCCAACGTTCACCAAGTTCTAAAATCCGTAAGTCCATTCAGCATTACCATAGTCCATTCCCAATTCTGGTCGTCACTACCTTGTCAGTCTGCCAGATCACCCAAAAGCCTAGTCCCACATCCATGTTTTCAGCTTCCTGAAAACATGGATATGTTGATGACCTAATTTCATCAACATGTTGATGACCTAATTTCCCCGGGGAGTGAGTTCCACAGGTGAGGGGCCACCACTGAGAAGGCCCTGTCCCTCGTCCCCACCAACCTCACTTGTGATAGAGACGGGGCCGAGAGCAGGGCCTCCCCAGAAGATCTTAAACTCCGAGGTGGGACATAGAAGGAGATACGTTCAGAGAGGTACGCTGGGCATACTAATGAGTTAATTCCAAGCCCTGTCAAATTCTGCATTGATGCTAATTGGGGGAAACTATACAGGGTATTTTTTTAAAAATGGACCTGATTTGAAATTGCAACCACAAATGGCTCATGAATACAACTCTTACCTTAAAAGGGTGGGACATAGAGCTCCAAAGGATGACCGCTAGATGCCTCTCCCTGGCACCAGTCATTCACAAGATGGCGACCCCGCAACAGAAAGCATAATGAGATATCCATTTGCAGAGTTATTTTTTACATTTCTTTCTAACTCTAAATAGTTTGTAAAACTTGATAACTCATTAAACCCTTTGTAATATGTTGCTATCGTGAAATGCACCACTTTGAAACTGGGTCCATCATTTTGAAACAATCTGTATATTTGCTGATTGGCTATTTTGGTGGGTCCCAGTAATCAATGCTGATTAAGAATAAAATTTCCCAGGAATATTTTCTGTAATTCTGTAACTGTGTTCTTGTCTGTGTCGTATTTTATGTTTTATATCGACTGGATGTATTATTAATTGTTTATACTATTCTATGTATCTTACTGTATTGCACTTTATTGTATTATTTATGTTGTAAGCTGACCTGAGTCCCTTGTGGAGAGAGGGCAGGATATAAATAAACAACTACTCCTCCTCCCCCTTCCCCCTCCTCCCCCTCCTCCTCCTCTTCTTCTTCTTCCTCTTCCTCCTCCTCCTCTTCTTCTTCCTCCTCCTCCCCCTCCTCTTCTTCTTCTTCCTCCTCCTCCTCCTCTTCTTCTTCTTTCTCCTCCTCCTCCTCCCCCTCTTCTTCTTCTTCTTCTTCTTCTTCTTCTTCTTCTTCCTCCTCCTCCTCCTCCTCCTCCTCTTCTTCTTCTTTTTCCTCCTCCCCCCTCCTCTTCTTCTTTCCTCCTCCTCCTCCTCCACTTCTTATTCTCCCCCTTCCCTCCCCTTCCCCTTCCCCTTCCCCTTCTTCTTATTCTTCTTCTTCTTCTTCTTCTTCCTCCTCCTCCTTTTCCTCCTCCTCCTCCACTTCTTATTCTCCCCCTTCCCCTTCCCCTTCCCCTTCCCCTTCCCCTTCCCCTTCCCCTTCCCCTTCCCCTTCCCCTTCCCCTTCCCCTTCCCCTTCCCCTTCCCCTTCCCCTTCCCCTTCCCCTTCCCCTTCCCCTTCCCCTTCCCCTTCCCCTTCCCCTTCTCCTTCTTGTGGACTGGTTATTGGAATATCTTTGGATATTGATCAATTAGCTTTCTCACATTTGTCCTTTTGGTTCCTCTCCACCAAAGATTTACTTGAGGATGTAATGAAGACAATTTTTGACAGGGCCAATGAACTGTCCAGATTTGACAGGAATTGTCCCACTTGATCCCCTGTCGCCCTTTTTAAAACTGTTCTCAATATGCTCCAGTTTTTCTCTACTTCCCATTTTCCCTCTTTCTTTTCAGCTTACTTCAATTGCTGCGAAGTGAATCCAAAGGGCAAAAGTAGGTTTCTCTTAATCAGTAGGCTAGAATCTTCCCCGAGGACAAAAGCAAACTGCTGCAGCATTTCCTAATGTGGTCTTCCTCATTAACACTCTTAACACACTTTAATGTTGATTGGCCACACGTGTTCCAGTTTTCCATTTGTGAAATGTTGGAGGGTATTGCCATCCATGTTTCTTTTGGAAAATGGAAATCTCCATAACTTTTTGGAGATTTTATGATCTTTGGAAAGTCATTACCTTGTTAGAAGTCACAAGCTTTTGAAAATGATGCCATAACCTTTTTGGGAAAATGCATTCATGCAAGGCAATTAGGTTTCTCAGCTGTTAAACTGATGTACCTAGATATTTCTTTGAATTGTTAGGGACAAAGATATGCCAATGCATAAAACATATACAGCTGAGTTTCAGAAGTGTTCTTTTAGTTGCCCAAACCATCTACTCTCCCTTAAAACATCTTGGTTTAAATTATGCCCTCAAGAGACAAAAATAAGCAGACTTCTTTAAATAGTTGGTTTACTCACAAACTTCATGTATTCAGCATGCAGGTATTTTACATATAAATCCAGCTACAGATTTGAAGTCGCTTATCTGTGTAGATAACACAGGACACCTTTTTCATAATCAACAGTCCATAGTCTAAAACATCTCTCTGTTCTGAGAGTCTAATAGAGTCTCTTTCTAGTCTGAAAGTCCAAAGGATTCTATCTCTAATGGCATCTGAAAGTGTCATGATGCCAGGGCTCTGCCTTATTCAGGTAGAGATGAACCAAACAAACTCCCAGTTTGTGTTAAACCATTTAATTAAAGCAGCACTTACTTTCTGGTTGTTTTAATAGTCCAAAACATAAAGATAGCACTCAGCCACAGAATATAAAACAAAACTGACTGCAACAAACAAACGCTGTTGCAGGTTCACGATAACACAGCATTCAAAAGGTCCAGTCCAGTGGTCAAACGCCGAGAGTTCAATGAGCAAAGTCCAGGGATCAAGAATCTATACTGTAGTCAAAAGCCAGTCCAAAGATTCAAGGTAGCAGGGTTCCAAGGGTACAAGAAATGGGTCAGGATACCAAAAATCCACAAGCCTGGGGGGAAACCAGCAGCATCTACCACCAAAATAAGACAAATACTTTTCTCCCAAAGATCAGTCTCAAGGCTAGCTCATTATATCCAGAAACACCCAGCTGCAGCCTATCTCTTGCATACATCCACCCTTACTTGCTTTCACCCATGAACTCTTACTTACAGATTACTCAACCTTTTAGAACTAAGACTTACCTTAACCCTTCCATCACCAACTGCTAGGCTTACCACCAACGAAAATATTTTTGTTGCTATTTTAGTCATCCAAGGTAGTACGAAAAAAAGATGTATTTCCTCAGCTCCTCCTTCACTTTTGCCAACAACTACAGAACATGATACATGACAGAAAGCATACATCTATTTCTACTGAAGTCTCTAAGGACATATCTCTACTTTGAAGTCTCTAATCATGCATCTTCTAAAATGGAGTCTAAGTCCTGAACAGTCCCAGTTCTGATCACATGGCCTGCAGCCTCTCCCAAAACAAAGAGTTAAGGAAAACTGCATATCACACGTACACAATACAGTAAGCAATGTGAATTATATACATAACAAATAACTAGTGAAGGCTTGAAGAAGGTTGATATTTCCAACAGTTTCAGGGCTCTTCTTCCTCGATGATTACTGGAATGTACTGGTGTCAGAACAAGATCTCCCTGCTTGACCCCGATTTTGCAGCTAGGAAACCTTGGTGGATAATGCCATGATGATAACTCTGTTGTTATCGGTTTTTTGAGTACCTTTTCAAGATACTCCAAATGTGAAAATTGGAAAGAAACCTCTTACATGGAATGTTTGAGCTGATAGAACATTTCTTACTCTGAATCAGTTGATTGTTTCTGATTGTGATTAAGGATGAGATATGAACTCTCAGAATGGCAGTACTGTCAATTACTATATTTGCTGGTATGTAAGCCCTGCAGCTTTCTGTGCCTCTGTGTTTCCCATGATTTAGGAAAGAATTGAAAAATACTAGGTTTTTTCCCCTCAAAAGTAAGCAAGAAAAATATTCAGTATTTCAGAAGCAAATGAAATTATGTCTCAGATTGTCCTATTTTCCTATGTTTCATAACCAACAGAGAATTGTTTCGGCTACAATACTTGCTACAACAATGGATTTTATACTGTAGCTTATAAAGGAAAAACTTTTCATTTCTTTTAATCAGTAATTTTTATTTAAGAAGAAAAAGTGATAGGACAAGCAACCAATTTGGGGGATATATAACACTAAAAACTACAGAAGTACATTACATCTGCTGTTACAGGACTACAACTAAATACCAAGTAAAAAATAACAGAACACAAACACACACACAAAAACACACACACATACACACAAAACCAAACAAACAGATCTACAAACTTCCCTTTAACTACCTGATTAGACCCTTGAATCTATATAAATAAAAATGTGGGATTAACATAACTCAAAAACCACTGGATGAATTGGCACCAAATTTGGCCAAAAGACACCTACTAACCCAAGGAGTGACCATCACTCAAAAATTGATTTTTTTCATTTGGGAGTTGTAGTTGCTGGGATTTATAGTTCACCTACAACCAAAGAGAATGTTGAACTCCACCAACGATGGAATTGAACCCCTACTCTAACACCCCTGCTCTGGTTCATAATATTGTTCTCCTAATTTGATTTTAAAATAGAGAATATTATGAAAAGGTGAAAGTCTAAAATGAAGTTTAAAATCCAGAATTCAGAACATAGGAAATATTGATCTACTAAAGAAGATATTGATGAAAAGTAGCCTTTAACAGGTGTCTAAAGCAGAAGGTGGTTTAATACCCTAAAGCAGTGGTTCTCAACCTGTGGATCCCCAGATGTTTTGGCCTTCAACTTCCAGAAATGCTAACAGCTCATAAACTGGCTGGGATTTCTGGGAGTTGTAGGCCAAAACATGTGGGGATCCACAGGCTGAGAACCACTGCCCTAAGGGTACCCATTTCTATCTGATCTTGGAAGTTAAGCTCTGGTTAGTAGTTGGGATGGGAGACAGTCAATGAATTCGTGGTGGTGTAAGCTTTATATCAGAGGAAGAAACTGGCAACATCTCTGAACATTCCTTGCCAAAGAAAACGGTAGGAAATTCATGAGCTCACCCTACAATTTAAGGCAACTTGAAGGCACACACAAACACAAAGCTGAAGATGCTGTCGTTGATGGTACAGTGAGTGCTCATTGTTGAAGTCACTGTGATTTCTAGTAAGCAATGTTTTAGTAACTGAGAACTGGTACTTCAAAAAGTTTTTTTTTTACTAGAATGCCACAAGGAATATGGTTGAGATTCTAGGGAGTGTAGTCTGAAAAAGTAACTTTTCCAAACTCTGCTAGGAATTCCTGACAGCTGTTACCTTTGCTGTGTTAAGGAGTGCAGTATAACCAAAGGCTCATTAATGTTTCTGTTGTTTGAGAAATCTGAAATCTGAATCTGAAATCACCAATTCAATCTTGTGTCCCTATTTAATCTCATGTCGATCTTTTCGCCCAGTTATCTGGCTTCTTGCAATACGAAAAATTCTTTAGAAAGTTTAATCTTGGCCAAATGGAAATGGTATGGTTGTACATCTACTCCCTGTTGTTATGAACTATATATATATATATATATATATATATATATATATATATATATATATATAAATCAGATTCAGATTTCAGATTTCTCAAACAACAGAAACATTAATGAGTCTTTGGGTAGATTGCATTCCTTATCACAGCAAAGGTAACAGCTGTCAGGATTTCCTAGCAGAGTTTGGAAAAGTTACATACAGATATATGTGTGTGTGTGTGTGTGTGGCAGGGGACAGCTCGTGTATATACACACACAAAACACATCTACACAGACTGGGCCACAGCAACGCGTGGCAGGGGACAGCTCGTGTGTGTGTGTGTGTGTATACACACATACACACACACACATACATACATACATACACACGAGCTGTCCCCTGCCACACATTGCTGTGGCCCAGTCTGTGTAGATGTGTTGTGTGTGTGTGTGTGTGTGTGTGTGTGTGTGTGTGTGTATATATATATGCATATATGCATGTGTGTATATATTTGTGTATAAGTGTATATATGTGTGTTTGTGTATATATTGGTTTTGTGCATGCGTTGTAATGTTATTGTTGTTCATTCATTCAGTCGTCTCCGACTCTTCGTGACCTCATGGACCAGCCCACGCCAGAGCTCCCTGTCGGCCGTCACCACCCCCAGCTCCTTCAAGGTCAGTCCAGTCACTTCAAGGATGTCATCCATCCATCTTGCCCTTGGTCGGCCCCTCTTCCTTTTACCTTCCACTTTCCCCAGCATAATTGTCTTCTCTAGGCTTTGCTGTCTCCTCATAATGCGTTGTAATGTATTTTTTGCTTTTTGGCTTTTTAAGTCTCTTCTGCTGTATTTTTCAGTCTTTTTATGAGTGATGATCATTTCTTGACCTGATAAGTGTATTGTGTCCAAATTTGGTGTCAATTCGTCCAGTGGTTTTTGAATTATGTTAATCCCACAAATGAACATTACATTTTTATTTATATAGATTGTGCTCTTGTACTTAATAAATGTTTGATATTTTCTGGAAGCAAACAAATTGTACTTACAGATCACCTATTGATCATGAGCTCTCGGAAACCTGGAGCAGAGGCTGATGTGCTAATAAATTAGTTACTTGATGAACTTAGTGATGGCTTTCTTTTCAGCATCAAGTAGAAATTTGTGTTGTATTTTTACCCATTACTTTCTTTTTGAGCAGTTCCGAGTAAGATAGCAATGAGAAAATTATGCTGATCCCTGGAAACAATGAGTGACATTAAAGAAGGACCAATGGCATGCCCGTCTGAGAATTTATAATAGGCATAAATCAAGGATCTGCCCCAAAATCACATTATAGGTGTCAAAGCAAAAACACTTTTTACAGGAAAAAAATGACACTGAAAGAAAAATGGTCAATTTATCAGGATCTTTTGGAATTTAATCAAGAATAATATTGAATCATATTGAATAAGACATGATTGGCAGATGGATATAGCTTTCAGTGGTGAAAGATTTAAAATTATAGAATCGTAGAATCATCAAGTTGGAAGAGACCTCACGAGCCATCCAGTCAAACCCCTGGCAAGAAGCAGGAAAATCACATTCAAAGCACCCCCGACAGATGATTCAATGGTTTGGGGCAAAGTAAATCTGAATTTGAGTTACAGTTACATACTTGATTGATAAAATATATAAGCTTTGTATTGTTGAAGGCTTTCATGGCTGGAATCACTCAGTTCTTGCGGGGTTTTTCGGGCTATGCCTCTAGAACATGGCCATATAGCCCGAAAAAACCCACAAGAACTGAGTATATAAGCTTTGTTAAAATGTGAGATGGAGGACAAACAGGTTAAAGACAATGATAAAATGGGCCCAGGATTTTGGCTATAATGTTCAGATGGAACAGTGAAAAGATGTGGTCAAAAGGATTGACTGGAGTCAACTTTATTCTATCACGCAGGAATGTAGAATCAAAGCACTCTTGAAAGATGGCCATCCAACCTTTCAGAGAGAATGAGACTTCACCACAATTCCAGGCAGCATTATATACTGTCAAATAACTTACTATCATTAATTTTTTCCCCTAAGATTGAGGTGGACACTCTTTTCCAGCAGTTTGAATCCAATGCTTCATGTCTTCATCTCTAGATGAGGAGAAAATCAGCTTCTCCCCTCCTCAATGTGACATCCTTTCAAATATTTAGACATGGCTGTTGTGTCCCTGCTCAACCTTGTCTCTTGGCTAAGCATGCCCAGCTTCTTAAGCTCTTCCTCATAGGAGTTGGCTTTCAGATGTTTTACCTTTTGGCTGCCCTTCTCTGGACGCGTTTTACCTTTCTTGAATTGTGGCCCTGGAACTAGACGCAGCATTGTAGATGAGGTCTGACCAAAGCAGAATAGAGTGGGACTATGACTTCGCTTTATTTCTATTGATACAGCCTAGAACGACATTGACCTCTTGGCTGCTACATCCCTCTTGTTCAGCTTGTGGTCTACTAAAGCTTCTAAATCCCTTTCACATATATTGTTTTCAAGTCAGATGACATCTATCCTATATCTATGCATTTCATTTATTTCATGTCTTAGTATAGTCACATTTCTCCCCCATTTTTTAAGTTTTGGTCTAGCTATCTAATCTGTAAAGGTCATTTTAGGATCTGATCCTATCCTCTGGGGTATTTGTTATTCTTCCCAATTAGATGTTATTTGCAAATGTGATAAGTATGCCCTCGATTTCACCATCCAAATCATTGATAAAGACATTGAATAGCACTGGGCCCAGGACAAAACCCTGTGGCACCTCATTGATCACTTCTCTCCAGGATGAAGAGGAGGCATGTGGTATTGACTTTTTGTCATCCTGGCATTCCAGTGCTTAAAGATTGCCTGTTGAATTATCTGCTCCAGAATCTTTCCGGACATTGATGTCAGGATGTTTGGGTTCCCTTCTTCCTCCTTTCTGAAGTTGGGGGACAAGACTTGCCTTCCTTCAGTCTGCTGGGAAATCTTCTGTTTTTCAGGAATTCTCAAAGATGTATATGTTATGATCTCAAACAAAATGTTTGTAAAATGATTTCCTGATAGAACATATGACTCCAGAAAGCCTGTCTAGACCAATGGTTCTCAACCTTCCTAATACCACAACCTCTTAGTACAGGTCCTCATGTTGTGGTGACCCCCAACCATAATGTTATTTTCGTTGCTACTTCATAACTGTCATTTTGCTCCTGTTATGAATCGTCATGTAAATATCTGAGATGCAGGATGGATTTTCATTCATTGACCAAATTTGACACAAATATCCAATACGCCCAAATTTGAATACTGGTGGGTTGGGGGTGATTGATTTTGTCATTTGGTAATGCTGGAGTTGCTGGAATTTATAGTTCACCTTAAATCAAAGGGCCTTCTGAACTCCACCAATGATGGAACTGAATCAAACTTGGTACACAGAATTCCCATTACCAAGAGAAAACACTGGAAGGGTCTGGTGGACACTGACCTTGAGTTTTTGGAGTTGTAGTTCACCTACATCCAGAGAACACTGAGGACTCAAGCAATGATGGATCTGGATCAAACTTGGCACAAATACTCAATGTGCCCAAATGTGAACACTAGTAGAGTTTGGAGAAAATAGACCTTGCCATTTGGGAGTTGTAGTTGTTGGGATTTATAGTTCACTCACAATGAAATAGCATTTTGAACCCCACCAACGATAGAATTGGACCAAACTTTCCACACAGAACCCCCATGACCAACAGAAAATACTATGTTTTCTTATGGTCTTTGGCGACACCCCCTGACACCCCCTCGCAACCCTCACAGGGGTCCCGACCTCCAGGTTGAGAAACACTGGTCTAGACTGCATAACAGTGTTCGAAAAGAGTGAGCAGCATATGAGGACATTTAACCACTAGTGGTGGACATGCGATAAAACCTGAAATGTGGACCTTGCTTCCAAAAGGTATCAAATTAATCTGAACAAATTTTAAAGGAATAGAAAAAAAACATGCTGAGGATGTGCGTTCTTTTGCTATTGAAGTAAATACATTTGACATATTTTTATAGTTTTGATCTGTGCATAATATCCTAATCCTAGCCAACAACATGCTGCCACCTATAACTCATTTTTTTCAATTTTGAGGGATTTGGTACCTTTTGAAAACAAACTGCACAAATACTCTAGGCTCAAATACCTATGTTACTATAGGAGATTTTGAAACTTAATATCCCATTAATGCTGAAACCCCTATTTTGTACCACCTGAAAAATAAAAAGATAAAAAAAAAATAAAATCAGATTAAAAAATATGGCCTACTGGGGTGGGGTAGGAAAAACAGTGAGGGTAGGGATAGAGGTTAACATAAGGGGAAAAAAGGGAAGTGTACAAAAGGTTCTTGGGGTAAAAAGGTAAAGGTTTTCCCCTGACATTAAGTCCAGTCGTGTCTGACTCCGGGATGTGGTGCTCATCTCCATTTCTAAGCTGAAGAGCTGGTGTTGTCCATAGACACCTCCAAGGTCATGTGGCCGGCATGACTCCATGGAGCGCCGTTGCCTTCCCGCCGGAGCAGAACCTATTGATCTACTCACATTTAGATGTTTTCGAACTGCTAGGTTGCCAGAAGCTAGGGCTGACAGCGGAAGCTCATGCCGCTCTCTGGAATCGAACCTGCGACCTTTCAGTCAACAAGCTCAGCAGCTACACACTCTCCAAGGCATTTTAATGAAGCTTCCCACTTTCAGGTAAGGAAGAGCCATGACCTCCTGGAAGAGGAGAGTAGTTTTCAAGGAATGAGGGTGTACTTTTTGTTTGCTGGGGGAGTAATAAAAAAGATGAAACTATGACACCGAAAAGCAGGTAAGGGACCCGCTCCTAACTGCTTTAGTGTTGAGTTAATTTCCATACCGTGTGTGTGTGTGTGATTTTGTGCTCCCAAAGGTAACAAAAGGAATGATGAAATAACGGATGAAATGGGAGAAACAAATTCCATGCACAATTCTAGTTATTAAAACTGACTAGGGCAGATATATCTGCTCTAGTCAGACCTAGACTAGAAGAGACCTAGCAGATATGGATAAACCATGCATTGATTGGAAAGAGAAAACAGTAGTAGTAGTGGTGGTGGTGGTGGTAGTAGTAGCAGTAGCATTTATATCCCACTTTTTCCTACCAAAGGAGATTCAAAACAGCTAACATTAAAAATTATACAATGTGTAAAATAACTGTAAGTTTGAATAAATAATAAGAGTGGCGTAAGAATTGATGTATAAGCGAAAGAAAATACTATTATTCAGGTTTATTATCGCTGAGAAAGTTGATGTCGTTGTTTTCTTCTTTTTTGGACTTTCCTGTATTCCATTGCTTGATACTTTTTTATTCATTTTTTCATTCTTATAGTTTTTTGTGTATTTTAAATTTTTCAATAATGTTTGCTAAAAAAAAGGAAGGACCAGCAACTTCGGCAGATGAAATACATTTGGTTTATTTCTTTTCTATTTTTGTTTGTTTTTACATATACATATATCATATACATATGTGAACTCCTTCACTAGTTTGTTCATTTTCATAAACATAAAAACCCATTCAAAAGGCTTTAGGCTTTGTTGCACCAAAGCAACATTATTCTAACTTATAAAAAAACAAAAACAATATGTCATTGTCAATAGTCATGAACATGTACACAAGAAAGGGGAGGAAAAAGACTACAATATCTCACAGCTTTATAACATCAGGCAAATTATTGTCTGCATACCCTAGAGAAGTGACTCCAGCGATGGTAAAACAGAGTGTATTTATGTACAGAAAAATAAGAGCAAATGTAAACTCATTCTCAAAAATATTATTTCAATGATATAAAAACAATATCCACATTAGTGAGTCCTTCCTCCATATGGAAAAGGATCTCCACAAGTGCCTTCATTTACTATGAAATTGCCTTTGTAGTACCTGCAAAGAGGGCATAGAGAGTTTAAAAAAAATCTGTGGTACCTGTAAAGAAAACATCAACAAAATGCCTTGGACCCTTTGGCTATTGGTATGAAGGAAGAGAGCTTTGCCTCTGTACATTCTCAGGAGGAAAATTTCACTTTTTGGGGGGCAAAATCCTGGCATAAGTTAGATTCAGGCTCCTATCCAGCAGAATAAATATACTCCACACTTCAAACAAATTAAACCAGTCAACAGTTGGCCAACATAGAAGTTGCAACCACCCACGTTTAGTGAAGGAATAGAGACTAGATACCTGACATGCTTTGGGTTGGAAAGGGATATAGATTAATTTAAGTTTATAGTTGGACATTGGTTGCTACTGAAGTTGTAGCTATAATAACATAAAGACCCTATGTTGACAAGGAATTACCACATGGTTTGAGAGAGGGAAATTGGATAAAAGCAACTGGTTTTGTCTTCCTACCATGGCTATGATAATCTATTCTCTAAAAAATGTATTCTATAACTTTTTACTACTCAACCTTTTTGGTGGTGAACCATGAGATCAACCTCTGCATCAGTGCACTAGGTTGCCCAGGTTGGAAGGAGAGGCAATCCCATTCCTCCAGGTTCATGTCCCTAACTCTGAGAAGCTCTACTGAACCCTGGTCAGCCAACATTGTTCCGGAAAGTGCTTGCAACCACCAACTGACTTACTATATGGAACTGTCTACCCAACCATCTAAAGGTTTTGCATCACATTTGGATACTTTTCATAACCTCTAGCCTGCACTTCTAGTCTTGAGATGAGTTCATAAAGCTGTTAAAAGAGGGCAAATCTTCTAAAAAGTGACATTCTTCAATGTAAGGGATACTCAAAAGGTTGTGCCTTTCACTTAAACTCTGCAGTACAGTCCAACCCCCATATCTGCGGAACTGATATATGTGGTTTCATTTATCCAAGACATCACTTACTCACTTAGGAACTCCACTACAAGTTATAACCTCTTCCTTGTATCTCAGTCATTAATCTCATTGAAAATAATAGGATTCACAATTATCTATGTTTCACATATGTAAGTGAAGTCCGGGAATATATCTGGATATGGGAGTTGTACTGTATTCTGTCTCCACACTATAAGAGAAACAAAACTGAGAAGAAAAGATTAAGAGGCAGTGTGCACAATCTCTTAGGCGCCACACAGATTTTCTTCTTGACACAATTTCTTGAACAACTTGTAAAACTAACAAAAGAGAAATGAAGTATTATCTTTTCAAACGCCTTTCTATCAGGAAGGCTTTGTCGCTCTAGATGCAGCCTTCCAGGCTTAATCAACCCAATGAGTCCACCCAGCTTAGTATAGCCTTGAAGCAAAATCGTAAGAATCGTTTACAGAAAAAGAAGGCAAGCATGAATCTCCAGCTAGCAGTATTTTAAATGATTGCAAACAGCTTTATAACTGCAGTACATCTATGTATATCTGTTGGTTTTCTATGGACGACTCCTGCTAACACATTACCTAGAAGAGCTTCTGTAAAGTATTGGGAAGAACAAATAGCATATATGTAGAAATCGGATTTTACAGGAAAATATCAACCGAATGGATAAGCATACATTAATAGTCCAGAAGGAAAACCATGAGGTGGCTTTTTTTCTCTATAAAAAGATCAGGATCAATTTTATCTTAGAGTCACTATCACTGGTAGGGAGCCACATCTTTTCTTCGGGGGATACAAGGAACACATGAAAACATCACTACTGTGTTACAGTAATACATAAAATTTTGAAGCCAAAATTTTTGCATATGAGGGAATGGAAAGCTAGCTGCAGCTATAAGCTGAACAATACTGCCAGATGTATCTTCAGTGATTTAGGTGCAAGACACAATGAGGATGAGCCACCTAGAGCCAATACCAACGTTACTTCATCTCTTTTGTATCTTCTTATCTGGAAAAACCCAAGGACCAGTATCTCCCAACATTAGTGAGGCTACAAAGAAACTGTGGATAATGTTAAAATATTCTTTAACCATTTTGCCTTTCATTTATCTCTCCACAATCTTCTCCAAATTGGTGTCCACCAGATAGATACTTGAGATTCCATTATTTAGCATGACCAAAAGCCATGGTGCTTCACCTTTGTGGGGACTGTGGTTCAACACAAATCTGGAGATCATCATATTGGAGAAGATAGTTGTAAAGGAATGCTGTATTGGTTTACCCAGACTGCTTAAGGATGAACATAATCCTTTCAAATGACCCAGAAATAATTTGGTTAGTTTTCTGAATGCCTATCAATGACTCACTCAGACTATAGTCCACCTGGTTGAGTCTTGTGTGGTCTAAAAATGGATTTTTCATATCTCAGGAAAAACTCCCTCTCAGAACTGCAATATGAGATCAGTTCACCAGGGGTTGAACTCAGGCCATGATGCCTACAGAAAAAATGCCAGGAGTTGAACTCAGGCCATGATGCCTACAGAAGACAAGTAGTAGTCTAGTCACTGAAAGACTTTTGGACCCTTTCTTGAACGTGGGAAAATCCCTAAACTCTAATCATGAAAACGAAAGGGAGAGGCATATCTTCACTGGTGAAGAGTTGGGTTAACAGGGAGCATTTCCCGAAACGTGCACCAATAGTTTGTACATTCATTGGTTAAATTTATGCTTCACCGTACCACATAATGCCACAAATAGCATGTAAAATGTCTATACGTAAGCCCTAAATAGATTAATAGAATAGCTTCCCAGCTGCTAAAACATCTGGCTGCATTCTATTTAAAATTCTACCTGCTTAGTTTATATTTATTCACAGTTATTTCAGAGGTGATATAAGCACACACAAAATAAATCCCTACTGTATTCTGACACAACAGTAATATATCATGCAATAGATATTATTCACTCAAATAGTGTAGTACATGTTACCAATATGAAATGAGTGTTGACTGCTCTGTTTATCAGACGATTCAGTTTCACCCATTTTAGGCAAAATGTACATGAAGCATAATATACTAGTCTCCACAAATTTTCTTTAGAAGGACTATTGTATTCTCATTTGGAGAAGACACTGGTCAAATTTTGAAATTATTGTGAAAGATCTTTTCATCAGAAAATTAGAAAACCTAAATCCTCTGGCAATCTTACAAATTTTGCTTGGCAACTTCTCAAATGGGATAATACTTTCTTCCTGCTCCTCCCTTCTGCATATTTTTCATTCTGTCCATCTTAACCCAAATTTAGAATAAAACAAAGAATATGGGATATAATAATGCTGGTCATTTGAACACAACCAGAGTGTGTAAATGCAGTAATAATACATAATCTCAGAAATCTTCACAACCTTTTGAGACAGATCAACAGCACCACCCCATCTAATGTAGAGGCGGTGAGCAAAGAATGAAAAATACACACCTACAAAAGTTGCTGAAACCTGCAATAGTAGTTGACTAAATTCCAGAAGAGTGTTTGACAAGCATATGAGATTATCAGACTAATTCAAATTAGTACTCCCAAGTAGAGAAGACCCACTGAATTAACAAGAATTTGGTAAATCAAGACTGATCCAATGATGGGACAAATTACTGGATTTTGGTCATGAAGTTTTGGTCTCTCTATCTGCCCACCCAACTAAATTACCCCATGGTAGTTTGCAAGTGGAAATATAAAGTTTAGTGTTGATTTCTCAACACGTTGCCCTTCTGGAGAATGTGAAAGTACTGCCTCTTTTGCAGATAACAGTAAATGGCTGGAAATTAAATGGCTTTAATTCATCACACAGAGTTGTTCCTTAGAAGGACCATACATTTGGTTCAAGACAAGGCACCAAGCAGTAGAAACTGCACGCTATGGCTGTAGGGGGCTAAAGAGCAAACGCACATGGCATACAGACTGTCCTTCAGAAGCATAGTAAGTCCAAGGCTATTATACCCACAATTACGGAAAGGAGAATACAGACTTGTTTCATGGAACAATGGCTAGGCTGGTTGGCTTTTCTAACAACTCAAAGGTCCTCTTTCCTACTCCTCTTGCTTTTTAAAGAGATGCTATTCTGAGTAACACACAACATTTCCCTGCAAAAGATTTCCCAAGGTATCGGCTTAACTGAATTTAGTTTATCAATGGATTGTTCTGATTATGCAGAAAATTCAGGATGTGCATCTTTCCCCAAGGATAACTCTTCAGTTAGAAGAGCTTCCACTAAATTCATAAGCATCATGTTAGAAGTCTGTGTGAATTAAAAAAATGATTTAAAGCTCTTTTAGATGTGTACTTTATAACACCTTTTATATGCTCCAAGTGAGCAGGCAAATGGCTCTTTATAAACATGTTTAGGGCACCTCGTAACTTGGATAGAGTCGATTATATATTGATAGCAATCCCATATCTTTTTTTGAAAAGTGGGTCTTATGCTGCTCTGAGGTTTGGAAGGTTGTAATGTAAAAAAATGCTGTATATTTATAAGGATATCATGTAAAGTAAGTATGCAAATGGCTTAAAAACTACTTTGCAGTATCTTGTTGTGAAATGTAAGAGCAGATCTGTTGATGCTCAAAATTTAGAATTGGGGGAGAGGAACAGAAGAAAAAGAGGGGATGTCGCAGCAGAGGAAGTTATGGAGAAGGCTGGGCATTTGAAACTTACTGCTGGCATTTCCTGTCACTTTGATTATCAAGAGCATTAGACTGAAGGCATCTCTTGACAGCCTGTAATTGTAGATATTAGTTGCATGTAAGACTGTCAAGGCATGTGCAGTCCAAGTCACAGATCCTTCCCTGTGGGACTGAACTGGAGATTCATATAGTACCATGGCGCCAGGGCCAAAAAGAGATAACCTGGGAGTACTTCCAATATACAAGCGAAACACAAAGACCAAATTTACAGAATATTATAAAAGAGAAGGACAAATCCATGTGGAAAGGTCATCCAATCTTAGCAATCCTTGCAAATTTTCAGTGGGCTAATCTGTAACCTTTGCAAAAATCACACAATACTAGCAAATACTAAATAAGGAGGAAACAGAGTTGGGTCTATTTAAGTAGACTAGCTCCAATTTAGCTGTAGCCAAAGAGGCTACACAAAACTGACAACTCAATACAAGAATGCACATTTACATATCACCAACTTCAGTGGCACCTGGGTCAGCATTATGAGCAAGGATGCACACACATGCTGAGATACGTACACATCTTGCATACCCGATGAGAGCAGTTACAGTTTGTTTTCCAATTCAAAAAAACTATATTTACTGTCCCAGCATATCCTCTTTCTCATTCTCGTTTCTGGAAGACCATTTATGGCTCTTTAGTTTCTTATGCAGCTCCATTTTTGGGTTCTTTTCTTTATAGCAGAGATGGGAAACATGTAGCTTTCAAAATGTTATTCACTGCAACTCCCATTGTCTTTAAGCATTGGCTAAAGACAACTGCTGATGGAAACGGCAGTCCAACAACATTTGAAAGCCACATGTTTCCAATCTCTGTTCTAAAGTGACCACAAAGCAGAATGCAAAGTTTGCACTGTGCAGGGCAGCCTTCTTAAAAGACTGGAATCACTGCCCTAAACCCAAATATTAGGTCCAATCCACTGAGTTTAGTAAGCTGGGGAGAGTTTAGGGAGAGTTCAGTTAAGTTGGCATCTAAGCAAGTTTCACAAATTCAATGGGTTTGCTGCACTTGGGACTAACAAAAGGATTTAGGCCACTGTGTCAGTCTCTATCCCAAATTAATCCTCAAGGGCAACCCCTGATATTTCTCCCATGTGAGTAAAAAAAAGAAGTAAACTTATTCTTACACTGAAAAGTAAACAGTGTGTGTGCATGTGTGGAGGGATACTGCTGTGCGGGCTGACCTAGCTAGTCCTTCCCGAACAGGGATCCTGCCTAAAAAGTGTCCTGCACTCCACAGGTGGCCTTGGCGATTTCCAAGCGCTGCTTCCACCCATCCACCCTCAGCTGCACATCTTCACAATGGGCATGTCACCACTAATCAATAATTACAGCTCCCTGATGCTTCTGAAAATAAATAGACAAGAACAGGCACACCAAATGCAGCAGCTCAATTATACGTGGCGCTGCTGTTCACACCGAGACTTCGGGGCTCATTATGGGTACATGCTGGGAATGAGTACACAAAACGCACATTCCCGCTTTTAATTGTGCAATTTAAATAGCCATCTCGGGGCCATTTTTTTTCAAAGTTCTGAAGTACTGTGAAATGATGCAGCAATAAAATAGAGGGTTTCCAGCTGGTTTCCAGCCTCTTTAGGGGACCACAGTGAAACATGAAGAACAGTGGCTAAGTTTACATCTTGGGGTCTTTCCTGAGCTTTACACCTAGTAGGGCAGGAAGGGAGGGAATACAAAGAGAACCAGAACAGGAGATATTGAAAATACAATCTGGACATCCACCCCTGTTTTGTCCATGGTCAAAAGAGTAAGGTATTTCTCTGGGGATGCAAATTTTCTCCTCCATTTCTTTTCTCTGTCCTCCCAATATCAATGGCTGCAAAGTCCCTTTTCTGACACTGGCCCACTTCCTAAGCTAATTTTCTAAAACAGAGAAGTCCAAATCGAGATGATGAACCTACCAGTAGTTTTACTCAAAAGGAAACAAAATAGAAATTAAAAGTGGAAGAGGATTTGTTTTGAGGCAGGAAGGCAAGCAGTTGGCAGAAAGACAAGGAACTCTACCAGACTTGAATATTCTCTCTCTTTGGATATTGTATGATCCCATGCCCATGCTCATGTGTCCCATCACCAGGAAGCTTTTAAAATTGACATGAATTTTTTATGTGCATGTCACATAACCTGGTTATCACTGAAAAGGGCCAGGTAAGCAGAAAACCACCAAAAGACTTTCCCGCCCTTCAAAACCTTGCCTTGGAAGGCACAGCAAAGAAACCAAGGAGTTGCTAGCCCCCATCATCTCCTAGACATGACCCAAAAATACTGTAGTCTGCCCATGAGAAGTGCTCTCTCCCTCAGAGTGTAGTCGTCGAGGGTAGAAGAACTCTGCTCACCTTTGCTCCTGAGCTCCCAAAAGTATCGATGTGTGACAAATACAAATAAAACCAGGAGGAAACAGGTGGTGCTTTCTAATACATACAATCACTCACACTCACACACAGTGATTAATAACCTGGGCCATACAGCTGTTGTCTGATTGTGACATGGATACCTATCCAAATCTTCACATTTCCCCACCTCAAAGAAGAGAGAACAGCCACCACTGCCTTGTGTATGTAGAACCTCCTCCTTTCCCCTATCAGGGCTCCTTGAGGAAAAACTCAGGTGGTCATGGACGTGTGGCTAGCCTCCTTTCTCCAAAAGTGGAAGTGGTTGGCCACAGTTATCCAGCTGTCTAAAGGAGTAATAAGTAGACCACAACATACCAATGAATTTTCACTGGGAGGAAGGAGTGCAATACTTATCACCCCCACTCATTCTTGTTGCACTTATTTGGATGAGTACAATGATAGAACTTAGACCATAGTCAAAGAGAAACATTTTAAAGAGTTTGAAGCATTCAGTAACACTTAGCAAATAGCTACAGAGTCCATCAGTCCACCAATATTTCGGCTAATTCCTTCTTCATACATGGAGACCAACACAGGGTATTTCAATACAATGTTGTTCCTTCACTCTGCTCCATAGAAAAATTACTAGTAGAGTCTTCCTTATCCAAAATGCTTGGGACCAGAAGGTTTTTGGATTTCAGATTTTGGATTATATGTATTTGCATAGATATTGTGAATGAGGGATAAGGGGGCAAAGTGGGCTAGTGGCCAAATAGTTTTTCCTCAAGGGTTCCCCATCAACACACCTTTGCCCTTTTAGCACAATGAACAGGAAGAAAGGAGAAACTCTCTCCCGACACTGCTGAGTCTCTTTCATTCTCTCTGGACTAGATATCGGTAGCAGGCAATGGGGTTGCTCCATGTTCACAGCCATTTCCAGTGAACCTGCTTTTCTGTGCATCGCTATGGGCCAGGCTGAGGCAAAAACAGAAGCATCTGGGATGTCTGCTTTTTACAATAACCACAGTCCTCCCTTTTTCACTCTTTTCTTTCCTTCATCAGGGGTCCTTGAGGAAAAACCCAGCGGGTGCCGGACATGTAACTAGCTCCCTTTCCCCAAAGGCAGAAGTGGGTGGCTGGCAGCAAAAAGTTTCAGTTTTAGAGTGTTTCGGATTTCCAAATAAGGACACTCAGCCTATAGTAATTTTTCTCTTTCATTTGAATCTATTAGAATTCCTGACCTCAATTCATCCCCGACTGTAAAAATATTGAAGTTTTCTCTCCAATTTTTAATGGTGTCTTTACTTTTCCCCTGTGCTTTATGAGAGACAAGACACACACAGCACTGAGAGCAAGGTCACCTTTTCTTTTCAGACAGAGCTAATGAATTCTGTCACTTTACTGCCGTCTCTCCTCTCAAAACAACTGGACAGTTTGCAGGCTTTTCCGATAAAAAATGAGCGACCGCAAAACCATGAACGCGACACTGCCTCGTGAGGCCCGCTCTTCTTAGTGCCAACTACCCTCAAGGTAACCATAAACCTGTCTGGCTCAAAGGCTCCTTTACGGTGGTGAAAGACCCTTAGAAGGTGGAGGTCACAAAGGATTCCTTTTTCAATTCAGCCTTTTTGCCAGGAATGGGAAGCCTTTCGTCATCCAGATCTTTTAGCCTAAAATGGCCAAGAAATCCAGTGGGAGTTGTACTCCAAAATGCCTAAAGCACCAAAGACTCCCTCTTCACCACTGCCTTGTGTACGTCTAACATCAATCTTAACTGGTTTGCCCTTCTAAGTGCCAATGCCAAGCAGAAAGGGCTTCCCTACAGAGATGAAGCACCATCCTTGCTGCACAATTACAGTGGCAAAACTCAAGGTAGCCTTTAATTTAGTACTTGGAATTGAAGGTGAATACATTTCTCTGAAGTGTGTCACTCCTCCAGTCTTTTTAACCTCTAAGGCAAGCTACTCCTAAGTAGCATGGACATCCACTTTTTATCCAATCCTTCCTAGATAGGCAGAGAAACACCATACACTGAAAAACAAGTGGACCCATACTATTAAATCAATGGCATTCAGGTTCTTATGGCTAAGCTGTCCATTCAGGAGCTCAGTGGTGTTAGCTCTGTTATTCGCAACTATTCTGATTTCTTTGGGATTTGATTCTTTGGGGTTAATCCCCAATATGGATCTCATGTTTCCTTTTCCTTTGGTTTGCCTGGGGTGTCTTGTGATTATTTTGTTTTTTCTTAACATTGAGTACACTTTAAATATAATGCTGCCATATGCAAAGAAAATAAGGACATTTCAGGAACAGTGATAAATATACTGCTGTTCTCCTTATCCCTGGCTCATGTTTCCTTTGCATTGATATGAAGTAGATTGGGGTAGACATGGAAGAAGAGGAGGGTACATCCATTGTGAGTATTTTTATAGATGGGGGGATCCAGTGGCTGGAATGGAATCAGAGTTTTGTTCTAAGAGGAAAGACATTTCTGGGTCTCTTTGACTTTGAGTTATAAAGGCAAACTGGGTAACAAGATGTCTCTTCATGTTTTCAAACATTAAGAAGAAAATATCCAGCGGCAATGAATTCAATTATAAAGTGCCTGAACATACTTGAACTTCTAGAAGAGGATCAAAATGACAATGGGAAATAAATACAAATTACCAGGTATCTGTACAATAAATGTATAAGTATATACTGTTGAGAACCATAAGAGCAAGTGTGACTTGCTGAAAGAGGGAAAAAAAGAGAGAGGGGTCAATGGAAGAGACCTCCCAGCCAATGAAAAAACAGCAATTTTGGCTGGAATTATTTCTGACCACCAAAGACCTGGCTCCCTTTCAACATCCAAAATACAAACTTTGTTCCTTCATGTTTTTTTGTTCTTGAAGGCTAACTATCACGTCTCAGCCCCTTGCAGGCGGGGCTCATGGATCACATCTACTGCTCATTGAGCAGTCTATCTACCGGAAGGGCTCCTTCACATGTAGTGAGAGAGTCCACAGCACAGCAGCACCTCGCTTCCTTTCGAGGGGGTCCATGCCACCTTGGTAAAAGTGACTCCCTTCACAAGGCTAAACAAACCACTAAGCTTTCCATTTGTCCAGTTATGTTCACTGCTACTGAGAAGCAGCAGGTGACTTGAGAGATGAAAATTACAAGCCAATGAGAGAAGTTAAAAAGACAAGGGAGATACATGTATCATGGAACCTCTCCCTTCCTGCTCCTTGTTGCCTGTCCCACTTTTCTTTTTGTATTGATAAAAAAGAAAAGATTGGATCAGTTGCTCTATGATAAATTAACTAGGCAAATGCAAGTCAGAAGCCAAAACATCTCCAACGACCTGTACAGAAACAACAAAATTTACAACTGAAAATGTCACTAACACCCCATTCAGGCAGATGTGTTAATTTTGTTTGTTTTGTTTTTGCAAAGGACAGGTTATCAAAGAGAGAAAGAGAGAGGGAGAGTGATATGTGATTCCGCCAGGCAGTCTCAGTTGCTCTAAGTAACCTTCTGCTTGAGGCTGGGTGTTTCAGGTCTATAGTCCTTCCTCTCCGAGATGTTACGCTTCACCTTGGCACTAACAGGAGACTCCTGGTTTAATGAAGGGCTTGAGTGGCATTTCTTCAGTCCCGGGCCATCGTTCTCTCCCGTGCTCAGCAACTCTTTTCCTGCTCCCTCTTTAAGAAGGGACACATATATTTCATAACGCGTTTTCTGCAAAAAGGAAAAAAAGGAGGGAGAAAGAGTTTCAGACCGCAGTATAACTTTTGTGATTTATTGAGGACATCAAGCAAGGTGACTTCATGAAAGATTTGTTAAGCTATTCATCAGTATAACAAGGGAATTGGTAGAGTGCCCTGGACTGGAATATAGCTAACATGGGTACTAAGGTTAGAGTGAAAGCTGAAGGAAATGCAGTGGTTGCTTCTGAGGTGAGACAACTGAAGTACCAAGTAAACAAGTCCTATACATTCCTAGGGTATCACCAAATGTATGGCTCACCTACATCGGTAGCTTATTATGGGGCAGACTGAAGCATGGCCATACAATCTGATCCCAATCCAGGGCAGTGGCAGGGCAGAGTCCAGACAGTACAAAACCACTGGTTTGGTTGTATTGTGACTTTACTGTTCCTGTTACTATTGCAAGATAGCCACAAAACTCTATGAGAGCTCTTGGCCATTGCAAGCACCCCATGCTGACATTTATTTATTTATTTATTTATTTATTTATTTATTTATTTATTTATTTGCAGCATTTATATTCCGCCCTTCTCACCCCGAAGGGGACTCAGGGTGGATTACAGTGTACACATATATGGCAAACATTCAATGCCAATTTTGACATACAACATAGACAGACATACACAGAGGCTATTTAACTTTTTCTGGCCGCCAGGGGAGCTGTTGCTTTCATCGTCCATCTGCGACACTGATGAAGTATTTCCGCATTCCTCGCATGCTTTTTTGCTGGAGTGCTTTGCTGGAGTCTTTTTTATGGCCTCACAAATTAGTTAATTTAGCCTCCCCACACTTTAAGGTGGTACCTAATTTTCCTACTTGACAGATGCAACTGTCTTTTGGGTTGCAAAGGTTGACAACAGGCTACACAATTGGTTGGAAACCCACTCCAACCCGGGCTGGCTTTGAACTCATGACCTTTTGGTCAGAGTGATCTTAATGCAGCTGACACTCAGCCAGCTGCACCACACTCCCGGTGCCTGATTCATCCCCCTTTCCTGATGAGAGACGAGAAAGGGGAATGACTGTGGTGGCCCATGTGGACAGCAAACTGGCATGCATTAGATCTGATCCTTCAGTTGACACTGTGCCAAAACCATGGGCTACTCCAGAATTCGGTCAAACTCTGGATCCTCCCTGACTTAATAAAGGGCTAAAATGGGTTAACCTGCTTTACCTCATGTTAAGGATTGGAAATCCTAGAATGTCATGGGGACGGCCAGAACGGATTACATGTTGAGTATGGACTATTAAGCCCATGTAGACATGCCTTCAAACACTGGCAAAGGCCCCACAACAGGCAAGTAAAGGATCCTTTTGAAGAACTTCTTCCTTCACCTGTTAAGACTAGAGGACAGATACCTCCACAATAAGATCTGTACTGGCTCAAGCGAATTGGAAGAGTGACTCAGACAGGACCTACTTCTCCAAATTGATTAACAACAACAAGAAGAAAAACAACAACAATAATTGTTGATGTTGTTGAAATAATATTATAGGAATGCCACAAAAACTGTTGGAGAGGTTGTCAGGAGGTGGGTACATATATACATATGTGGTGGCAATGAAAATATGTAAATGAATTTTGGGGGAAGGTATTTGGAGAAATAGAAGCTATAATGGATATGAAGACAGGAAAAAGTGCAATCATTGCAATGTTGTCACTATATAACGTTAAGAAATTGAAAAAAACAGAGAAAGATGCAATAGATAACATGTTAACTGCAGCAAGATTACTGATAGCGAAGAATTGGAAAGGTAAAATAAATGTACCAATTGAAGAATGGTATAAAGAACTATGGAAAATAGCAATAAATGATAAATTGACATGTAGGTGAAGAGTCAGGAAAGGAGTATGGAAGGAAAATGACTTTGATGAAGTTTGGGGAAGTAGATGGGAAATTACCTCCACAGAAGAAATGGTATCTTGGAAAGAGAATGTAAATTGAAGTGGCTCGGAGGGGGGGGGGGGGGGGCAGAGGTGAACAAAAAAAGTATACAAGATATATATATATACACTTATAGTTGATGTAATGAATTGAGTACGGAATATAAGAGTATTGAAGGTATTGATGTATTCTAAGAAAAGCAATACAATTTTTAAAAAGGAAAAGAAATATAGATAATAGAAATAATAATAATGTTATTATTATTATTTCTTGCCCATCTCTCCTCACTGTTATAGCTCGAGATGGGCTACAACATGGTTAAAACACACATTCATCCAAAAACATTCTTTAAAATACACATATTAAGACATATTAAGTAATGTCCGTTCCAATAAAGTTTCCCTCTGGTTTTAAAGAGGGGTACTCAAACATCTCTTATTGTAAAGGTAAAGGTTTCCCCTTGACATTAAGTCTAGTTGTGTCCAACTCTGGGGGGTGGTGCTCATCTCCATTTCTAAGCTGAAGAGCTGGCATTGTCCATAGACACCCCCAAGATCGTGGCCAGAATGACTGTATGGAGCTCCATTACTTTCCCACCGGAGCAGTACCTATTGATCTACTCACATCTGCATGTTTTTGAACTGCTAGGTTGGCAGTTATTGTTATTGCATTCCCCTTTTAATTGCCACTTTTTGTGTCTTGGCACATAGCAGCTTACATGCATACAACTGCAAACCAGGAAAGTTACACAATCTAGGGTAGAATGTCAGCAAAGGGTGGAGGAGGGAGGATAATAAAATAATAAATTAAAATAAGTTTTTTGTTTTGCAAATTATCTAAGGAGATCTGAGGGATGGCAGAATTCTATAAGATTATCAAAATTTTCTGCTTCTGCATAGGATCATATTTTTTAAAGGAACACAAAAGAAACAGTAAGGATTTTTCTATAAAATTTGGTTGCTATAATGTCAGAATGGGAAAATGAGAAAATCTTAAAGAATAAAGAGCCTTAACAGGCAAATTCATGACAAATTACGCTGTTTTAGAGGGATCACAGTACTCTAATATTTTTGTTTCAACTGGCCAACGTGGCTACTCCTTCTAAAAACAGTAGAACTGATTCCTGTCTTTTGGCCGTATTTGACTGATAGATAAATCGTTTATTGATTAGTCCTCTGACCATATCAATAGTAAAAGATAGAAGCCAAGAATACAGAGATGCAATAAACAAATGCCTATCCGAACATTCCTGTAATTATCTGCCAAATGAGAAGTTTAGTTTCACAACTCCGTTTGTTTTTATGAGCTCCCTGCAAATAACCTGCTCCTATTTTTATCTCATTAGAGTCTTCTAATTGTTTCATCCTGTGGCCCGCCCACTGTTATCGTGACTGTGTTTATTGAAATGTTTTTTCTTCTTCTTTTCTTCTATGTAATTTTGATGATGTGGTTTGTTCTTTATGTTTTTGGTTTTATTTCGCTGTAATATGTTGTCCGGGCTTGGCCCCATCTAAGCCGCTCCGAGTCACCACTGGGGAGATGGTGGCGGGGTATAAATAAAGATTATTATTATTATTATTATTATTATTATTATTATTATTTGATTAAGCAGTGTAATGAATATAGGAAAACGGATTAAAGGATGATGAGATTGGATTCTGATTTTACTAATGAGATGCCAATGATTGTTATATTGATGTTTAATTGTTGATGATGCTATTGTTTTAACTGTCCCATAATCGTTTTATGATGTTTTGCATTGAATTTTGCTGTTGTTAACCGCTTTGAGTCGCCTGAGGGCTGAGACAAGCGGTATATAAATGAAGTAAGTAAATAAATAAATATTATTATTATTAAAATACATTTATGCACTTAAAACCTGATTAAATAATAAGTTTGGTAAAAACTGGTTTAAATTACAAAATAATTTTAAATAAGCTCATGACAAGACTTATTTGATTGATATTCCCAAGTTTGTTGTTGTTCATTCGTTCAGTCGTCTCTGACTCTTCGTGACCTCATGGACCAGCCCACGCCAGAGCTCCCTGTCGGCCGTCACCACCCCCAGCTCCTTCAAGGTCAGTCCAGTCACTTCAAGGATGCCATCCATCCATCTTGCCCTTGATCGCCCCCTCTTCCTTTTGCCTTCCACTTTCCCCAGAATAATTGTCTTCTCTAGGCTTTGCTGTCTCCTCATGATGTGGCCAAAGTACTTCAACTTTGTCTCTAGTATCCTTTCTTCCAGTGAGCAGTCGGGCTTTATTTCCTGGAGGATGGACTGGTTGGATCTTCTCGCAGTCCAAGGCACTCTCAGAACTTTCCTCCAACACCACAGCTCAAAAGCATCTATCTCCCCTCGCTCAGCCTTCCCTAAGGTCCAGCTCTCACATCCGTAGGTTACTACAGGGAATACCATGACTTTGACTATGCGGATCTTGGTTGCCAGTCTGATGTCTCTACTCTTTACTATTTTATTGAGACTGGACATTGCTCTCCTCCCAAGAAGTAAGCGTCTTCTGATTTCCTGGCCACAGTCTGCATCTGCAGTAATCTTTGCGCCTAGAAATACAAAGTCTGTCACGGCCTCCACATTTTTCCCTCTATTTTCTAGTTGTCAATCATTCTTGTTGCCATAATCTTGGGGTTTTTTTATGTTTAGCTGCAACCCAGCTTTTGCGTTTTCTTCTTTCACCTTGATTAGAAGGCTCCTCAGCTCCTCCTCGCTTTCGGCCATCAGAGTGGTGTCATCTGCATATCTGAGGTTGTTAATGTTCCCAAGTAAGGAGATATATATTCACAGTAAACTAACAGAATGGTGGTGCTCGGCTGATTCTTGCTCATACACTTAAAGATTTGGCATCATATGCCACAAAAAACTGAGAATGCTAAGAACTGAACCTGCAACGTTCTACATGGAATGTATACCTCTGAACTCATGGGGTAAGGAAAGGGTGGTCTCGTAAGCCATTTTTGTTGCCCCCAAGGTGTTTTTAATATAATTTTATATTTTAAATTCTTTTTGTTTTAATACCATGGCTGGTCATTTTTGCATGTTTTGAGCTGTGTTGTTCAATTTTGGGAGAAAGGAGGGATATTTATTTATTTATTTGTTGTATTTATATTCCACCCTTCTCACCCCGCAGGGGACTCATGGCGGATTACAATGTACACATATATGGCAAACATTCAATGCCAAAGACACACAACAGATATAGACAGAAAGTCAGAGGCTATTTAACTTTTTCTGGCCGCCAGGGGAGCTGTCACTTTTATCGTCCATCTGTGACACTGATGAAGTACTTCCGCATTCCCCACATGCTTTGCTGGAAGTGCTTTGCTGGAGTCTTTTTTATGGCATTGTAAATTACTTAAATTAGCTTCCCCACACATAGGTGGTACCTAATTTTCCTTCCTGACAGATGCAACTGTCTTTCAGGTTGCAAGGGTCGACAACAAGCTACACAATTGGTCAGAAGCTCACTCCAATCCGGGCTGGCTGCGAACTCATGGCCTTTTGGTCAGAATTGATCTTAATGCAGCTGACACTCAGCCAGCTGCGCCACAGTCCCGGTGCTCAATGTTGTCATCATCATAACTGTCATCATCATCATCTCATTAACAACAGCAACAACAAGAACACATCCCTGCTATATTGACAATTGGAATGTGTTCAGAGGAGGGTGACTAAAATGATCAAGGGTCTGGAGAACAAGCCCTATGAGGAGCGGCTTAAGGAGCTGGGCATGTTTAGCCTGAAGAAGAGAAGGCTGAGAGGAGATATGATAGCCATGTATAAATATGTGAGAGGAAGACACAGGGAGGAGGGAGAAAGCTTGTTTTCTACTGCCCTGGAGACTAGGACACGGAACAATGGCTTCAAACTACAAGAGAGCAGATTCCATCTGAACATGAGGAAGAACTTCCTGAGTGTGAGAGCCATTCAGCAGTGGAACTCTCTGCCCCGGAGTGTGGTGGAGGCTCCTTCTTTGGAAGCGTTTAAACAGAGGCTGGATGGCCATCTGTCAGGGGTGATTTGAATGCAATATTCCTGCTTCTTGGCAGGGGGTTGGCCTGGATGACCCATGAGGTCTCTTCCAACTCTTTGATTCTATGATTCTATATTTATTTATTTATTTATTTATTTTTTGCATTTATTGACCGCCCCTCTCAGCCCGAAGGCTTCTGATAGGCAGCCTGTGACATTCAAGCAATGTTCCTCGATAGCCATCTTAGTCTGTTCCAGTATAAAAAGTCTTGTCGCACCTTTAAGACTAAGCAATTTATTTCAGCATAAGCTTTCCCAGACTACAGCCCACTGCTGTGGATGTGACATTTAAATGCACCACCTCACAGTTAGAAATCCATGCCAGGGCAAAAACCGCAGGAGACCAATGTTTTTTTTTTTAAAGCACCAAATGGCTGAATTTGTTCACTGTCCAGAATAATACGAAGTCTTCTGTTATGGGCAGTTCTATCTGCATTCTCACACAATGGCTCTGTGATTAACTCAAATAACTAGTGATTAACTGGAATTCAGAAAAAGGCTTTTAAGAGATGCAAAACGTACACGCTGGCCTTTACGGAGTGATTTATTTAACAATGTGTCTTCTGACCCGTCCCCGCTGCATCAGTGCAAATGTTGATGAAGTTCTCCCAATTGCCCACACACTCTTCAAAGAGGAGAAAAATCCCTCATCGAGTTATTTGTATTTCACAATGAAAGGGGGAGGAAAGTACATTCTCTCAATTCAAAACAAAATTCAGGGAATTGTTATTCTTCAAATACAAAAGGACTTCACAGCCTTTGCAAGAGAAAAAGCAAGGGCTACAAGCAGGCTTTCTAAAGAGGCTTTGAATAGATAGGAGTTGCATGGAGAAAGATCACAAGAAAAATCCACTTTAAAATTAAATGAAGAAAGACAGTCCAACACTCAGTACCTAAACTTCTAGCGGTGGTGGGAAGGCAAATAAATTAAATAGCTAAAGCGTGTCAGTCAAAAATAAAGGAATCGTGAGATGAATATGATCATGCTTTGCACTGATTCAGGCTTCATCAGATAATGAATACGCCAGACATTTGCGAAGAAAGGAAACGGGGCTACAAATGCTGGGTCATCATACAGTTATTCTTCAGCCCTGCATGCCTGTCCATCAAAAGTTATAGCATCTCTCTCAGTTTTCCAAAAAAATAGTTATCACGTTCTTACAATAACAGAATAAGAACAGACCAACTTTCCTGAAAGACAACTTGCTCATCCCTGTTTGTTCATCTTCCTTACCAACAGCATATTGTATTCCCCCAAGTTTAAAAGAAAGATTAATATATTTATTATATCTCTGGAGTACATTATACTTTTATTACATTATTTAAAGTCTTCCCTGTCGTTTGTCTATTTTATTGTTGAGATGGTTTCTGTGTCACTCTTGGGAGAAAAGCAGGATATCAATCAAATTAAATTAAATCAAATGAAATAGAAAAGATGAAGTTACCATCAGGCCTGTAGCCAGGATTTCAATTTTTGGGGGGGGGGGGGCTGTGTTTGTTTCGGGAGGGGGAGGGAGAGACTGAGTCTGAGTCTGAGTGAAAGAGGGTCTAGCCTAGCAAACCTTTTGTATCGTTACCCCAATACCCCCATGCATACGGGATATATTGAGTATGGTGATCAGATCATGATATGAATAAACATAACAGTTTAAATAATGCACCAGTAAGGCCTTTTCGTGAACCACCATGAGAATTTCGGGGGGGGGGGGGGGGGCTTTTAAGCAGAGGCTGGATGGTCATCTGTCAGGGATGCTTTGAATGCAATTTTCCTGCTTCTTGACAGGTGGGTTGTACTGGATGGCCACAAAGTCTCTTCCAACTCTATGATTCTATCTCTTGGTTGACTGGTACACTACTAGTGTCAGTTGTGCTCACCACTGGCAGAAAGCCTCAAGAGATCATCACTGATTGAATGTGACTACTGATAAAAGGGTGGCTCACTTCTCTATTAAAGGGTGTAATCCAGTGGTTCTCAACCTGTGGGTCCTCAGGTGTTTTGGCCTACAACTCCCAGAAATCCCATCCAGTTTACCAGCTGTTAGGATTTCTGGGAGTTGAAGGCCAAAAACATCTAGGGAGCCCAGGCTGAGACCCACTGGTCTAATCTGAAGAGGCTGCTTCACCCTTCAAACTTATTTTATCACTTGTTATCTAATGGCTTGAGCATTAGACTATGACTCTAGAAACCAAATGCCCACTTGGCCAAGGAAACTCACTGAGTGACCTTGAGTGCATCACACTCCCTAAGTCTCCGAGGAATGCAAGGGCAAAATCTCCCTAAACAAATCTTGCCCAGAAAAGCGTGTGTTATGTTCACCTTACAGTGGCCATAGGTTGGAAATTACTTGAAGGCACTCAACAACTAGTGTTATACCCACACTAATTTGCTTAATTTTAACCTTTTATAGTTAACTCTAAGCAATATTAACACAAAATAATATTCCACAACTTATGCCATTACACTACTCATTTACTTTGTTTCCTGCAAACATCCACTGACCCCCAACCTACCTCAAATTCCAGATAATGATCTTTGAGTTTATAGTCTTCCACTTCCTTGCCTTTCAGTTTCTTATCCGGTGGATAGGAACGGTGCTCAGCTAATTCAGTGGTGATTTGCTTCAGCTTGTTTTCATGGGATTTCAGTTGATCATCCTGGAAAGGGGTGGCGGGGGGGGGGGGGGGGGGGGAGAGAGAGAAGAGTTGACATAAATGCCTGGCTTTGATTGCAAACAAGTCTCAACTCCTGAAAAGGTATCCACCTGGGTCCAACAATTGGAAATTTCAGAAAGGAAGGGAAAAATCACACGCAACTATTTGAGGAGATGCAGGATGAATGTTGTAGCCTATTAGGAACTGGTAAGCTGGGATTTTGTTGTCTTTGAAGCAAATCACAACTAGAGTTGCCAGATCTCAAGGCTAAGCCCAAAATCTCCACTTTTTGTGGGTCAAAAAGTGTGCAAATTCTCCTATTTGTGTGGTTACTTTTGAACAAAAGGAAAGAGCTGTGTGGAAATCTCCAGTTCAGTTAGGGGAGCAACAGCTCGCTACTATATGCAAATTGATG
This sequence comes from Anolis sagrei, assembly GCF_037176765.1. Classification (NCBI taxonomy): domain Eukaryota; kingdom Metazoa; phylum Chordata; class Lepidosauria; order Squamata; family Anolidae; genus Anolis; species Anolis sagrei. The sequence continues at coordinate 158,326,024 of NC_090022.1, forward strand.
TGTGGCTGTCACTTGCAAAAAGCACCCCTTCCTTCCCAGTTGCTGTGGCATTAGAGTTCATCCCCATTCAATATTATGTATCCACTTTCTGGCTTGAAGCAAGTAACCTAAGATGAAAGGCCCCCTTTCGTCTGCTACTTCTAAATAAAACCACATTGTTGTTGTTTATTTGTTCAGTCACTGCCGACACTTCGTGACCTCATGGACCAGTCCACGCCAGAGCTCCCTGTCGGCTGTCACCTCCCCCAGCTCCTTCGGGGTCAAGCCAGTCACTTTGAGGATGCCATCCACTCATCTTGCCCTTGGTCGGCCCCTCTTCCTTTTTCCTTCCATTTTCCCCAGTATCATTCTCTTCTCTAAGCTTTCCTGTCTTCTCATGATGTGGCCAAAGTACTTCATTTTTGACTCTACTATCCTTCCCTCCAATGAGCAGTCAAACATTACAGTTTGAGGTTGTTATAGGTTTTTTCAGGCTATATGGCCATGTTCTAGAGCAGTGGTTCTCAACCTGGGGTCCCCAGATGTTTTTGGCCTTCAACTCCCAGAAATCCTAACAGCTGGTAAACTGGCTGGGATTTCTGGGTGTTGTAGGCCAAAAACATCTGGGGACCCCAGGTTGAGAACCACTGTTCTAGAGGGATTCTCTCCTGATGTTTTGCCTGCTTCTATGGCTAGCATCCTCAGAGGTAGTGAGGTCAGTTTGACTTATCCACACATGCCATATACTGCCCCCAAGCCAATATTTGTCCCCCACCCAAAGTGTAGAAAATGGTATTCATGTGGGAGTGAGAGATTGTCCTCTCCAAAGGACATAGTCCCAATCCAGATCACCCCTGCTCTTGTTGGTCATTCTCTTTTCAAAGACACCAGGCTTTATGCGTTTTATTTGAGGACCAAAACGAAGCCTGAAAGAGCAGGCCATATGGGTAGTCACATCTTGATTCAAGGCCACAACTTCTAAAACAGCAACCAGACAGAGTTGACAGTTCACATTTCTTACTCTGCAGTATCAGTAGAAGCCTAATGGCAACTTCTCTAGCTGACAGATAAAAGTAGACAGTTCTCAGCTTGTTCCTGGATTTATCTGCTTTGAAAACATAACACATTTTCCATGGTGCCTTTTGGCTAAAAACAGCTCATGCCCCTTTGGACCGTCTCTTCTTTATACTAATGTGCAAACCATATTTTTCTTAACACGTCACTTACTGAAAGTTACTAATAGGGGTACTAAAACCGAATCTATGCAGCTGGGCCACAGCTTCCATACTGAGATAAAGAAAATGGATAAAATAAGTTGAGGATTATTACATGGCAAAGCAAGATTACAGGCCTTGCTCATAGAAAAGATTAAAGAGAGGGGGAATCAGACTATAAGAGCCTTGAGGAATCACATCAAAGACCTATGGAGTCTGATGACCAATCAGATGCCCAAGGGAAGCACACAAGCAAGCCGAGAAGGTGAAATAGAGGGAGAGCAGAGAGAATTTGCCCTTTCTGTCTCTGTTTGCTGGTCTGTCTGTCTGTCTCTTATGTCTACGCATTCCATTCTGCTTTGGCATATCTGAGAAAGTGAATCAAAGAAGCACGCTATTTGCTCATGTAGAAGTTTAGAAATTTTAATTTTAAAAAGTCAATCCCAAAAACCCAGGTTGATTAATCTATGTGAATAGTGTACCTTCTCTCTTGTCAAAAAAAATCAATCTCTGAGTAGAGTGACGGAACCATCCCAAGATACTCCCTTTACCCTCTCTGTAGTGGTGTGACTTCTAGCTTTTTTGAATGCCTAGGCAATGCCCACCTGGGGCAGCTCTGGTACTCTCCCCTCTTTATGGAATGACTCTAGAGCAGTGGTTCTCAACCTGTGGGTCCCCAGGTGTTTTGGCCTACAACTCCCAGAAATCCCCGTCAGTTTACCAGCTGTTAGGATTTCTGGGAATTGAAGACCAACACATCTGGGGACCCACAGTTTGAGAACCACTGCTCTAGACTTATACCTAAGAATAATTACGGACTTGGCAAAACAATGGCCACCAGGCTGGCATTTTATTGTATTTTTATTGTATTAATGTAATGTTTTAACTGTTATAATTTATTGTTACTATGTATTTTACTGTGTGAATTGTAGGCATCAAAGTATGCCAGTTGGAAGCCGCCCTGAGTCCCCCTTCGGGGGGTTGAGAAAAGTGGGGTAGAAATACCCGAAATAAATAAATAAATATAACAGTGATTCCCAACCAGTGGGCCACAAGACCTAAAACCAGGTCCGCGAGACCAATGGATAATAACACAGCCCAACCTATTTTTTTCTTGGTGTCTTTGTGTTTAGGGTTGTTTCTGTGGTTATTTGGGGTGCTGATTCAGAAAATTGCATTGGATAGATCACATCAGCTCTAGATTATTAAATCTGCACTATGGGCGAGCAGATAGTGACTACTGCATGGCATATGTTCTGTCAGTACTATGGTTTTACTGGTGTCAAATATAGCTTCTAGTTTTAAACTCTGTGTCCGGTGCAGGACATAATGCTATGCAAGGGTTAAAGGCATAGAGTGATTTAATGCCTAGAGCGTGAACTGTAGAACTCCTTAACTTCTTACTGTATACAGCACACATTCATTCCAATGACGTGAATTTGAGATAATGGACTGCTGAGCGTTCTCTTCCAGCCATACCAGAGAAGGAGCAAGACGTGTGTGTGATTTCTCCTGCACATAGTTATGTTTTGTTGTTTTATTGTAGCTAAAATAAACATACCACTTCAAAGATTTGAAGTTGACAAAGGGCTGCGCAATTTGCTTTATTTTCAGTCTCCTAGCAGTTGCTCTGAGATCAGATTTATTGACATGTTCTGTATCAGAAACCTGAGCTGATGTGGTCTAGCCAATGTAATTTTCTGAATCAGCACCCCAAATAACCAAACCAAATCTAAAGTCGACCAAAAACCGATTAGTCACCCTTTTGGTACTAATGTTGGAGAGTGGTTCCTGGTCAAAGTGGTGCTGAGTAGTCCCTGGTAAAAAAAGGTTGGGTATATATGATATGATACTGGTATATATGAGAGTTTTACAAATTATGGAGAAAGGATAAAGGAAGTCATACAAGCTTGATTCTCAATGTTTCGGGTCACTAGGCAAGAAAAATGTTTTCTCCCTACTAACTGGTATTTCCAAGTCCCAGCTGTTTTTCTATAGTCAATGGGACCAAATTTGCCCTTTTATTTAGTCCTGGGAGGTCAAGAGCTTATCCACAAAGGCACTGCAGTGATGGAATCAGTTCTTCTTACTTAATATAAGGCCCTCACTAAAAACATACTTTACTCTTCATGCAATATCAGGTGACTTGTTAAGATTCATATTTTACCCATGTCAAGGGTGGGTAAAATATGCTCAGAATAAATTACTTTGGTTTCTGAGATTAATTCAGTCAAGAAGCCTACCTGTTTGCCCATCTTCAGAGAAACCAATGCTCTCCTAAGCTCAGAGCTTGGAAAAGATGAACCACAACTCTCAGAAATTCTCCTGCTGCTGGTCAAGTTTGGTAGGGGCTGTGAGAGCTATAGTCCAAAGAGTAACTTTTTTGTGCTGCAAATTCCCCTTTCCTGTATAGTCGTATAATGTTTTCTTTTTACATGAGCAAGAGAGATGAATAGGATTGGATCTAAAATAGTGATCCATGGCTAGGACTGATCCAGATCTGCATGGACCTCAAAATACAGCACAGCTCTTTCAAGAAATGATTCACACTTATAAGTCCACCTCCCTACGTTTGAGCACTTATCTCTTCATCGGGCCATTCATAATAGAAACTTTTTCAAGTAACCTTTGCAGAGAGAATTAGAAACAGACTTGGGGAACAACACTGTGTATTCATTACCTGAGACAATTTGGTTGTAGAAGCAGGTAACAGAGGCCGGCTGAATTTCTTCTGTGATCCAATTGCAGCTGGAAATGGTGGAGCAGAGAAAACAGCTGCCACAGAATTGATCTTATTGATCCAGATCTCCATTTCTTCTGGGCTCCTGTGGAAGAAAGAGACATCAATCAGGATGTCTATAATCAGACATGCTTCTTTGGCTGTCAATTCAGTATCTGCTGTGTGAAGAAAAAGAAATGCCAGTTGGGATTGTGCTTTCTACTCCAATATCTCAATACTGGATAGTAGCACCAACAGCATTACTTGGAAGAGTGCTCTTCATTTTTTACTAGGGCTTGGGTTAACCTCAGAAGCATCTCCCTGTGGTTGGGCATTAATCACTTTAGATAAGTACTCAATTAAACAGTTCCCTTTGTGGATATTGGCACTTTATTGCTAAATGAGAAACATAATGACAACATTAACATTGGTAGAGTCAGAAGTGTTAGAAATAACAATCTTCTCAAGCCTCCACTAGTTATTTGTTATGTATATAATTCAGATTGCTTACTGTATTGTATATGTGTGTCTTTGTGTGCAGTTTTCCTTAACTCTTTGTTGTGATCAGAACTGGGCTTGTTCAGGACTCAGACTCCATTTTAGAACAGCATGTTTTTAAGAAGACTGTAAGAACTGTATGCTTTCAGACACCAGCAAGAAATGTATGCTTTAGACTTCAGTAGGAACTGTATGCTTAGAGCAGGGATCCTCAAACTTTTTAAACAGAGGGCCAGGTCACAGTCCCTCAAACCGTTGGGAAGGCCACATTATACTTTGAAAAAAAAATTGAACGAATTCCTATGCACACTGCACCTATCTTATTTGTTGTGCAAATAACACTTAAAACAATACAATAATTAAAATGAAGAACAATTTTAACAAATATCAACTTATGAGTATTTCAATGGGAAGTATGGGCCTGCTTTTGGCTGATGAGATAGGATTGTTGTTGTTGTTCTGTGCTTTCAAGTTGTTTCAGACCTAGGTTGACCCTGAGCGAGGGCTGGGTAAATGACCTTAGAGGGCCGTATCCGGCCCTCGAGCCTTAATTTGAGGACCCCTGGCTTAGAGACTTCAATGGACTTCAAGTAGACAGAGACTCTACTAGGCTCTCAGAATAGAGAGGTGCTTTTGATTATGTACTGTTGATTCAAATAATTATGTCCTGTGGTTACAGAGAAACTACTTCATATCTACTTGCAACTGGATTGATATGCAAAGTACCTGTATGCTGAATGCATGAAGTCTGTGAGTAAACCAACTATGATACTTTTAAATCATGCTCTTGAGAGTATGATTTAAAGGCAAATATAGTTTAAGAGAGAGTAGATGTTTTGGGGCAACTAAAAGGACACTTTTGAAACACTGCTATATATTTGTGTATGTTTTGTACATTGGTATATCTTTGTCCCTAACAGTTCAAAGAAATATCTAGGTACAGCAGCTTAACAGCTGAGAAAACTGATTCCCTTCCATAAATACCATTTTCCCAAAAAGTCTAACAAGTCATGCTTTTTACCAAGAGGCTATGGCATCATTTTCAAAAAGGTTATGACTTTCCAAAGATCATAACATCTCCAAAAAATTATGGAGATTTCCATTTTCCAAAAAGAAGCATGGGAAGTAACTGGCTGTAGTGTCCTCAATTGTTTTACTGCAATGCAGAGAGCGCCTTTTGGGTCTATAACTGCAGTTTGGTAAAGTTACTTTTTAGATCATGTCCCAGATTCCCCACCCTGAATGGCCATGCATGTCCTATAGGCCTAAATATTTTACCAGCAATAAAAAGGTACACAGAGAAACCTATCCTATGTAAAAAAAAATGAGATAATTTTAACATGTCCACTATTTTGACAGGGTATGGATCTGCTCCAATTTGCCTCTGTAGCTTTCACGTCACCTTCAAAATTCTACCAGTCAAATTCTTTGAATAAAACGCATACATTATTTAGTAGCTGTAAAGGTCACACACACATATCACTTGTAGCCTTTTCTTCAACATTTAATTCACAGAATTTCCATGAGCAGAGCCAAATTATTTGAAAAACTTGGTTATTAAGATATGCCTAGATGTCTTTTCATTTTAAAAGCAAGACATCCCTCCACATTTGGAAAGAAACATAAATAAAAATACTATTTTTTTAACTTGAGGGAACACTTCTCTAGGAATCTCTAGCACAATTTTATGGTCAATGTCTGGCAAAAGTTGACCTAGAATCATTCTGAGAGACCTACAGATTCCTAGACAGAACATATTTATCAAATCAGAAAGTAATCAGATCTGCAGAAGTGAATCAGAAATGTGGAAAGTTGATTGTATTGTGTTTATTTTCTTGCATCTTCTTTACAGCCTGCTTCCCTTCCTGTCTGCACTGGGTTGCTGTGGGTTTTCTGGGCTGTAAGGCCATGCTCCAGAAGTATTACCTCCTGAAGTTTCACCCACATCTATGGCTGGCATCCTTAGAGGTTGTGAGGTTGGCTGGAAACTAGACAAGTGAGGTTTATATATTTGTGGAATATCCAGGGTGGGAGAAAGAGCTCTTGTCTGTTTGAGGCAAGTGTGAATGTTTCAATTGGCCACCTTGATTAGCATTTAATGGTCTTGCAGCTTCAAAGCCTGGCTGGTTGCTGCCTGGGGGATCCTTTGTTGGAAGGTATTGGCTGGAACTGAATGATTCTTGTCTGGAATTCCCCATTTTTTGAGTGTTGCTCTTTATTTACTGTCCTGATTTTAGAGTGTTTTAAATACTGATAGCCAGACTACACAGAGAAGCTATTGAATCCACAAACATGTGGACAATTTCAAGAAAAAGGAGAAAACCATGAAAAAGAACAAAATTTGGCTACCAATATTTAAAAACTCTAAAATCGTTTAAAATGATCTTTATTAATTTTCATTAAAAACATACAGTAACTGAGTGAGTAGGGGTGGGAGTGGGGGTGAAAACTCTAAAATCGGGGCAGTAAAGAAAGAACAGCACTCAAAAAATGGGAGAGAATGCTTCTAGAACATAGCCATACAGCCCAGAAAATTATTTATTTATTTATTTATTTATTTATTTATTTATTGTTATTATTATTATTAATTTCAGATATTTGTACCCCACCCTTCTCAACCCCCTGTGGGAGGGGGATTCAGGGCAGCTTCCAGCCGGCAACAATTCTATGCCTCCAATGTAAACATAATAAAATGCATAATTACATACATTTAAAACATTAAATCACATTAATTAATTAAAATCTGTTTCATAGCAACCCAGTGACTCTGGTCATGAAAGTCTTTGACAATACATTCTACCAGACCTACAAAACCTGTGATCCATGAACTCCAACAAGGGGAAAACTTTGTGGTAGCTGTACAAAGCAAACCTTCATAAGTGACACTACATGGCTAGTGGCCTGCATTCAAATCGATCGTTCCAAAGTGGTCAAGGATGTATTATAATATTTGCTTATGGAGTCTGTGGTATTTCTTTCAATTTTACTCCCAGGTTACAAGGAAAAATGGGAAAAGAAATAGCATAAATAATTATTTCAAGAAGGGTCGGTGGGTGGGGGTGGAGTCACCACTCACAAGAATATTTTGCTTAAATCATGCTAAAAAAAGAAAGTGGAACATACTGAGCTTGGAAAAGCAGCACTCTCCAGTCGGCAGTCTTGAGCTTGAGGACATTTGGCTTCTTCTCGTAGTCTGTTGCCTTCGATGCCAATGAATGATGCACACTGACTGCATTTTTAAGATCTTCCTCTGACAATGCCTTGTCTGGCTTGTATTCATCCTGTAGAAGTCAAAAGGATGCACATTATTGTTTAGTGGAATTTCCAAAACCATGATTAAATTGCAAAGGAGGGAATAAATGATCACTTTTGAAAATAATTATCCAGTTTCACAATTGAAAGTGTATGCAGCTGCAATCCTAAGTATGTTTATTCAGAAGTTTGCCATATTTTTAGAGATTTGTTCAAGTAAAATGGAAGATATAGAGCTGCAAAGTTCTATATTCCTCAAGACATAACCTCCAAGTAAGCTTGTTCAAGACTGGATTGTGAGTTTCATTTAATAATAATAAAAAAACACGATTATTGTTTGTCCAGTTTTCCAATAATGGCACAAACATAGCATTTGTACTCCCAGGCTGCAAACTTATATACTCCTATCCGGGCATAAGTCTGAATAAGCTCAGTGGGACATATTTCTAAATTGAACAGGTCTACATGAGTAGACAGAAGGCTGTGCTGCAAGGCTGTTTAACGTGAGATATCACAATATGAATCTGCCAGCTGCTAGAATGACTTGTGATGCTCACAATGGAATTTCATTTCCTACTCAATAAAAGGAGAGAAATAAAGGATAGATTTGCGCAGTAGTCTACCACAGAGGAATATTTCACAGTCTGGTTTCTCATAGACTAACAATTGAGGCCAATACACATCGACTGAAAAGTAGGACCTACTGTGTTTAGGGTGTATAAATAGCATCCTCAGTTTGGATCATGGTTGAATCTGACAAGACTGTTTTTCCTGATGAAATATTACGACATCTCATATTTACACAGCAGGATACAACTGCCTTGGAAAGTATTGAGCATTTCATCCCCAGACCTGGTATGGATGCTCTTCTTAGTTAGGTATCTTTAAAGTATATTTTTGGATGTGACTGATGTATCCTTAATGTAAAATAATAATAATAATAATAATAATAATAATAATAATAATGACTTCCGAATTCAAACTGACAGAGTCTTGGAGCACAATACTCCTGATCTCACGATCGTGTTAAAAAACAAAGTATGGATCGTCGATGTTGCAATCCCAGGCGACAGCAGGATTGAAGAGAGACAACTGGAAAAGTTGACACGATATGAGGATTTAAAGATCAAGTTGCAAGGACTCTGGCACAAGCCAGTCAAGGTGGTCCCAGTGGTGATCGGCACACTGGGTGCAGTGCCTAAAGACCTTGGCCTGCACTTAAACACAATCAGCGCTGACAAAATTACCATCTGCCAGTGGCAGAAGGCCACCTTACTGGGATCTGTACACATTATTCGCTGATACATCACACAGTCCTAGACACTTGGGAAGTGTCCGACGTGTGATCCAATACAACAGCCAGCAGAGTGATTCTGTCTGCTGTTGTGGACTCATCTTGTTGTGTTTCAAGTAATAATAATAGTACATCACACAGTCCTAGACACTTGGGAAGTGTCCGACATGTGATCCAATACAACAGCCAGCAGAGTGATTTTGTCTGCTGTGGACTCATCTTGTTAGGTTTCAAATAATAATAATAATAATAATAGTACATCACACAGTCCTAGACACTTGGGAAGTGTCCAACATGTGATCCAATACAACAGCCAGCAGAGTGATTCTGTCTGCTGTTGTGGACTCATCTTGTTGTGTTTCAAGTAATAATAATAGTACATCACACAGTCCTAGACACTTGGGAAGTGTCCGACATGTGATCCAATACAACATGTGATCCAATGTTGTCTGCTGTGGACTCATCTTGTTGGGTTTCAAATAATAATAATAATAATAATAATAATAATAATAATAATAATAGTACTTCACACAGTCGTAGACACCTGGGAAGTGTCCGACATGTGATCCAATACAACAGCCAGAAGAGTGATCTTGTTTGCTGTGTACTAATCTTGTTGTGTATCAGATAATAATAATAATAATAATAATAATAATAATAATAACTTTATTTTTATACCCCACCTCCATTTCTCTGAAGGGACTAAGGGTGGCTTACAGAGGGACAAGCCCAAGGATTACAAATAAAACAGACACAATAAAAACAATCAATAACAACACAAAATAAAAACATTTAAAACAATTAACATCATAAAAACAATACCCTGGCTGGCCAATTTGAAACTGGGTTCGGGCTCAGAGTAAGTGCAATGATTCCTTGGGAGAGCTGAGGGAAAGTGCAGTTGTCAGAGGGCTGGGTTGCCAGGATAATACCCTTGGCCATTAAAGTGTCCTAAGTACAGGAAAGGTGCCAACTAAAGCGCGGAAGCTTAGATAAGGTTGGGATAATTCTCAAGTGAACCGCCTAGTCAAAGGCACAATGGAACAACCAAGTTTTTAATTCCGAGCAGAAAATGGAGTGGGGGCCTGTCCGATCTCCCTAGGAAGACAGTTCCAAAGCTGAGGGGTCACCACAGAGAAGCTATCTCCCTTGTCTCCATCATCTGTGCTTGAGATGGAAGTGGGAGCGAGAGAAGAGCCTCCCCAGAGGATCTTAGAGTACATGCTGGTTTGTAGGGGAAGATGCGATCGCGAAGATAGGCAAAGATAGATTAATGTAATATTTTAATAAAGAATAAACATGACAGAGAAGACTGGGAGTGAGCACAACACAAAAAGGAAAACACTGAACAACCTGTAGCCCTCCAAAAACAGTATTTGGTTGTGCCCATACGTTTTATCCAAGGTTTACAGTACAAACTTTACAGGCCAACTGTTCATTAAATCAATTTCAGCTCAACACTGACCCATAACATATTCACTAGAGAACTGCCCTCAAGTCATAAAATCTCCAGCTAGGTACTATAAATGATCAAATATCCTCTCAGGTCTAGGAAGTGGGTTTGACTAGTGCGATATGTGGCAAATCAAAAGTCAAAGCAAGTAGGAGAAATGCTTTCAGTAAGATTGAAATAATGCTTTAAAGTTAAAAAAAGAAAGAAAGAAAGCAAGCAATCTTGGGGTTGTGCGGCAGCAAGAAGCCCATTAGTAGTATACCAAGTGGGCCCATGGGGAGAAATCCTGAACTGAGGTGGCATGAGTTTAATGAGAATGGCCAGCCTAGTTACATGCTAAAGTAGGTGAGGTTTAATATATGAAAATGCAATATTAAATGAGCTTTGTGTCCGTTACCAGGAAATAAATATATGAATAAATGGAGCAACTACAGCCTAGTGAGATCTATGGCGAGTTCATACTCGGAATCTTGATCCCAAGGACACAAGGAATATTTGTAATTTCCCATTTCTTGTAAGTTTCCCATTTTTGATGAGGAAGTGCATATTGACATGTTACATGAGATTCTGTGCATTTTAAATTTTTTCACATAGCCATGTATAAATATGTGAGGGGAAGTCAGAGGGAGAAGGGAGCAACTTGTTTTCTGCTGCCCTGGAGATGAGGATGCGGAACAATGGCTTCAAACTACAGGAAAGGAAATTCCACTTGAACGTGAGGAAGAACTTCCTGACTGTGAGAGCTGTTCAGCAGTGGAACTCTCTGCCCCGGAGTGTGGTGGGGGCTCCTTCTTTGGAGGCTTTTAAACAGAGGCTGGATGGCCATCTGTTGGGGGGTGCTTTGAATGCAATTTTCCTGCTTCTTGGCAGGGGGTTGAACTGGATGGCCCATGAGGTCTCTTCCAACTCTTTGATTCTATGACTCCCACCCACACCACAACAGATTTTATTCTCAGACTATTTCATACAAGTACTTGTTCCACATCCAGCTTGACTTGTTGATTAATCTCTTCCAAATCATCTCACTTCAGGATCAGTTTAAAAGACTCTTGATGCCCTTCAGACTTCTGTTTCATACATCCCTAACCTCAAATAATCTGTATCCGATTTCTTTGCTTACCTCCCCCTATTTTCAATTATCCTACCCTGAAATTATAATGTAAAACAAGTCCTGTGGCATTAAACATGGCATTTTCAGGCTGTGGTTTTGAATGTTTGTTCTGCATGAAGTATCTTTCTCTCTCTCTCTTTGGTTTTAGCAGTCCTTTTTAATTAAATGACCATATTGTCTCACTCAGAATGTTGCTACCTCAAATTCAGCATCTGTGTTGGTGGCTAGTACAATGAATGTGAGCTGGATTTCTGCAGGTAGTGGAGTGACTCAAAGCTTTTTTTAAAAGGAGAACTATCAGGCAATGAGTTGACTAAGCCAATGTAGCTACTACATGTTTTCACTCCAAAACAAATATATAGAAGCAACAGCCTTTGCAAAAGCAAATTATTCCCCTCTTAGGTCTTTTGCAGGTGACTCTTATAACTGGAGAGTCACTATAGCACAAGTAACATCAGAAGTCCTGGACCTTGTAGGAAATAGGTTGCACACAGTTGTAATTGCTCTGTGCCTTCATTTCCAAGTTATGACAATTCTAAGGAGAAACTATCACAGGATCTTCTTGACAAGGTTTATTTAGAGCAGGTTTGCAGTTACCTTCAATGAGTCTGTATTTGACTTTTCCAAGGTTACCCAGTGGGTTTCCATGGTTGAGCAAGGTTTCAAATGCTTGCGTTCCAAAGACTTAGTCCAGTGCTCAAACCACTATACCATTCTGGCTCAATGTGGAATTCTCCATGCTACAATAAGCTTTTAAGGCACTCAGATTGTTGCTGTTTGCACTGTGGTGGAGTTCGATTGGAGACGTCACGGTGCTCCATTCTTCCTTGTGACACAGACTTGAAGGTAGCAAAAGGACTTCCCGGGCTGGGAGGCGGCATTGCATCATAGGCGAAGCTGGGCTTCTGTCCCAGGAGGAGGTCTTGAGCCTGGAGTCGCCCCAGTGAAAGCACACCTGCCACACCCTTCTCTACGCGCCCTGCCCTGGACGCCTCTTCGGGAAATTCCCGCTGCGTTATGCCATCTTGTTGCAGATGGCTGCCTGGGCTTTCCAGGTGGGTTTGTGGAGCCGGAGGATGTCCCCTTGGAGTAGTGTCTGATTTAATCATTTAATTCTTGTTGTTGTTGTTCTTCTTCTCGTTGTTGTTCTTCTTGTTATTGTTCTTGTTCTTCCTCCTCCTCCTCCTCTTCTTCTTCCTCTTCTTCTCCTTCTCCCTCCTCCTCCTCCTCCACTTCTCCTCCTCCTCCTCCTCTTCTTCTCCTTCTTCTTCCTCTTCTCCCTCCTCCTCCTCCTCCTCCTTCTTCCTCCTCCTCCTCCTCTTCTTCTTCGGGAGCTCCAGGAGTTGGGCCTTGGGGCTGCTTTACTGCAAGTGACTGAACAGGATCAACTGAGCACCTGTACATCTTAGAAGCCCCAGCAAGTGGCTCACTTTGACATCAAGCATTGTGACTGCCTTTCTTCAAAGCTGATTAAGACACGCAGTATCACTCCATGTGCCCAAGAGATTTCTCTGGACAGCACTAATCCTCTGCAAGGAAGGATCCCACACATTCTTTCTGGGTTCAGAAGAAAAGGACTCTCCTTGAAGTCACACTCTTCCCAGCACTAAAGATGCTCTTGCCAGTGGAGACCTGGTGAGAGTGTGTGGAGATCCTTGCACAAGAATATGAGTGAACACAATTAGCAAGTTTGTTTTCTGCTGCTTTGGGAGGTGAAGATACAGAGCAATGAATTCAAATTGCAGGGGAAAATATCTACCTAAACATTAGGAAGAACTTCCTGCTGGTAAGAGCTATTTGGCAATGGAATCTGCTGTCTCAAAGCTTGGTCGAGTCTCATTCTATTGAGATTTTTAAACAGAGACTGGATGACCATCTGTTGGGGATGCTTTGAATGTGTGTTTCTGCATGACAGGGCTAGATTGCATGTCCCTGTTGTCTCTTTCACCTCTATAATTCTATTATTCTAGTTTCAAGAAGGTGAAACTCCAGAAGACTAGCCCTTTTCAAATAAAGAATGAAACAAAAATTTATGAGACACCAGGTACCCTCCAGTCTTAAGCTGCAGCTTTAAATAATGGAAGGACCACCATAGTGATATGCCAACTACCCAAACAATAGTTGGTTCCTAAAGCCTCCCTATTGTTTGAAAATAGTATTTATTATTTTTATTAATATTTAAAACGTTTATATCTTGATCTTCTCTACCTCCGTAGAGGGACTCAGACCGGCTAAGCAATACTGCTTCAAAATATACCACCTCTTGGCTCCTTCTGCATGAAGGAAAACATCTTTCAAACATGCTTTGGTTGTGTGTTTCTGCACAACAGGGATTGGACTAGATGGCCCTTGTGATCTCTCCAAACTCTGAAACCCTGCTATTCTGAAGCTGGCCGTCACTTTTTAGAAAGCAAATAATTTGTCCATTTGCCCCAACACTTTTTTTGAACAAGAGGTTGGATTAAAAGTCTGTCCACCTCTGAAACCCTGGGTGATGTGTCAACGCCGCACATGCCCCTTATACATATTCTTAAGCTCGTCTCTTAAAAATTAATCCTGCAATTGCCTTGTCAGCTAAAACCCCCCATTTTTCACTGTAGTGCTTGAAATCCAGTTTTTAAAATAACTGGATTTGGGATTAGCTAACACACACATCAAAAAAGTAGCTCAGCTGTCTGTCTCTTAAAATGGAAAGTCGTTGCTGTGAAAATTTGGATAAAAAGTTAAACAAAGATGCATGAATGCCATCTGGTCATTTTTAATTGCAAGCAAGGCTAGGATTGTCGTACAAAATAGAGAAAAACTTTCCTGCATCCTTCAATCTTTCAATCAGTCTATGGAAATTTACTTCATAAGTGAAATATTTGGCATTTGCAACTTCAAGGCCTGGCTGAATCCTCTGGCTGAATACTCTGAAAACAGGGGAATTTCAGACATGAAACAGTCAGGGCCAGCTAACACTTCCCAACAAAGGATTCCCCCAGGCAGGAATCAGCCAGGCCTTGAAGCTGCAAGGCTTTGCAATGCTATTCAAGGTGATTAATTGCAACATTCATACTTGCCTCCAACAGACAAGAGTTCTTTCTCCCACTCTGGACCATCCAAAAATATATAAACCTTCCTTGCTGAGTTTCCAATATACCTCACAACCTCTGTGGATGCCTGCCATGTGGGTGAAATGTCAGGAGAGAATGCTTCTGGAACATAGCCAGTTAGCCAGGAAAACTCACAGCAACCCAGTGATTCCGGCCATGAAATTCTTGGACAAGTGATCTAGAAGGTTCATATGTTTTAGCATATTTAGGTTTATCTGATTTTAAATGTGCACATTGTTAGGTAAAGGTAAAGGTTTTCCCCTGACATTAAGTCCCCTTGTGTCCGACTCTGGGGGTTGGTGCTCATCTCCATTTCTAAGCCGAAGAGCCGGTGTTATCCATAGACACCTCCAAGGTCATGTAACCAGCATGACTGCATGGAGTGCCGTTACCTTCCAGCCGGAGCGGTACCTACTGATCTACTCACATTTGCATGTTTTCGAACTGCTAGGATGGCAGAAACTGGGGCTAACGCCGATTTGAACCTGTGACCTCTCAGTCAGCAAGTTTAGCAACTCAGCGTTTTAACCCATGGTGTCACTGAGGGCAAATTGTTAGTTTTGGATAAAAAGTTTGCTGGAACATGTGGAAAATTGTTCTTTTTTATTGTGCAGGCACCTGCCGCTATTCTTCCTTTGTTCTTTCTGATATAGAAGTAATGCCCAGCAACACATCTACTTTGTTAACTGTGATATATCTGCATTTATAACCATATAACTCTGTTCTGTTAATGAAACGGGAAACAGACTTTCAAAGAACTTTAGAAAGGCTGTCCCATACTTACAATATAATCCTAAGCATGGCAACAGATATAAATCCCACTGATTTCATTTAGATTTATTCCAAGGTGGAATATTGCACTCAAACTTGAGTTAATGATATTGGGTGACAAAGTTTGAATAAGTGGCTGGAAAAGGATGGGGCAGAAACCCCAAATTCTATTAAGATTCGTCAGCACTACATTCACACTTCTCATCAAGCAGCCCTATTAGACTAGTTGAACAGTGAAGTACTTGTTGTTATATAACACTACGAGATAAACTTACAATCTCTGTGAATGAGTTGGGCTATCTCCGCAATCGCATCTCTTTCTATGAATCGGCACGAGCTCTAAGATCTTTTGGGGATGCCCTCCTCTTGGTCCCACTACTGTCTCAAGCGCGGTTGGTGGGGACGAGAGAGAGGGCCTTCTCGGTGGTGGCCCCCCATCTCTGGAACACCCTTCCAAGGTAAATAAGACAGGCCCCATCCCTCCCCTCCTTTTGTAAGAGCTTGAAGACCTGGTGGTTTCAACGGCCTTATACTTCCTACCAGTTACCCAGACCATGTCCTCTAATCGGCCCCCGGAATGAACAGCCACAGACCCGTACCTAATATTATTGTTGCCTGCCATAGCATAGTACTTAATTCCCGGGGCCCCTAGAATTTTTGGGCTTGCACAAATCTTGGTCCGACCTTTTCTAAATTTTAATTGCCTTGAACAGGTAGGATTCTTTTAAAATATGTGTTATGGCGACAATTTTTATGTTTATATTTTGTTTTGTTAATCTTATGGTTATGTTGTTTTTACTTTGTATGTTTTATGATGTTACCTGGGAACCGCTCTGAGTCCCCTTGGGGAGATAGAGCGGTATATAAATAAAGTATTATTATTATTATTACTATTATTATTATGTTGGTGAAGCAACAGATTTGGACCTGCAATGCCCCTCTTGTCATTGTGTTTAACTCATGTTAAAGACTAGGAAGAAATGTATTATTCTTTATCTAAGGGCAAAGTGGGAAAATGTATCCTTCTCTCCCTTCATTTCTTTGCTTTGTACAAGACCCCAAGTTATGGAGGCAATAAAAGTCATTCTTTTGTTTCTTCCCCGCAGCATCCCAAACTGGAGGGACATGGCCTCCAGTTACCAATCGCATTATCGTTCAAGTAACTTGCATGCATTGAAAATGTACTAGATCAATTAGTGAAGCAACCCGAGCCAAAGGCTAAGTAATTCTCCAATTTATTATATTTTTAAAAAACCTAATTAGAGAGTCAGAGAATGCATTTAGTGGGAAAGCTCTTACCTTTTGTAAATAAAGTACAGTGCCTTTAAGAACAGCATAAAAGGTTTTCCAGCCTCTCTTCCCTCGTGGAGCTAAGAATGGAACACACACACAAACAACAGGCGTTTAAGAAAATGTTTGCAATATAAATCAAGACATTGCTCTGACCAGGCTCATTAGTTTTCAAAGATTCCTTGCCCCCACTCCTTTAGACAAATGCAGAGTCTAAAATGTGGGAAAGACACAAAGAAACAGCAATGCATACATTATTTAGTGTGAAGGTTTTACTTATTTTGGATACACACACACACAAAATGTTACTTTCCCCTTCACTCACAAGACCTATTTTCACTGGAGATGTTTACGCTAAGGTAGTGATTCTCAAGTTTGGGGCTTCAAATCCCAGATGCCTCAGATGGTTTGGCCAATGATCAGGGATTAGTAGTACAGCCAGATTCCCAAATATTTTAGCACAAATGATCTGTGCTAAAATATTCCAGAAACAAAATTGTATTGCATCAGTAAGGAGCCAAGTTAAAGACTTGCCGGTGCAGCCGGCACTCACACCATCTTTATGCCACCCGCTCTGAGTTGGGATGGGCAGCTTCCTTGATAATCCTCTTAGGGCCCTTCTACACTTTCATATAAGCCACATTATCAAAGCAGATAATCCACATTATCTGCTTTGAACCAGATTATCTGAATCTACATTGCCATATAATCCAGTTTAAAGCAGATAATCTGGATTTTATGCGGTAGCATAAGCTAATTTTGTCCAAAGTGAATGCTTTCTTCAACCAGCAAGACGCAGAGACTGCATTTCCTCTACTAGGCTCTTGAGCTGATACGAGGGTTGAATGAAAAGTAATCCCTCCACCTTCGTAACTCAACAGATGGCAGTACTGGTATGCAGCAGGTACTGGCTTGTTCAGTAGACTCTCCCCTATAGTTCAATTTTTGCGGGAAGCTTTAGCATTGAACGGTTGTGTTGTCAAAGTGCAAAGTATGGAACCCTGCGCAGATGGTTGGTCAATGCGACTTCCTTTAGCATTTGTGCTATTAACTCCTGCTTCTGGCAGCTCTCAAACTTTTTATGTTCAGGAAATTCAGGAAATATATTTTCTATTTGAACTTTTCTGCCAGAAAACCTTAGTGTTAGAAGATTCCAGTAGGCACCTGAAAAGTACCGTTTACATGGGCCAGATGGGATCTATGATACTCCTGGCAGGCTGGCAGGCTGTAAAGGACGATGGTTTATGGACAGTGATTGTCAGTGTGAAACTTCAGGCAAAGGGCAATATGGATCCTATCCCACCCCATTTAATGTACCAAAGTGAAATGGGCTAGCAATTCAATTTGACTTCAGCATGGATGATGGGGCTGTCTCCTACTCCATACCTACTTTAGAGTGTGCATGATAAGCCATGTATCACATCCAAATCTATTTTCTCCAAGGGTTAAATGAAAAGTAATGCCTCCACCTTCGTAACTCCTCAACAGATGGTAGTACTGGTATGCGGCAGGTACTGGCTTGTTCTGTAGACTCTCCTCTACAGTTCCATTTTGGCGGGCAGCCTTAGCATTGAACAGTTGTGTTGTTAAAGTGTGAAGTATTGACGGTCAGTCAATGTAACTTAAGCATTCAATCATTGAATTCTTGAAAGCAGAAGGTGTCACCTCAAAGGAGATTCATCAGACAATGCAAGCTGTTTATAGTGATTGTGTTGATGTGAGTACTGTGCACTGTTGAGCGAGTAAGTTTAAAGATGTTGAGGTGGGAACATCTGACTTGCATGACAAAGAGTTGGACGTCCTATGACAACAACTACCGAGTTTCACAAGCAAAAGGTTTACAGATTGATTCAGGATGATCATCGTATAACTCAGAGAGAAATTTCAATCAAGTTAAAGAGCACATTCTAAGGATTATTTCTGCGTTTGATTTATTAAAATATTCCCATCCAAACCGAAGTAACAAAGGTGGAGGTATTACTTTTCATTCAACCCTCGTACCTTTTGCTTGGATTCTCATAGGCAACAAGAGGTAGCAGAGGAAAGCCAAGCAAATCAGCTTTGTTTAGCCTCACGTATGAATCCTTCCAATTTTTTCCTTCCCCTGTCCTCATTGAAACACACTCACTTTTCTTTCCATCCATATCTGCATGGATTTTACGTGCCAGAAATCCAGTTTTGTACACAGCAGCATTGGGATCGTGAGGGATGTCTAGGAAGGGATTACTGGAATTGCCAATGCGATTGGCCGTCTTTGAATTATCCTTCTCATCAGTACCATCTGAGGGAGATTTCTTCTTCTCTTCATCATCCCTAAGGCAAATTAAAGAGGGAAAAATGTGTACACACCAAACTTGATTTGGTAACTCAGCAAACACTTTGTTTTACCCATCAGATGAAGGAAAGGAGCACATTTTTATTATTATCTACATCTCCTGATTAAGTGACGTTCCCTTTGGTCTTGTGATCCAAAATGAACGGAGACATTTCAACATATGCATCACTTTAAACCTGCAAGAAATCTTATTAGCTTCAGCAGAATGTTTCACATTTATATTTAGGATTATGAATCATAACTGAAACCTTTGTGCCATCATCCTGGGAATGAAGTCTGAAATCTGTTGACATCAACAGTAACACTTCCAACCAACAAAATAACTTCAGTGCACTGAATATGTTAATTCATATCCCATACAACTCGCTGTCCCAATGCCACTACTGCAGACTAGATGCCTGGATCTATTTTATGCTTTTCCCCATAGCCAGTAACCAGAAAATGGTCCTTTCCTCACTTTGATAATGGTTCCTTTTCCAAGTGGAAAACAACCTAGTTAAAAAAACCTTAAGACAGAAATAAAAGAAGCTTTCCCTATGCCAAATCTGTGCCTTAAATCAATTTTGCTCAATGTTGTCTACACTGATCTGCAGCGGCTCTCTACAGTTTTAGACAAGAGTGTGTCTTAACCATATCTGAAGTTAGCAGGGAACTAAACTTTAGGTCTTTTTGCAGTAAAAGATGGACTCCATCCACAGAGCCATGGACTCGCTTTTAGAAACACAGAAAGCTCAGATATCTACAAACCTGTTAAGCTACTGAAGCTGGAACACTTTTAGGCAAATGAAGCAAGGGCACTTTACATATGAAACATACTGCCGTATAAGGTACCGTGTTGACGCAATGGGTTAAACCCTTGTGCCAGCTGAACTGCTGACCTGAATCCACGAGATGGGGTGAGCTCCTGTCTGTCAGCCCTAGCTTCCGATGTGGGGACATTAGAAAAGCCTCCCACATAATGGTAACACATCTGGGCATTTCCTGGGCAACGTCTCTGTACACAGTCGATTCTCTCACACCAGAAGCAACTTGCAGTATAGTCTCAATTTGCTTCTGACAGGATAAAAAAATACTGTCCCATATTCCCAAAAGCAGAGGGAACATTCCTGATACCCCCCTACCAACCATAGAGATTACTTCAGTCTGAAGACCAAAATTTGCTTGAAGTCTCCAACATCCGGACTTATCATCTGTCCTCTACTAGGCAGAGAGCCTTCTCGATTGTGGCCCCTTATTTATGGAATGCCTTGAAAC
Organism: Anolis sagrei; assembly: GCF_037176765.1. Lineage (NCBI taxonomy): Eukaryota > Metazoa > Chordata > Lepidosauria > Squamata > Anolidae > Anolis > Anolis sagrei. The sequence continues at coordinate 158,346,289 of NC_090022.1, forward strand.
CCGATCTATCAGAGACCTACTTGCTTTTCAGAAAGCCTGTAAAACCTTTCTCTTCCGACAAGCTTTCGGGACTATGTCTGTTCTTGTTTTTATTGTATTTTAAAATTAATTGTATTGTTTTAATCCACTGCTGTAAACTGCTCCGAGCCAAATTGGGAGTAGGGGTATACAAGTCAAATAAATAAATAAATAAATAAATAAATAAATCCTTGGTGGTGAAATGTAGCTTTTATTCCACAACATTCATTGGTTTGACCTGTATACAGTTATACTGTCCGAGATCTAAACCATTTCAGGTCAAGTAACCATTCAACAAAGCAGGAAAACAAAATGAAGATTAAAATATAAAGGTACAAGTTATTGCTTTGTTTTATTTTGTTTTTGTTTTGTTTTTTTTTAAAAAAACTCTTACATTAAACTCTATATTAAAGATTATCCAAAATTAATTTACTCGCAGTCACTGAAAGCCAGCTCAGAGTTTTATGGTACATTCCAGAAAATGACTAGATGTGAATAGTAATGAAATGTAGGCACTGGAGGATGACACAGTTGTGGGGCACCTACTAAAACATTTTGCTACACGGATGGTATTGGTAAGATGTTTTTCTTTGGAGCTTAAAGCATGTGACAAAACAGAAGAGATGAAGTTGTCCTAAGTGCCTACAGCATTTTATAAATAAGAACTACAACTAAATAACAAGCACTCAAAAGGTTACCCGATGTGCACTGGAGGACTGTGGAGCGCCATTACCTTCCTGTCAAAGCGGTATCTATTGATTTACTCACATTCACATGTTTTCGAACTGCTAGATTGGCAGAAGCTGGGGCTAACAGTGGGAGCTCACCCCACTCACCAGATTTGAACCGCCAACCTTTCAGTCAGCAAATTCAGCAGCTCAGTGCTTTAACCTCTGTGCTGATCCCTAGCCATTTGCAAATCTGCATTTCTCCAAACCAGTGGTTCTCAACCTGTGGTTCCCCAGATGTTTTGGCCTTCAACTCCCAGAAATCCTAACAACTGGTAAACTGGCTTGGATTTCTGAGAGTTGTAGGCCAAAATACCTGGGGACCCACAGATTGAGAACCACTGCGCCAAACCAATATAATTCTTCTGTGGCTCAAAGTTCTCTTAACTCTGGAGGACTCTGGTACAGCCTCTCAGGGAAGCAAGGAGGAAAACAACCCATCTGGTTCTAAGATGACATGAAGTAAGGATGAAGTTCTGCCTGCTCTCTTAGGTCTTCTACTGCCCGATCCAGATTTGCTTCCTGACAAAGAACATCCATACACAATTGTCTCAACAGTTCTCCACTTTCTTCCATTATTTATTCATAAGACAGTTCAGATGTTATAAAATAGGTGGCTCTCTTTGAGTTAGGCCATCATGACCCCCATCTGCCCTACCCTTCCTTTTGAATTGATCCTTTCTCTATGTTTCCCTCCTCGTCTGCTTAAAACTAGAAGTAACACATGTCTGTCCTGTCCTATGTAACTCAACAAGGCATCATGTAGACCAAGGATCCTCAAACTTTTTAAACAGAGGGCCAGGTCACAGTCCCTCAAACTGTTGGAGGGCCGGATTATAATTTGAAAAAAGCATGAATGAATTCCTATGCTCACTGCACATATCTTATTTGTAGTGCAAAAAACACTTTAAAACAATACAATAATTAAAATGAAGAACATTTTTAACAAATATAAACTTATTAGTATTTCAATGGGAAGTGTGGGTCTGCTTTTGGCTGATGAGATAGGATTGTTGTTGTTGTTATGTGCTTTCAAGTCATTTCAGACTTAGGTTGACCCTGAGCCAAGGGCCGGGTAAATGACCTTGGAGGGCCGTATCTTATTTGTAGTGCAAAAAACACTTAAAAACAATACAATAATTAAAATGAAGAACAATTTTAACAAATATAAACTTTTTAGTGTTTTAATATTATGAAGCCCCCAGTGGCACAGTGGGTTAAACCCCTGTGCTGGCAGGACTGAAGACCGACAGGTTGCAGGTTTGAATCCGGGGAGAGCACGGATGAGCTCTCTCTATCAGCTCCAGCTCCCCATGTGGCAACATGAGAGAAGGCTCCCACAAGGATGTTAAAACATCAAAACATCCGAGCGTCCCCTGGGCAACATCCTTGGAGACGGCTAATTCTCTCACACCAGAAGCGACTTGCAGTTTTTCAAGTCGCTCCCGACATGACAAAAAAAGTATTTTAATGGGAAGTGTGGGCCTACTTTTGGCTGATGAGATAGGATTGTTGTTGTTATGTGCTTTCAAGTCATTTTAGATTTGGGTTGACCCTGAGCTGAGGGCCGGGTAAATGACCTGGGAGGGCTGTATCCGGCCCTCGGGCCTTAGTTTGAGAACCCCTGATGTAGACCCTAAATACCTTAGGTACCAGTATTGGAAGCTAAGATCAGTCCTGGTTGGGACTTGGATGGAAGACTGCCAATACCATGTGTTGTTTCCTCTTCTTCAGAGTAAGGAACTGTCAATCATCTCCACCAACATCTTCTCCTGCATCTCTAGCTATTTTTAGATCTCCTTGTCCCTTCCCCCCTCTGGTCTCCTCTCTCTTTTACCCTAACCCCAGGGTCTTTTCTTCTGCCTCTCATTCTCCTCCTTCCTCTGAGTATTCCAGAGCTCTGCCTCCGGAAAATCCTGCAAATCTCTTGGGAAGCCAAGCGGACAAACGTCAGCGTGCTGGAAGAAGCAAAGACCACCAGAACTGAAGCGATGGTCCTCCGCCACCAACTCCACTGGACCGGCCACGTTGTCTGGATGCCCGACCACCGTCTCCCAAAGCAGTTGCTCTACTCCGAACTCAAGAACGGAAAACGGAATGTTGGTGGACAGGAAAAGAGATTTAAAGATGGCCTCAAAGCCCACCTTAAAAACTCTGGCATAGACACTGAGAACTGGGAAATCCTGGCCCTTGAGTGCTCCAGCTGGAGGTCAGCTGTGACCAGCAGTGCTGCAGAATTTGAGGAGGCATGAATGGAGGGCGAAAGGGAGAAGCGTGCCAAGAGGAAGGCGCGTCAAGCCAACCCCGACCGAGACCGCCTTCCACCTGGAAACCAATGCCCTCACTGCGGAAGAAGATGCAGAGCAAGAATACGGCTCCACAGCCACATACGGACCCACAAGAATATTGGAAGACAATCATCCTCGGAAAGCGAGGGATCGCCTAACGTCCTCTGAGTAATCCTTGCCTAAGAAAACTTTATGAAATGAATGGGGTCACTGTAAGTCAAGTTGCAAATTGTAGGCACATACACACAAGGTACCAAGTATGCTGCTATCACTGTATGAATAACAAACAATAAAATGGGTTGTTGTAGGTTTTTTCGGGCTATATGGCCATGGTCTAGAGGCATTCTCTCCTGACGTTTGCCTGCATCTATGGCAAGCATCCTCAGAGGTATGCTTGCCATAGATGCAGGCGAAACATCAGGAGAGAATGCCTCTAGACCATGGCCATATAGCCCGAAAAAACCTACAACAACCCAGTGATTCCGGCCATGAAAGCCTTTGACAATACATTAAACAATAAAATAACAACTGACCTCTATGATCATCAACAGTAATGTGATATAAATGGCAAGTGGAAAGAACTCAGAAATGCAGGTAATTAGAGGTAATTATGGTATCTTTTATTCAGCCTCCTCCCCATCATGTAAAAAACCCATGCTGATATTTTGCTAAAGCTTCAACTGATCTCATTGGAAAGCTTATGTACACCCTAGCTGTAGCAAAAGTCAGCTCTCTAAAAATATTAATCTTGCTAACATTAATGGGTATGACATTTAAACTGACATCTCGTATTTTGTAAGAGCCTCCACACAACATCCACAATCCTCTCCGGTTACAGAACACACCAGCGTCATAAGGAAGCCAAGCCAGAGAGAACATGATTGAAGTATCTTGGCAGGCATTGCCTGCCTCATGTTTGGCTTTGAATTCCAATTGTAAGCTTCCCTGAAAGCAGTTGAAGCAGGGTACGTTAGGCAATTAATTATCTTTGATATCAGTTCGTTGTCAAGCTATCCATAGTTAATCATGAGACAAACACTGGACAACAAACCAACAGAAAGAAACTTGAGCCGAGATGTGTTTCTGCCCAGCAATTCTGACACAATGGCCTCAAAGAGAAAGGGCAAAAAAACCCCAAGCACGTGTTTTATTCATGCCACCACAGATTAACTGAGGATTTAATTTCTGCCTCCAAGATGAAGTTTCCAAGCCAAATAAAAATGTCTTCCATCTTTACAAGCAGCTTTTTGTCGCCAACAACTTGTTTCGTTGAGTGGCATAACAGCAGGCATGTGGCTTTCAAGGGATAATAGTCTTGACGACATGACCTCCCCTTACAAGCTTACAAGCACTGGTGGGCATTGACGTTGAGTTTGGGAGTTGTCGTTCACCTACATCCAGAGAGCACTGTGGACTCAAACAATGACAGATCTGGACCAAACTCTACATGAATACTCAATACGCCCAAGTAGGAACACAGAAGGAGTTTGGGGGAAATAGACCTTGATATTTGGGAGTTGTAGTTACTGGGATTTATAGTTCACCTACAATCAAAGAGCATTCTGAACCCCATAAATGGCAGAATTGGGGCAAACTTCCCACACTGAACCCCCTTTTTTTTCGTGTCAGGAGCAACTTGAGAAACCAAGTCGCTTCTGGTGTGAGAGAATTGGCCATCTAAAAGGACGTTGCCCAGTGGTCGCCCGGATGATTTGATGTTTTATCATCCTTGTGGGAGGCTTCTCTCATGTCCCCGCATGAGGAGCTGGACCTGATAGAGGGAGCTCATCTGCCTCTCCCCGGATTTGAACCTGCGACCTCTTGGTCTTCAGTCCTGCCGGCACAGGGGTTTAACCCACTGCACCACCCCTATGACCAATAGAAAAGACTTTAGGCCACCCAGTCCAACTCCCTTCACCAGGGCAAGAAAACACAATCAAATACTGTTTACCCACAAACATAAAGAAATTACATATATTAGAAACCAACACTTTCTCATCACTCTATTTTCCAGATCACCAGACTGGGCCACAGCAACACGTGGCAGGGGACAGCTAGTAGAGTATAAATTCCCACAAAGGTTCCATCAAAATAATAATAAGAATACCTAGCAGAGCAGACTTTAGATCTGGTGCAGTCCGAAGCTAACAGGAACAAATGCTTCATTATAGGGTGTATAGGAATAAAGAGGAGGAGGAAAAGCCAAAATTAAGTGAACTAGTCCACATTTGTAAGTTCTTTCTTTCTGAGACAGTAGTTTATATAGATGTTATAGGCCAGAACAATGTAATGATGCAATATATGAGTCTAAATCTGAAGATGGTTTGGGACCTGCTGTTAGTGCAAATTGCATTTGCTAGACCTGGAAGGAGCTGAACAGACTGCGCTCTGGCACCACGAGATGCAGAGCTAATCTTAAGAAATGGGGCTACAAAGTGGAGACCATGGCATGTGAGTATGGAGAAGATCAAACAACAGACCACCTACTACAATGCAAACTGAGCCCTGCCACATGCACAATGGAGGACCTTCTCACAGCAACATCAGAGGCACTCCAAACTTCTGTCTAAGGAGGCATAAAGCCAAGTTTTGACTTTGTATGTGTTTTAAAATACATTATAACTGTATCCTCAAATTGCTTCTGTCACGATAAATAAACACTTGCTAGAACACTGACTAGAAATGAATGTTAAAATCATGTTGCGCCTCTGCCCATGGCACTGGATCTCTATCAGTTTCTGAGCCCAATTGAGAGTACTGCTTTTGACCTTCAAAGTTTTAAACACATTCAAACAGGAGGTTCTTGAAAGTCTGCCTATTTGCAAAAGTATCTGACTCTAAAGTAAGATAATATGGAGATGGGTGTCACTCTCTACAAGGTTGTACTAACTCATGTTGGTGCCTGAGGCAAAGAGAAAGGTGGCATCCTCCTACATTTCATATACAAAAACTGACATAACTGGTGCCTGAATTTTATTTCAGCACTAGGGATGAGACAATGTCCTTGGGTGAAGCTGAGGGCATCAAGTTAGCTTAGGAAGAATACGGCAGCTCTGATGTTATGTCCACAGACTCCTTCTAGTGTAAACTAACACAGAAATACATCTGATAGCTGGTATATCAATACTTTAAGTAAACAAACAATACATCTGGATGAAAATAGATGTAAACGTATAGAACTACAGAGTTTTAAATTGAGAACAGCACTGCTGCACAAACTACCTAAAATCTGGGAAACAATGATTTCCAATATCCAAAAGTATAGTGTTTCAAAAAGATAAACCCAATTTGAAATTGCAACTACGAACTGCCCTTGAATGAAACTCGTACCACCTCAAAAGGTGGGTCATAGAGTTTCAAATGTTTACCACCAGTTGCCTCTCCCAGAGTACAAAAAGCCCCTGACCTAAATCATTTGCAAGATGATAACCCCACAACATAAAGCCTAATGAGGTATTCTCCATTTGCAGAGTTACTTTGTAAATTTATTTGTCGCTCAAAATGTTTAGTAAAACTTGATAACTTGATAAAGAATTTGCCATTTTTATGTAATTGTAACACATTGCCATCATAAAATATACTGCTTGGAACTTGGATCCATTGTTTCAACACTCCCAGTACTTTACATACATTACTAAGGCAATCCCCAACACCAGTGGTTCTCAACCTGTGGGTCCCAAGTAGTTTTGGACTACAACTCCCAGAAATCCCAGCCGGTTTACCAGCTGTTAGGATTTCTGGGAGTTGAAGGCCAAAACATCTGGGGATCCACAGGTTGAGAACCACTGGTCTACACCAACCCTTTAAACTAGGGTTGGGGAAAATGTAGCCTGCAAGCCACATTCAGCCCTCCAATACTGTTTTTGCAAATTAGACATGAGAGCGTCTATTTTTATTTTAGTTTCACTCTGAAAATGGCCAATAGTTTCCTCTGACTTTTGTTCTGCATTTGGGGATCAGTTGGCACACACTTCTCACCTCTGTGGAATTGCAATGGAATCAATACACTTTTTATGCTGGCAATGAAGCTTTTTTTCTCAAATAGTAAGTGGCTGGTTGGTAACTTCCTGTTTGGAATTAAGACCTATCGAGGCCTGGAAAAAGTGAGGCCATGCAAACTCAGCAGGATGACCAGTAAGCAACACAACACATATCTTTGGCAGCTCTATCGGCCCCTTGGAGAACTAAGCAAAAACAAAATGACACCTAAAATTCAGGGGAGCATTGGATGTGAAAATGGAGGATGGGATGCTTCCTTCCATATTTGGTGGCTCCCACAAGTGGGGCATCCCAATCACTGGCAGTTGCTACCCTTGCTATATAAAATCTGGTGGCATTATTATCCTCATATTACCAATAAAAATCTGATGTGACATTTGCAATTGACCACCAAATGAGTCTTTATTTGAGGTCAATCACTACTCAATCTCTTCAATGCTGCATTACATGAGCTCTGATAGGTATCCAATTGCAAAATGAAGAATAGTTCAGAACAGAACTTGTTGGATTGCTTTTCTGAGATGAAAACCTGCAAGTTCTAGAATCCGTTCCCAATGTTGCCAGCATAAAAAGTGGAAAATCATAAAAAGAATCATTTTAGAAACTCATTAATTCTACAAATATACTTACGCTGCCCACTCAAGCTTCTCGTTTTTGATTGAATTGTAGAGAGCCTGTAGAAGGAAAGAAAGGAGAAATTACCAGGTTTGCCTTGACCATATACAGGAGATTACTGATTTTTAGAACAAGATCTAAATGTCATGATGCTAGCTGCCTTTGATCGTGAAAGCACCCATACATGGCTGCATGAAACATCAAAATATTATTCAAGAGCAGAAAGGAACAAATGTACATGCTTTTTTTTTACTTTGAGGAGAGCCTTCAGCTTTTCTTCCAATCCTGGAAAAAAAGTGGAGGCATGCTATGATTATGACCTTGCCCTGACAGCGCAAGGCATGAGAAAGTCCTTCTCATGAGTCCCCAAAATCACACTGTGACACAGTCTTCAAGTCTCCATCTCACAACTTCCATAAAGAAGTGAAAAGAAGAAGAGGGAAGTTCATCATGAACCTCAAAGCTCAACATTGCAAAGATAAATACAGAGCTTGAATATCTCTATTACTTCCACTTCATTCATATTAACACTAATTCAGAGCTTCATCCATTTATATTAACCTTTTTATCAATAACTATAAAATTGATTTGTTAGGATGATAATAATGCACTGGAAACAAATTAGGTTTACATCATATGAAAAATCCATTACAATTATTAAAAATGGCAACAAATGGCAACTCCCTCAATTAACCTCCTGGACTACATCTCACCAGTTATTGTTTTAGGAAAAAATAATAACTTTTTTAGGAAAAAAACCATTTAAAATAATGGTTTAAAATTTCACATATGAGAGGTAATTATTGAATTTTAATACTATATTTGTGAGTGTGCAAAGAGTGGTTGCATTTGTCCCATATAAGTGTTTTTATAGTTGCCGATCCCTGAAGACTTGCTGGACCACTGTTTTCGGTCAAAAAAATAAAAAAATTGCTGGGTTGTTGTAGGTTTTTCCAGGCTATATGGCCATGTTCTAGAGGCATTTTCTCCTGACGTTTCACCTGCATCTATGGCAAGCATCCTCAGAGGTAGTGAGGTGGTGAGGTAGAGAGGTAGTGACCTCACTACCTCTGAGGATGCTTGCCATAGATGCAGGCGAAATGTCAGGAGAAAATGCCTCTGGAACATGGCCATATAGCCCGGAAAAACCTACAACAACCCAGTGATTCCGGCCATGAAAGCCTTCGACAATAAAAAGATTGCTGTTCCCCTTTCACTGTTTAGCATTTTAAAACATTTATTTATTTATTAAATTCTTATACCGCACTTCTCACCCCGAAGGGAACGCCGAACAGTCTCACAGGTAGCCAACAATTCAATGCCATTAAATATACATACAATAAAATAAACATATACATTAAAACAATTATTAAAACCACACAATCCAAACTCGTAATCCAAGGCAGATCCAGTCATCATTGTACTAATCTGTATTTACTTATTGCGCTAAACAATTATTGTCCAAAGGTTTGGTCCCATAACCATGTTTTTACTTTCTTCCTAAAGGACCAGGAGGGAAGGAGCCGTTCTAATTTTGATGGGGAAGGAGTTCCATAGCCAGGGCGCCATCACAGAGAAGGCCCTGTCTCACATCTCCACCAACTGCACCTGCAAAGGGGGTGGGACCGAGAGCAGGACCTCCCCAGAGGATCTTAATCTCCAAGGTGAGAGGTCTTCAGACAGGTAAACTGGGCTGGAACTATTTAGGGCAGTGGTTTTCAACCTGTGGGTCCCCAGATGTTTTGGCCTACAACTCCCAGAAATCTCAGCCAATTTACCAGCTGTTAGGATTTCTGGGAGTTGAAGGCCAAAACATCTGGGGACTCACAGGTTGAGAACCACTGGTTTAGGGCTTTATAGACTAAAGCTAACACTTTAAATTGTGCTCAGTAACAGACTGGCAGCACAATACGGGGTTGTGTGCTCCCTGTACCCCACTCCGGTGAATAATATGGCTACTGCCTGTTGGACTACTTGAAGCTTCCAAACCATCTTCAAAGGCAACCCCACATGGAGCGCGTTGAAATAATCTATTCAGGATGTAACAAGAGTGTGGGCCACCGTGGCCAACTCTGGCTTCTCATGCTCAATTTTCAGAATCAGATGGGAACTTTCAGGTTTCATTTTAGAGGGGATGAATTTTCACCGGCTTGTGAGGACCATAAAGAATCCCCAAACCATCTTAATTGCCCACTCCCATTCTAGACGACATTAAACTTATACCTCTTTTTGGGAAGGGCAAAGTAGTACTGGAGATCACAGGTTCCAAGGTCAGTCATATTTTGTTCCACTGTTTGGGTGTGTGTATAAGATACATGGGAGTATTATCCAAGAATTAACGGAGGTCCAAAAGCAAGGCACTGAACAGAGACCAAGATATATGCTGAGAAGCAACTTTCTCTCATAGACGAATAGGAATAAGATATATGACCTTCCAGATTCCATAGCACAACCTAGGCTGTTGAACTCTGTAATATGGCAGGCTAAGCTGATCTCCATTTTCCAGCAGCCAGCAAGAAAAGGGTTTTATTAAATAATTCGTTTAGCTTTTGGCAGCTCAGCTGGGTTGCAGTAAAAGGTCTGGACATGATATAGGTCCTTAATTCAAGCCTATCCCCCCAAGTGATATGCCACAGCTGAACTGTAGAGAAAGAGTCTCCTCGAGTGCCCGATCTTTCCTGCTGGAATAGCAAAAAGAGATCTTTTCCCTTGGGTAAATCAAGAAACAAAGATGACACAGCAGCTGGAGTTCATAATGTGACATTCAGAAACTTATTTGCAGAAAATCGAACAGCCCTTTCTCTCTGTTTTCCCCTATACCAACAGTATGTAGGATTTGGGATTCTGTTGTCTAAACTGTCAGTAAACATGCCCTAAACTATTTTGCTTTACAGCACAGTCTAAACTTTTAGTCTAAAAAGCAGTCATTTTTGAAATCTAAAGAGAGAACTGCAAAATCAATACATTTCACAGATCTCAATTGTCTGTTTCAAACACTGAACTCCATTACTACTCTGTATTTATGCAGTAGACAGACCTGTGAAGAAAGACGGCACTCGGCGACAGCTACATTACTAAGCAGTAAGCCAATCGTATATGGTGAGGTCAGAAGTTGCAAATGAATGTTACAGTGACAAACTGGACAGATATAGGTGATCCTACCACACTAAAGCAAATGTCGTATTTGAAAGAGAGAAAAATGGGATGGCATCTCCATTATCAAGCCATCAGCTTCAAAGACATATTATTGTGGCTGATGAAAGCTTGGGTATTAGCGCCTGTGGCAGGCTGCATTTCAGATGTCCCTGATAAACAGTCAAGGTTTGTATCCATTTATGCATTTCTCTCTAAAATGGCATTTGTTCGCTGCCCTTCAGCCAAACAGTTCACAATGAAGTTCACCATAAAATCAATGCAAAATCAATCACTCACTATCAATTAAAAACAAGAGATTCAAACAATGCAAAGGTCAGAACTTAAACGAGATCAGGGAGAACAAAAGGTCTCTGCGTGGCAGCCGAGAATCAAAGATGGGAACAGAGGGAAAATCCTGTAAACAAGGAGATCTCGTCCAGTTAGAAGTGCTTCATAAGCACCAACAATGGAAACTGTACACCAATGGTTCCCAACCTATAGTCCATGGACCACCTGTGGTCCGCAAGAACTAAAATATGGTTTGTGGCCTCACTGTTACTACACTGTTGCAACAAGAAACGCTCAGTGCTGAGGCTGATTAAATGTGGTTTTCTGTGGGCAAGCAGATGGCGACTATGTTCTGTATCAAAAACTAGAGCTGATGTGGTCTATCGAATGCAATTTTCTGAATCAGCACCCCAAATAACCAAATCGAATCAAAAGTTAATCAAAAACTGATTTGTTTGGTGCTAATATTGGAGAGTGGTGCCTGGTCAAAGTGGTCCCTGGTCAAAAAAAAGTTGGGAACCACTGCTGTACACCAAAGTGGACCAGAAGGCAGTCCAGTTCTGGTCTATTTTACATCTTTCAAGCAACTAGGGCTCTTTCACACTACACAATTAGAGCACTATGGGCTTGGCCTCATGTAAGCCGCACCGAGTCCCTTGGGGAGATGGTAGCGGGGTACAATATAAATCCTACTGTTGTATTCTGGACATTTTTGGGTAATTATTTTTTGGGGGGGTGGTGGTGTTTTTTTCTCTTTTATTTGTGAACTCAAGATGGCTTACAACAGTTAAAACAAAAGCATTGAGGGTAAATAACATCATGAATCTTTTAAAATGTAACTGAAATGCCAATAAGTAGTTAAAATAGGTAGCAATGTATCTCCCCCAAGTAACTAGTTTTCAAAGGCCTTCCGAAAACAAAAGAAAATTCTACAGAAGGACAGTAAGGGGACACAGAACTATTACTATGTAATGTGAAAAGACTTTAATGAACGGCTGGGACATTCCAGTGACTCTATTCTGAGCTAACTTCATATTCAGGACAGTCTTGAAATGGTAGTCCCACATATAAAATGATAGGATAGTTAATCCTGGGTTGAACTATTGATCGGAATACAATACACAGACTAACTTTTCGGAGATATTTCCACCAGTATACAGCCCTAACTTGATGCAATATACATTGTACCACAAAGATGGCTTGGTTGTCCAAAACTGGATTTAAGAGTACCCTGGACTGCATAAACATTAAGTGTTCCCATTAAAGTTGCCTCAAAGAAACCCTTTTGGTATGTATTGCCCTGTTTATAATTTTAGATAATTTTGTTTTAACTTAGATAACCTGTAGGCAACTGATCACGTTCACTAAAGCCCATCTACACTGAAATTATATTGTATAGTCAGTGTAGACTCATATACTGCATTATGTGAGTGTACATTGACAATACAATGCAGTTCAAACTGTATTATAAGGCAGTGAAGATAGAGCCTATGTTTTGCCATTAGGAATATAATACTTCTTAAACTGGTCCTGCTTCTTTGCTTTTAACCATAGCCCATCAAGTAAAGATTTAGTAGATGAAGCTTTTTCCAGCCCTTTATCTCCTTATCAGGAAAAGTATCATCTGCTAACATTTCAATATGTTAAGCAACTGTTAAAGGACTAAGAATCATGGCCCTCCACCAAAAAAAAGTTGGGAATTTCTCCTATTCGACCTTTCCTTCGTCTTCTAGAGGAAACCGAAGCATAAAAATGTGACAGGACTCTCTAGACACGCATCTTGCACTTGAGTTAAGTGCAGGATTTGATAAGATGTCTACTAGGGTGTTGCGAATGTGATTACACTTAGCATGATTCCAAGAGGGCCATTCACTGTGTGTATTTGGGTGGGTGGATGAGTGTGATCACATGTTTCGAATCAGAAACTAAGACTGGGTGCTTAGCAACGTATTTCTGACTAATTTGCAAGATGTTCAGTTCTTGCTGTCATCGCCAAAGAAGTTGATTTTTTTTTATTGCATTCGGTTTTGCTTTTCCTTTAAAGGCTTCAGACTTGGGGTTCCCTTTTCATAGGCAATCTTCCATCCAGGTCTACTTTGAAAGAGCTCGGAGGTTTGATAATATCTTAATACCAAATACTAGGTAACAGAGATTCTAAGTCTTGGTTTTGGTCTAAAACTCTATTATGGGTCAACACAACTCACTCATGTGTGACTAGAGTGTGTCCTCCACACTCAGGGAGGTTAGAGGCATAGGACCCCTGCAGAAGTGGGAAAACTGCAAATTTTAAAAAGATTACTTTTTTAACCTGAGGGAATATCTCTATATGCATCACTGGGTCCTCCAGTGCAACTCAATAGGCAAATGATAATAATAATAATAATACAATATTATAATTATATATATTTATATTAAATTATATTAATTTTAATATAATATAATAAATACACTGAAACTGTATTGTATGATCAGTGTAGACTCATACACTGCACTATGTGAATGTGCACTGATGATACAATGCGGTTTCAAACTGTATTATAAGGCAGTGCAGATAGAGCCTATGTTTTGCCATTAGGAATATAATACTTCTTAAACTGGTCAGCAATTGTAGTAATGCAATATACTACTACTACTACTATTAATAATAATAATAATAATAAGATATTATAATTATATATTTATATTGCATGTAATATTACTAATAATATTACAATATAATTGGTATGGTACCATATAGCAATATTTAAAACTGATATTGTAGTATGCTAATAATATAATATATTGTATATAATAAACCTTGTAAGCCGCTCTGAGTCCCCTTCGGGGTGAGAAGGGTGGCATATAAATGTCGTAAACAAATAAATAATAAATAAATACAATATATATATTATATTACATGTAATATTACTAATAATATTACAATATAATGGCGTAGTACAATATAGTAATATGTTGTACTATGCTAATACTTTAATATATATTGTGTGTGTGTGTGTGTGTGTGTGTGTGTATATATATATATATTGTAAGCTGAGCCTCCTTCAGGGTGAGAAGGGCGGCATATAAATGTTGTAAATAAATAAACAAACAAACTTATGTTGAAGCTGATCATAAAGTTGCGCTGGGAGACCTAGAAATACCATATTAATCAAACCGGCGACATATCAAATCTGCAAAATGTGGAGGGCTGACTGTATTTCCTTTTATATTTTTGCAAAAGGTCAAAAAAATTATCCTTTAAGTCTAAAAAACATATATGGAATACTTCCCTGCAGCAAATCATGGTAACTGATGTGCAAAGAGATGGGAGACAGAAAGTAGTTCTCTGTATTCCTTCCTCTCAGGGGAGGTGATGTGACAGAAGTATAATTGCTCAAGGTATAAATACTAAGACAATCTTGATCTGTTCAGACATTAGTGCTTCAAAATTGCAAGGCTTATTTAACCATTGGAAAACTTTCCTCTTATCATATAATTACTGTATATGATTTCACTTCCTCCTCAAAATTGTTAAACATTTCCTGGAGGGTTTACAGTTAGTTCTAGAACTAACAGGTTTCATGAGAAATAAGCTGTTAATACAGCCTGCAAGGCACAAAGTGCTTAGTTTAGCTGAGTACGGTGGTAGTTCCTTATACATATTTTCTTTACAGACGCATTCGCAGGCATCTCTCCGTCTTATATAGGTCAGGAACATAGAATGGGCTGACCGGACATTTAGCCAATATCAGCAATTGTAGCTCCCAGAAGCTAGAACAACAAATCAGGATGAAAAATGCTAGCCATGGCTAAATGTTGCTCTGGACTTTAAATTTACAATTTAATACCCTTCTCTTTTGGCATGTCACTTGCAAACCGCATTGTTGTGAACCTAGCAAAGGAGGTATTCTGGAATGCAGAGGCTGGTTTAATAAATATTGGAACCCTATGTACTCATGTATAAGTCTATTTATTTATTTATTACATACTAACCGTCCCCTGCCACGTGTTGCTGTGGCCCACATAGGGGTTCTGGGGCCCAATTCTATTGTTGGTGGGGTTCAGAATGCTCTGTGATTGTAAGTGAACTATAAATCCCAGCAACAACAACTCCCAAATGTCAAGATTCTATTTTCCCCAAACTCCACCAGTGTTCACATTTGGGAATATTGAGTATCCGTGTAGAGTTTGGTCCAGATCCATCATTGTTTGAGTCCACAGTGATCTCTGGATGTAGGTGAACTACAACTCCAAAGCTCAAGGTCAATGTCCACCAACCCCTTCTAGTATTTTCTGTTGGTCATTGGAGAACTGTGTGCCAAGTTTGGTTCAATTCCATCGTTGGTGGGGTTCATAATGCTCTTTGATTGTAGGTGAACTATAAATCCCAGCAACTACAACTCCCAAATGACAAAATCAATTTTTTTTTTTTAGTGAAAGACATACATTGGGTTGTTAGGTGTCTTGTGTCCAAATTTGGTGCCAATTCGTCCAGTTGTTTTTGAGTTCTGTTAATCCCACAAACAAACAAACATTACATTTCTATTTATATAGATATTTCTATCCCACCCTTCTCCCCACAAGGGGATTCAGTCTAGAAATTTACTAAAAGAAAAAAAAACTAACCCAAAAAACCTGGGTTGACTCGTCACAAGTCAATATGAGTACTATTCCTTAACTCTGTAAAAGGAAAAGGTAACTATACCCTTCCGTGAGTACAACTGCAGTAGAGGAGAGCTTAGTCCATCCCAGGAGAACCTAAAAGAAGCATCAATTCCCTCTACTCTCTCCATTGTGTTGCCATTTCTGTGTTTTTGTTTTTTGAAAATGCTTGGCTGGGAAAATTGTGACATTGGTGGCTTTCCCTCTCCATGGAATGATCCTCAATTTATCCTCTGGTCATATCAAAACCTGCCCTCAAGTTATACATCAGGTTAACTTATACATAAGTAAATATGGTAGTCTTTTACCTGACAGCCAGTCTTAGGATCAAAGTAAGACAATAAGGAGAATGTATGTTTCTCATCATTAAGTTTCTTCAAAGATCGAACTTGCAGACTAAGCCTGGGTTTAACCTTCTAATGATCAATCACAAGACAAATCATACTAATTGCAAGAGACAATGGTAAGGAAAAATCTTATGCTATGTAAGACGAACATACACTTCACTACTTGGGAGAGGAGTTCTGCAGAAAATGTGATAAATGTATAGTCAAATTTGACCTTTACTTTGTCTCTGAGGAGGCACTCCTCCATATAATGCTGTTACAAAAAGTATTATAGCTTGACAAAGCGCAATCTATGGTTACCTTCTTCATGATAAGTGAGCCAAGGAATTTTGGATATGACATTTGATTAATAGTTGATTTATAAATATATGACAAAGGAAAGGATACTTGTTCAGGCCTTGGTGGTGGGGTGATGTGTTTGTAAAATGTTAACTGTTTTGTGTTTTGTTTACACTGTAAGTTGTTAATGTATGTAAATAAAAAAACTACAAAAAATAGTGAGCCACAAGTATAGTACTTTCCAATATGTTCGTGCATTTATACATTTTTGTTCTGGTCTGATTTCCTCCTGTCAGTTACTTCCTCCTCCCAGCTGTTCCTACTGTCTGTTGGTATATCATGACATCTCTTGAGACTGATTGAAACGGTAGTGTCAAATTCAGGCAAAATGACATAAACTACCCATCTGCACCAACATGATTCACAAGAAGGTGCAGAGTTATGCTAGCTATCCCATGCATTCAATGATTGATGCTCACCAAAACTCTGCCAGTTGTGCACTCAATGTCTATGCAAAGGGATTCTCCATGCACATGGCTTTTTCAGGAAAGAGACACTCCTGGATAAGATTGAGCTAGACCACGGGTCCTCAAACTAAGGCCTGAGGACCAGATACGGCCCTCCAAGGTCATTTACCCGGCCCTCGCTCAGGGTCAACCTCAGTCTGAAATGACTTGAAAGCACACACCACCAACAACAATCCTATCTCATCAGCTAAAAGCAGGACCACACTTCCCATTGAAATACCAATAAGTTTATATTTGTTAAAATGGTTCTTTGTTTTAATTATTGTAATGTTTTAAGTGTTTGTTTTTTTTTTTTTGCACTACAAATAAGATGTGTGCAGTGTGCATAGGAATTCATGCTTTTTTTCAAATTATAATCCGGCCCTCCAACAGTTTGAGAGAATGTGACCTGGCCCTCTGTTTAAAAAGTTTGAGGACCCCTGAGCTAGACCATACAACTTAACAATTTCCACTCAATGCTTCTAGTTCATGAGACAGAGTGGGTTGAATCCTTCAAGAATCACCTACAAATGCAATCCCTGAAATGTTCAAGATTTTCACAATGACTCTATAATTCTATGAAACCTTATATGCAGAAAATTTGAAGTGTGACCTGTTCTTTTGCTGTATTGAGTCTATTCTTCCCCACCTCACCTCACCCCCTGAAAAAAACTAGAGAGTTTTGTAAACAAGAACACAAGGAAGAGAACTGATTCATTCCCTACATGAAATCAAGTTAGAATCTACTAAGGATGGGTGTGGCTGTCTCAGACATTCAAAAACATCATCATTTATAGCTGGGATTTGGCCTAATTGTTTGCGATGGCCTATGTATCTACAACATTGCATACGAGAGTCAGAAAATAATATTGAGCCGCTGGATTGGCATAGTAATTGTTGAGCATCCCTGATCCAAAATCTGACATTCCAAAATTGTCAACACAAACTCTGTTCCATGCACAAAATTCTGAAATAGTCTATACAAAATTACCTTCAAGCTATGTATATAAGTTGTATATGAAACAATCATCATCATCATCATCATCATCATCATCATCATCTTTATTTATACCCTGCCACCATCTCCCCAATGGGGACTCGGAGCAGCTTACATGAGGCCAAGCCCAAATAACAATTACAATAAAGAAAAACCAAAACACAAACTGAAAACGCAAACAATAAACAATAATATAGTTACATAAAACATATGAATACATAACAATGTGAAAATTACAGTAAACACAGGCACAATAACAATGGGTGGGCTACATGCCATTAATGAATTTCATATTTGGAATTGGGTCCCATTTCCATGATATATCATTGCGTATATACAAATATTCCAAAATCCTACCCCCCCCCCCCAAATTAAATCCAAAATACTTCTAGTCCAAAAATTTTCAGACAAAGGATTTCCAACCTGCCGAAATATGAGGAGATAAAGTAGGTATTGGCTTAATCAGACCTACCCTTTCTAAATATCAACAACCAGATTTTCCAGCTTCCAATCTCGTTCTAAACTCCAAGTCAAATTACAGAAATTGAACTCTGGAACCTTTGGGTGGAAAATAGGGTTTCTTCAGACAAGATTCACAGACATGCATAAGAACCTATGATGGATTCTTACACCGTCTCTAGAAAGGGCAGTTTTTTTTATTTCTACACTCCAGTTTCGGCAGCAGGAGATCATGATCAAGGCATCTCAGCTGGTGCCTTTTGACAACTGATATCCCATATGGCTTTGAATTCTCTCAGGCGTCTACATATGTCATTCTTGCTTAGAATATGTAAGCTTGCCAATCTTGCAGTATGAAACAAAACAAAAGCAAGCAGTGTATTCCAAATGCATGTAGCTTCCACTTCGAACTATCCCAGTTTCATAAAACAGTGCACACACATGAACGAGCTGCATTTAATCTGATTCTGTATGACTACAGATGCTGACTTGAGGCTCTGAACATTTTTAAGAACACAATCTGACAGCTATAACTCCCTCTTGCCAGTGATACACAAACGTCCTGGCACCGATTCAGTCACGTCACTGACTGTGAGACCAGTCAACTGTATAAACCGCACAAGGACTCGGCTGCTTTTTACAAGCACCCTTTCCTGCAAGTCTGCTGTCAAGGGAGTAAACAGGCAAATCCAACTCATTGAGAGTTTTAATCTGCTAGCAAGATACCTTCATTAACAGCTGCCACCAGTACAGTATTGCAGCCCACTGGGAACTTTTCACCTTTTAAAAAAAAGCCTGAGCTGTGTGGAAGGAAAACCGTTGGATCAGAAGAAAGCCCAAGAGACCCCGCTCTGTGCCAGCTGGAGCTCTGTGTCTTCTTAGCAGTCTTGTTTTGCAAAAATGGACCCACATAACTCTGTTAATTTAATTTAATCTAACATTTGTATCTTGCTTTTCTTCCTAACGATGCTGAGTAGTCTATTAATGGTTGGCATGCATCTTATGACTTGCTCAGCTTCAACACTAGAAGTGAGTGTACAACCTCCCTTTTTACGCCAGCTCCACTGGCTGCCTATCTACCTAGCACAATTCAAAATGCTGGCTTTAGCCTACGGTTCCAGCACAGTTTACCTATCCGAATGTATCTCCCTCTATGAACCACCAATGACATTAAGATCATCTGGGGAGGCCCTACTCTCAGTCCCACCTTCTTCTCAGGCACAATTGGTGGGGACGAGAGACAGGGCCTTCTCAGTAGTAACCCCTCCTCAATAAAATTAGATCTGCCCACTCCCTCCTGGCCTTTCGTAAAAAACCCCTAAACCTGGCTGTGGAATCAAGCATTTCAGCAGTAGATGTAGCAACTAGGAAGAGATTGTTTCAAGTGACCAACTATGGACTGATCTAGACCATGAGTTTGAACTGGTGGACTGTCTTAAATTGAATGCACATAAGTGTTTTAATTGTGATATTTTACTTGTATATTGCTGGCATCTAATGGTTGCCTTTTGTAAGCCTCCCTGAGCCCCCCTCCAGATGTGAGAAGGATGGGATATAAATAAATACATAAATACATAAATAATAGAAGTGAAGCATTTTCTATACTTAGACCAATTTAGGCAAATCTCAGTGACTAAGCATGACAGCTATGCATGCATGTTACACAGTGAAGAGCTGAATGGTGGGTTACTGGTGGACCTCTTCCCAACAAATCCTCTCCCCTTTGCCATGTTCTGAGGTGAGTTGGATGAAAGGTACTTTATATATTTGTGCCCCAAACCCAAATGTTCAGAACAAATCAAAACCTTGAGAAAATCCTATAAGCACAAGTGGTAGCTAGTCAGTCAGTCCTTCTGACACAACTTCCTTCTAAAATGGCACTGCTAAATCTTGAAATATAAAAGTGGGTTTATTTATTTGTGGGAGGAAGGAAATGGGATGACAACAATCATGGACACAGAATTGTTGATAAAAGTCAATGATGTGAAATCCATCTTAGCTAGTGACACATCGGCTTTAGCAAAGCCAGTTAATCACCAGCTGTAGTAAATCTTGCCAATTGAAAGGTTGACAGTTTGAAGCCGGGTCAGGGTGAGCACCTGATGTTCAGTCCAGCTCCCCACCCCCCCGTGCGGATAAAAAAAAGCAATGTGAATAGATGAATAGGAGCCACATTAAGCGGGAAGGTATTTTAGGCATGGTGTTGGAGGAAAGTTTATGAACAAAGAAACCTCTTTGGCAAGGAGATGGAGTGACAGCACCCCACTGTGGCTGGAACCAAGCACAGCCTCCAAAGATGCCAAATGATGAGAAAAAGCCTATATGTACCTCTATCTGTTGTCTGTCTTGTCATTGTATAATCGGTATTGAATGTTTGTCATATATATGCTCTGTGATCCGCCCTGAGTTCCTTTCAGGGTGGGAACGGTGGAATGTAAGTACTGTAAATAAATAAATCAGTTCTGTGTTCAACTCCAGACCATCCAAAATGTGTTTACAGAGGGGAAGGCCAAAGAGAAAAGGAGAGGTAAACAGAGAAGTGATCCAGCCTCTGGTAAAATGTTGTTGGGACAATCCATGAAAAGTAAGCAAACTTATTCTTAAGAGCATTTCAGTTTTGCAAAAGTCATTTCACAGCAGGGAGTTAGTGTTGTGCTACCTGAAAATGTGATACCTTCTGTTTTTGACATATCTATATCCTTTATCTATGACTTCAAAAAGTCCAGAAACTTTATACCTGCATATGCAGGTAGGTGCTTTCAAGTCAGCTGTCAAGGTATGGTGACCCTATGATTTTCAAAGGGTTTCCATGATAGGCAAAAAGATACTATTGTTGTTGTAGGTCTTCAAATCCTTTCTGACTTATATTGACATTAGGGCAAACATGCCACGGGGCTTTATGGGATTGTCATGGGGCTTTATGAGATTTTCCTGCTTCTTGGCAGGAGGTTGGACTGGATGGTCCACGAGGTCTCTTCCAACGCTATGACTTTATGAATGTGAGTGTATTACTCCATCAAGGTCACCCTTTGGGTTTCCATGCCAAGCAGGGAATTGAACCTTGATCTTCAGAGCTGCAGTCCAAAGCTCAAATCGCCACACTATGGTGGCTCTCCGGAAGTACTATACTATAATATATATTTTTTAAAAAAACCAAAACTTCACAATGCATAAAAAGATTAAGCTTTCAGGAAAGCAGCTGCATTTAAAGATCACTGACCTTATGCTATTTTACTTAAGATTATTCATTCCAGCAATTTGTTTAACAAGATAGACACGATCGAAGCAATGTTAAGTAATTATTAGCTCAAATTCAGATGTAATGCTGAATCATACTGAGCACTATTAACGCTTTGTTTCTTCATATCTGGTTAAGATTCCACACACAAAATAAAACAATGGTTTATCTTGTTCAGACAGGAGTTACCAATGGAGAGTATTGGAAAGACCAGCAAGAGCTGGCTCATTACATTACAAACAAACAAACACTCTCTTAGTTTTTTCTATGAAAAAGTAATTTTAACAATTAGCAGTGAGTTTCTCATCCTTTTTCTGACCATGGTCTCCTTCCAACCTTGGTTTCACCCTTGTCCTACCCAAGATATTCTAAAGGAGCCAGAGGAGAAAATAACATATTGATAAACAAAACGTTTAAATAGCTACCTTTCTACTGGTAGGACAGGTGGGCCATATGGCCCCAGGTTGAGAATCACTTTATACACCTAATTAAAACTGTTTTGCACTCTGGTTTTTACTTCATTCTTAATGGTGCTGTACTTATTAAGATGAAAAACATGAGCTTGGTTAAGCGTTATATAGGACCTTTTGACTATTTTACACCCTCTCATTAATTCCTGTTGTATGACCTCAAAAGTTATCTATTTTATCTGGAAAGTGGATGACTCAGTTTGCAGCCTAACTCAATGCAAAACCAACTTCTTCTTCAAGCAAAAATCTAACCTTGATGTATTAAGTGCAAAGTGTCAATGGGGTCCAATCTTCACTCAGTCCTACTCGTAGCCTTCCCACTTATCAGATCATATGACATCATTCTATTCCCAGAAGGCAGGGGTGGCTCAAGCCATTATGCAAAGTAAGAATTTGCGGTATAGTTGATTTTGCCCAGGGGCGCTCTTGAAGCACTCTTGGGGGAAAATAGACCTTGACATATGCGAGTTGTAGTTACTGGGATGTATAGTTCACCTACAATCAAAGAGCATTCTGAACTCCATCAATGATGGAATTGAACCAAATATGGCACACAGAACTCCCACAATGAACAGAAAATATATATCAGTGATTGGTTGGGGTTGGGGGGGGGGGCACCAAAATACTGCTTGCTTACCATTGAAAATTACCTAGGGCCACCTCTGCCAGAAGGCCAAAAACAAGTCACTTCTACAATATACAACCTCTTTCTAAACCAGTGGTTCCCAACCTTTGGGACTTTTGGGACTTCAACTCCAAGAAATCCCAACCATCTTGCCAGATCACAACCTCTGAGGATGCCTCCCATAGATGTGGGTAAAATGTCAGGAACATGTCTGGAACCTGGTCATACAGCCCGGAAAACTCACAGCAATCCATCTTATCAGCTGTTATGTATTGTGGGAGCTGATGTCCAAAATTTCTGAAGGACCAATGTTTGGGAACCACTGCTCTAAAGGATATTAGATCTGTGGAGAAACTCCATCTTGCAAATTTGCTGGTGCTTGAAAGATTGTGATAGCACTGTCCAAGACATGAGTGAGGAGCATAAGCAGAGGGAGTTAGGAAGACCTCCCTCTTTGCCTTCTCCATCAAAATTGCAGCTGCCAGATAATTGGGTAGGAGGGAGTATTTTCTATGGCTTGGACTGCAATTTTAGTTAGGGAGGAACTTTGGGGTTATGTTTGCCTCCAACTGGAAGTAAACATTATGAACTGCCAAGTGTTGTGAACCAAGAAATTAAAAACTGGCGAGAGTGCACTGCCAAGTCCTCCTAAATCTCATTAATTCAAATCAGTGAGATTTAAGCATATTTAACTGTGTTTGGATTATCAGTAATTAAAAAAACACAATTTGCTTATTTGCTTGCTTGAATCTATTCCCTATTATCATACATTGATGCGAATTAAGTGATTTTATGTTATGGCTGTTAATTAAAACACTAATGATAGGAATACTTTTCAACAATTTAGCCAAGCAATTTTCATTAATCCGAAATGGAAACAGAAAGAGCAAGTAAACTCAGAAAATTAAAAAATGGGCCATTTGGTCCTTTCAGGCTGTAAGGAATGACACAGCAGACAGGAAAAGCGGCATGAAAAACAGCTTACAGTTGAAAACCAATTTTGATATCAAGGCTTTTTCATGTTACGGCAACGTAAAACACTAAAACCTCGTTCTTCTGCTACCTGATTTTTTTTCCTGAATGAATGGAAAGCACATTTTATTATCAAACTCCAAAATGTTTACTTTCGGAACTGGAAATGTGGCTGCCTCCAGAAAGTACCCACTCCTCCCAAGTATTTGTGTGCAAGTCACTGCTGTGATCACGGTTCTGGACTACAAAAAAAAACCAAGCCTAGTTTACTGACTCAGACCGAGATGCATGGCACAATCTCTTTTGAGGGACACAGAATTCCCTTTCATCTTTGTGCTGGATGATCTGATCACACCAATTATTTATTTATTTATTTATTTAGACCATTTCTACCCCGCTCTTCTCACCCCCAAGGGGGGACTCAGGGCGGCTAACACAGGCAACTATTCAATGCCAACAGTAACAGTATCAAAACAACAATATAAAACAGCAATATAAAATCCATTACATGACAATTAAGCAGTGATATTAATTAAAATTACATAACCACATAGAACAGATCACATAATCACAGGTCATAAAGCCATTTTCAATTTTCAAACAATCCTATTGTCCAAGTTCAGTGCCTAAAGTGCTGTTGTGCCCATTAGCCAAAGGCCTGGCTCCAAAACCACATCTTTAGTTTTTCCCCCCTAAAAGTAAGGAGGGAGGGCGCCAATCTAATCTCGCTGGGGAGCAAATTCCATAAGCGGGGGGTCACCACCGAGAAGGCCCTGTCCATTGTCCCCACCAGACGCGTTTGAGACGCTGGTGGGACCGAGAGCAGGGCCTTCCCAGTAGATCTTAAATTACGAGGCGGAACGTAGAGAGAGATACGTTCGGATAAGTAAGCTGGGCCGGAGCCGTATAGGGTTTTATAGGCCAAGACCAGCACTTTGAATTGTGCTCGGAGGTGGACCGGCAGCCAGTGGAGCTGGCGCAGCAGGGGGGTGGTATGCTCCCTGTATGGCACTCCAGTGAATAATCTGGCTGTTGCCCGTTGGACTAGTTGAAGTCTCCGAACAGTCTTCAAAGGCAACCCCATGTAGAGTGTGTTGCAGTTATCTATTCAGGATGTAACCAGAGCATGGACCACCGTGGCCAAATCAGACTTCCCAAGGTACGGGCGCAACCAATGCAAAAAGAGAGCAGAATGACCCACTTCCATTAAGAACCAGCAAGGAAGACAAATACAGAGAGCAGCTCCTTTCTCTGAGGATGGGTCCTTTGCTTATTTCATTTGGAGGGCAGAAAAAGTTTCTGAATTGCAGCACTAGGACCACAGCAGCTGCAATGTGGAAGCATGTTCATTGATTTATCAACCAAGACCGTAGTTAACATTATATTCCAAATAATTCCATTATAATTGTATTCCTATTGCAAATGCATTTAAATCATGGGAATAAACTACACTTGGGTTAACACACTGGGCAAATGAATAACTTGAGAAAACGTACTGTTATCTGGAGACTCAGAATTAAATCCCGTTATAAAATAATTCAGATCTCAAAACTGAGAGTAAATGGCTTCTCCTTTCTATCTACACAAGGGATGAAATTAAAATCAACAAGGTCCAGTCCAATGCAATCTAACTGTCATTTCTGGTTTCAAACTGAATGCTTTCAAGTGGGCAACAACCAATAATACGGCAGACATACCACTCCGCATAACATATCAAAGAAATCATCTTCCTTTCATCTGAGTCATGTTCTTGCCTCTTCAGTGCTGCATCATTCTTGAGTGTCATTCTAGATTGTGCCTATTATCTCTGCTTTCAACGTAATCTATGGGGCACCATGTGATCACTTTTTTACGCAACCTCCACATATGCAGAACAGTCATCATGTCTGTGCCTACCACTAAATAATTAGATCAACTCTATTCTCTAATCTCTAATCTCCCCTCTCCACTCATGATAATCCCAGGGAGAAAATTTCCAACCTGATCTCAGATAACTAACCATATGAAACATCAACATGCAATTGTTTGTTTACTACAAAAGGTGTTATGGTGAAAGATAAGCCAGTATTTCCAAACATACTATGGATTACTATGTTTTCGAGCCCTTAATGGAATGGGTTCTGGAAAATCATTTCATTTCGGTTTTAAAGGATTGTTTTGAAAGAGATGAAAGAAAGAGAGAGACTGATTGTGGGTGGTGAACCTTGGGGGGGGGAGGCATAGCTGTAAGTGGATAAGAAAATTAATTATTTTTAATTGGAATCTTAAATGGCAGAGAATGGTTCTTGCTGACAGGTGAGTAGGTGGATTTTTCATGACCTAGAGAAGTGTTGTTTGATGGGGGTGTGAGGCGGGTGATGTTGATGTGGGTTTTTTCCCCCTTTTGGTGTTTTGTTTTAATGTCCCTGGCCTGGAGTGATGCAAGCAAAATATTACATAATGGGTTAAAATATATCTCAGGGAAAACAAATGAATTTTTCCAACGAAAAAGAAAGCCACAAAAGAATGGTTAGGAGGGACACTTTGCACATTCCAAAGGCACTCTTGGAGTATCTGCCATAATTTGACATATATTTGGATAAGTAACAGATAACCTGTTTTAGAGCCAAGCTGAGCCCCCGGTGATGCAATGGGTTAAAGCAATGTGCTGGCATGACTGCTGACTAAAAGGTCAGTGGTTCGAATCCAGGGAGCAGGGTGAGCTCCAGTTTCCCATGCAGGGATATGAGAGAAGCCTCCCACAGGATGGTAAACATCTGGGCATCCCCTGTGCAACATTCTTGCAGAAGGTCAATTCTCTCACACTAGAAGCAACTTGCAGTTTCTCCTTTTTTGTTAATTAGAATGTTATTAATTTTATATAGATTACAACGAAAGAGTGAGAACAATAAAGTATAGGAAAGTGAGGAAATGGGAAAAAAAGAAAAAAGAAGAAGCAAAAAAGTATGCTAAAATCCCAAATAGCCCCTAAAAAAAAATAACTACAAAAATACACCAAAAACACAAAATGAGGGGGGGGGGGGGGAAAGGCCACGTTTCTACTCCTGTCAGCCCTGGCCTTTCAAGACAAAATAATTTACAGAGTGGGAAAGGCAGATTTAGAACTTTGTGTAAACAGTACTTAACTCTAATAGTACTCTGAACCTTTGGTCTTCCTATGTTTTGGTTACAGCTTCCATAATCCCACTATCATTAGTCATGCTGGATGAAAGGAAAAGTAGAACAAAACAACGGGATGCTGTGAGTTTTCTGGGATGTATGGCCATGTTCCAGAATCATTCTCTCCTGACGTTTCACCCACATCTATCAATGGTTCACCCAGAACCTCAATCAATGGCTGATACCAAATGAGAGACTTCTCCCTGGGCACACAGAAAACTGGGCGACTTGGAAGGCGCTGAACAGACTGTGCTCTGGCACCACGAGATGCAGAGCCAACCTTAAGAAATGGGGCTGCAAAGTGGAAGCCACGACATACGAGTGTGGAGAAGAGCATACTACAGATCACCTGCTGCAATGCAACCTGAGCCCTGCTACATGCACAGTGGAGGACCTTCTTATAGTGACATCAGAGGCACTCCAAGTGGCCAGATACTGGTCAAAAGACACTTAATAGAATACCAAGTCTGCAAACTTTGTGTTTTGTTTGAACGTTTGTTTGTTAAAAATGCAATACAACTATTTGGTTTGCTCCTGACACGATAAATAAAATACCCACTTCTATGGCAGGCATCCTCAGAGGTTGTGACAGGCAGCAATTAGCCAGGCTTTGAAGCTGCAAGACCATTAAATGCTAATGAAGGTGGCCAATTGCAACATTCACACTTGCCTCAAAGAGACAAGAGTTCTTTCTCCCAATCTGGACATTCCACAGATATATAAACCTCACTTGCCTGGGTTTGCAACAGACCTCACAACCTCTGAGGATGCCTGCCATAGATGTGGACGAAACTTCAGGAGGGAATGCTTCTGGAACATGCCCATACAGCCCAGAAAACTCACAGCAAACTAGAGATTCTGGCCACGAAAGGCTTCAACAACACATAGATCAAAACATATCGAGTGCAATATGTTTATCACCCTTGGCTGAATGGTATTATTCAACTGCATTCTCATGTTACATTTTGAGGACAATGTGAAGTTACCCACAGGTGGGGAAAATGCACAAACATTGTCTGCGCTTCCTTCTCCTCATTCTTCCAAGTGCACCGTGTAACATCATCCCAAAATATTTGGCAGCCTGAAACAGGAGCTTGCCACCACCTCGCTGCCAGCCAAGAAGTCTTGCTACACCCTTTCAAATACCAATTCCCATCATCTTTAACCCTTTTGCCAGAAACAATTTGTTTTCCTGGCTCCTTAGTGGGGGCCAGCTTCCTGTCAAGTGTGTATATTTTTAATAGATTTGGAGATTTTGAAGCTATTTCAAACACAGAGGAAAAAGTAGATGCAGTATTGCAATGCTTGTTGACGCAAAGACTGAACTGGTTCAGTACCCTCATTCCTAACTTAAATCAGTGGGATTTAAACCCATTCCCAATGCAGATGCTATTTAGGACAAAGACGGGATAAAGGACTGCAAAGTTCTCACCTTATCACAAAGATTACACAACGTGAAGCCCTTTTAAAATCACAAAATCACAGGATATGGTAGATTTCGACTTTAAATCTGTGCTCTTCTATTCCTGCCTTTTTAAATGCTCCTTCAAAGTCAAAGCACTGAATAGCAACTTTTGTAAACAGTGGACAAGGCTAACCAGATAAGCACTTAATATAGCACCCAACAAACAACAAGGAAATGGAAAATCAAAGAGACAGTGGAAAATTATGATCACGGCTGCTTGTTTACTGAGAAATAAACTATTTCAGTAAACAAAAAATCCCACCAGTCTAATGCTATTAGGTGGTTCGTGCCTGGCTTTGCAGGAAGCTTTTAAGCCTGATAGTCAGCCCAGGGGTCTTTAAAGAGGAAAGGCTAGCTCTGCTAAAAAGAAGACAACCAAATTCTTGCAAGTACGTGTTGAGTCTACAATCACTCGTAACACTTTCCGGAGGGAACTGTCCTTGCCTTGCCCTTTAAAACATTTCTAATGTTAAAATATTAAGGAAATTTAACTATTTCACAGCAATCAATGACTCACGAGAAAAGGAAGAGTGAGGAGAGACTATAAGTCAGAGGTAGAGCACAAAATATCTTAGATGGAGACCACAATATCTCTAGTTAAAAGGAGATAGGGAAGTAGATTGATCCATTTACTTGCTTACTTATTGCATTTCTAATGGCTTAGACCTGAACATTGCAAAGCACTACACAAAAGAAATAATAATAATAATAATAATAATAATAATAATAATAAATGCTGACACGATATGAGGATTTAAAAATCGAACTGCAAAGACTCTGGCACAAACCAGAAAAGGTGGTCCCAGTGGTGATCGGCACACTGGGTGCAGTGCCTAAAGACCTTGGCCTTCACTTAAACACAATCAGCGCTGACAAAATTACCATCTGCCAGTTGCAGAAGGGATCTGCATGCATTATTCGCCGATACATCACACAATCCAAGACACTTGGGAAGAGTCCGACTTGTGATCCAATTCAACAGCCAGCAGAGTGACTGCTGTGG
The DNA here is from genome assembly GCF_037176765.1 of Anolis sagrei. Lineage (NCBI taxonomy): Eukaryota > Metazoa > Chordata > Lepidosauria > Squamata > Anolidae > Anolis > Anolis sagrei. The sequence goes on from NC_090022.1 coordinate 158,375,521, forward strand.
ACTCATCTTCTTGTGTTTCAAATAATAATAATAATAATAATCATCATCATCATCATTATTCATACCCGCCACCATCTCCCCAAAGGGGCTCGGGGTGGCTTACATGAGGTCAAGCCCGGCAGTACATTACAGCAAAATAAATACCAATGACAAAAATAACATCACAATTAAATAAGTCAAAAACATAGAAGTACAATAAAACAATGCAAAGTAAAAACATGAAAAATCAAACTCAATGGGCGGGCCAAATGTACGACATAAAATGATAAAACTCTGGATGAGATAAAAATAAAAAAGGTATCTTTGTAAGGGATGACACGCAACACGCACAATATGCACATGCACAAATTAGTATGCAACATTTGAATGGCCTATGAAATGTCTAAATGACAGGCTGGGAGGCTTGCATAAGCAGATATAGGTTTTCAATGGGCATTTCAACCTAAAAATAGCAGGAGTATCTTCAGAGGAAGGGTATTTCACACAGTGGGTGTGACAGTGATAAATTACCTACTCTGAACAACTGCGGAGTGGACCTTAGGAACATGTGGCACTACCATTTATTTATTTAAATACAACTTTATTGCCTTCTTATTTCCAACAGACCTTGAGATAGGGAGCCCATTTTCCCCAGATCCTCACAGGCCAAAGGGACCTATGACGATGTTGAAAAAGACCATCTTGAGCTGTTGAAGGTCACTAAGATTCAGGAGCAAAGTGTTTCTCTGCGGCCACATGCATTTAAGGCTGCTTTTGCAACCCTGGGCTCCTCTAGACTCTCAACTGATCTTCTTTCTAACCCTCCATATATAAATTTTACCCCACCTTCTACACTGGATGAAGCACTGATTTTCTTTCCAAAACCATAAGTGATTTTTCCTCTATTCTTTTGAAGATTTTGGGTGATTTTTTTTGGCAGAGAAAATGGCTCCATAAGGGTCCTAGGAACAGAACTTTGGGTCGTGGACCAACCACTGTTGCTGACCCGTTTTAAAGAATTGTTATCAATAAGTAGGCAATACTGAGCGAGACAGACAAAAATCTGGTCTATGCTGCTCAGAATTCATGTGTTATTTCAGAGATTTATTCCTACTCCTCCTCACTTGTGGAATGTGTTAGGTGGTGGTAGCATGGAGTTATGTGTACTACCCCTGTTGCCTTGGGTCTTCTGCATGAGGCAAGATATAAACCAAATGAATGAATGCATGAAATAAAATTGTATCTCACAACCACATGCCCCATTACCCCCATATTTAAAAGATCTGTAGATACTTTTGGAAAATCAGAATCTCCATAACCTTTTGGAGAAAAATGGCATTCATAACCATTTGAAAATCATAACCTTTTGTAAACGCATGATCTTCCAGAGAAGAATAAAATTGAATAAAATTTGAATTAAAATTTCTCTTCAGTGGTATATAACCACATGTACTTGTGCAAAGCAATTTGGCTTTCAGTTGTTAGACTGATAACCAAGTTGTCTCTGATCTATTAGGAACAAAGACTATGCCTATGCACAAAATATAGCAGTTTTTCAGAACTGTTTTCTTCAGTTGCCCAAAAACATCTACTTTCCCATAAAATATTTTGTTTCTATATTATGCTCTCAAGAGACAAAAATAAAGTAGAGTTCATTAAAAGTAACATATCTGGTTACTCACAACCTTCATGTATTCAGCATACAGGTACATAACTTGTCAATCCAGTTACAGATAGGATTTGTAGTGGTTTCTCTGTGCAAATAACACAGGACATCTTTCTTACACTCAACAGCAACATCTTTACATTCTGAAAGTCTAATGGAGTTAGTCCAGTCTGAGAATCTAATGACGTCTATCCTCTAAAATGGAGTCTCCGCTCTGAGCAGTCTCAGATCTGATTGTGTGGTCTGCAGCCCCTTTCACAACTTCAAGAAACATAGAGTAAAGGGAAAGCTGCATGCCAAAACATAAATATACATGACTGTAAGCAAACACAATCATATGTGCAAACAAATTACTAGTGGAGGCTTGAAGAATGTTTTTTTCAACAGATGCATGCACTGGTAGGCACATATAACACTTTCAGGTACTCCCTAAATGTATAGGTGTTGTGTGTGTCACTGCCTGAGACACTGGTGGCATGTTCCACATGTAGGAAGGGTAGGTTCAGTTATGGCATCATCTCTACCACCTCTTCCATCATACCACCCCCTTTGTTAGTTTATCACTCCCTTCTTTTCCTCCTCTTTGCTCCACCATCCCAATGGCAATGTAGATGATCAGCAACATTACAAAAGCATTGTTTATTACAACTACTAATAAACAATGCTTGAACTACATTCTTTATTAGTAGGGGCCTTTCTCTGTGCTTAGACCTTAAATGAAACAAATCTAGTAAAATGATCCCCCCCCCCCCCCAAAGAAAGATTTACTGGTTAAGTTTAATATGGTGCTTTTGAGGCTGGAAGGAACAGATGGAAACCATGGGGAAGTCTGTGTGCTAGGTAATAGACTATCCAAGACTATCCAAATGGTGCATGTGTACAAGCAATGTGCTGGAGCACACCTGAAGCACAACCATGGTTCAAAATATGTGTTGCTTTCATTTTTGGACTCATGACACAACTACAAATACATGCTAATTTTACTACTTTTCATGGAAGAATGTTAGGCATGCACAGGTTCATTTTGATTAGAATTTTACCCACTGTCATTTTGAAGATTTAGGAAGAACTCTGAAGATTACATGTTTGTGTTGCTCTTATTCAATTCCATTCCATCAGAACATGAATATTTTTACACTTTTGGTGTATATCTAGTTTGTATTTTCACGATTTTTCACAGTCTGCTGTTGGTGTGGTACCCTTTATTGGAGCTGCATCCCAATTCTGGATTAACCTGTCTTACAATAATAATAATAATAATAATAATAATAATAATAATAACTTTATTTATATACCGCTCCATCTCCCCTTTCGAAGAGGACCATGGATGATGGGACTTCAAGTACCTCCACTCCCTTCCCAAGACTGATGCAACACTCATCTAATGACCAATCAAGACCAAACTTGGCACACAGAGCCCCCTTGACCCACCCTACATCCCGGTGCTGTTTGAAGGAGGATAGACGATGGATGATGGGACTTGCAGTACCTTCACTCACTTCCTGAAACCACAGCGACACTCACCCAAATACCAATAAAGACCAAACTTTGCACAGAGAGCCCCCATGGCCAACTCAATATTCTGGTAAGGTTTGGGAGAGAACAGACTATGGATGATGGGACTTCAAGTACCTCCACTCACTTCCTAAGACTTCTGCAACACTCAACTTTATTTATATCTCCGAGGGGACTCAGAGTGGTTTCCAGGTAACATCACTAAACATACAAAGTAAAAACAACATAACCATAAGATGAACAAAACAAAATATAAGCATAAAAATTGTCGCCATTGCTCTTCCCTTCCTGCCTTTCATGCCAAGAATCCGTTCAATTATTTTGCTAATTTACAAACATTCTCTTAATTATAAATCATCATGCAGACCCTGCTCTTTAAAATGAGAAGAAAGGGTGAAACAAGAAGTTTACTGAGGAACTGAAATCTTTACCCATGATCTCAATAATCCGAATTCAACAAGCTCTTTGATTTCACCATACTTTACGACTTCTCACAGTCCAGTACTCTCAAAGCATCTTTTAACAAGGCAACCAGAATGATAAACTTGACCTCTTTTTTTGAAAGTCAAAAGCTGGCTGTCCCCCTATCCCTCCCATTTTTAGAAAACTGAATTCTCAAACCAATGTCATTTCCTAAACGTCTTTTGTGGAACTGCAGATGACTGCAGGTCTGAACAAGAGTAGTTAGGTAATACAATTCCAGTTAGGAAGGAATGAGCGAGCAAAAAGATATATTCACAAACAAATTGAGATATTCAGATGAACACTTTGATGGTTACGGTGGACAGGACAACCTTAGCTTTTATGGTGATCGTTTCATCAGTTTCTTGAGATGATTTAAGCATGTCATTGACCGAGAACTTGGATTTTTGACAATTTATGGAATAAAAAGACTTTATTGCTACTGCCATTCAGAAGTGCTGCAGAGAGAAAGATTCCTCAACGTGACTATGACAGGCTTGTTATAAAAACCTGAGTGGATAACAGCAGATTTGTGTTATGGGCTGCAGTCAAAGGAAGGAAAGTATGATTACCTTCAACAATGCCAGCTGGTGAGCTTTATGAAACAAGGGCAGGTCAGAGCCGGGCTTCAGACTGCAAACCTTATGAATTTCTCTATTACTGAGAATCGAATCTAGGGATCAAGGTTTCTCGCAGCTCCAAATCCTGAACTCCAATACTTTTTAACAATGCCAGCCAGCTTTTTCCTCTGCTCATAACTGATTGCTTGATGTTGAGACTGAAATTCAAGCTTGGGGTGTTTTTTTTTGTTCTTTGTTTTTGTGTGTGAGAGAGCACAATATGTTCTTAAACTCAGTATGAATTAAAGTCTCCTCTGGAGGTGGGGAGACAGGATAAGTCAGGCCATTAATTTAGATACTGCTTCTCTCTCACACGCCCATCTATTTGACCATATAATAGGGTATCTCCAGTAATATACAAACATCCAGATTAGCGAAACTGAACCTAAATATTTGTGTATTTGCCTGCACAGACAAATCTGATATTTTTAAAATGGGATATAGAGAAGTCAAGACAGCTGGTACCTATTCCCAGGCCCGCTCCCAACTTCCCATATAATAATAGGCACATTATTTCTACATCCTTTATTTCACCCATGAAAATGACAACACCTATACATCCCATTTTGGCAATGAAATGGAAAGAAATGCCTTGCACTAAACAGAACACGGGTTTTGAAATTGCAGTATTGGTGTATATCTTCACTGCAGAATTAATGCAGCTTGACACCACTTTAAGTGCCATGGATGAATGTGAGAGAAAACTAGGCCAGAGTGAAGGGGGGGGGGGAGGGGAGGGCAGAAGACAGTTCCCTCTTGTCTCCTACATATGTCATCAGTTGGGGACCCCTCCGCCCAGCACAAACTGCTGCTCTGGGCCAGAGTGAAAGGGGGGGGGGGGCAGGGGACAGTTCCACCTTGTCTCCTGTGCTATTCTAATAATATAATGTAATGTAATGTAATAGAAAATATATACATAATATTTATAATATTATAATGTAATTTTTTTTGTCATGTCAGGAGCGACTTGAGAAACTGCAAGTCGCTTCTGGTGTGAGAGAATTGGCCGTCTGCAAGGACGTTGCCCAGGGGACACCCAGATGATTTGATGTTTTATCATCCTTTGGGAGGCTTCTCTCATGTCCCCGTATGAGGAGCTGGAGCTGATAGAGGGAGCTCACCCGCCTCTCCCCGGATTCGAACCTGCGACCTGTCGGTCTTCAGTCCTGCAGGCACAGGGGTTTAACCCACAGCGCCACCGGGAGCTCATGCAATATAATATATAATATAATACTACTACTACTAATATATTATAATTATATATTTATATTATATGTAATACTACTAATATTACAATAGAATGGTATAGTACAATATAGTAATATTTAATACTGATATTGTATTATGCTAATAATATAATATATTGTATATGTGTGTGTATACATAGGTAAAGGTTGTCCCCTGATATTAAGTCCAGTCATGTCTGACTCTGGAGGTTGGTGCTCATCTCCATTTCTAAGCCGAAGAGCCAGCATACATACATACGTGTGTGTGTGTGTGAATCTAGTAAGCTGCTCTGAGTCCCCTTCAGGGTGAGAAGGGTGGTATATAAATGTCATAAATAAAATAAAATAAAATAAATAATTTTGGGAGGCACCTACACTCTTTGGTAGAAAAGACTAAAGGCTTTGCACAACTACAACTCCAATGATTCCAGAGCATTGAATCATGGTACTTAAAGTAGTGTCAAACTCCATTAACTTATGGTTTTAAAAAAGGTTGCAAATGTAAGGAATATATATATGTGTGTGTGTGTGTGTGTGTGTGTGTGTGTCATTTTCCAACTTTTTTGAGCTGTCTAAAGGACTGGTACCTTCAAAGAAGAAATGTTATGTATTCGAATATGTTTTTGGGGAGGGGGGGAGTGGCACTTTGCACATGCTCAAATATTCTGAAACATGCTCCCCATTGTCATAGCTTGGCTTCATTAAGAAAAACACACTTCTGAAAGAAATGACAGCAGTTGAACAGGCATATCATAGAGCGTGTTTATGGCTCTCCTTTTCTGCATCATCTCCATGACCTTTGCATTTACATGCTACTAGGTCTTGGCAGAGATATTTTCTAGGAGAAAGTAGAACTTTGCACATGTTAAGCTATGGTTAACCAAAGATACACAGTAATATTTTGCAGTAGATCCCACTTTAAGTGCCATGGTTCTCATATCTGCTTCTCATATCTCTGCTTCTCATATCTCTCTGTGACAGGCAATGTGCTTCATCAGATGCAACATTGAAAACTTGCAATACTTGGTAAAAAATGAAACCCACCTTTTCCAGGTTCAGCTTTTTGGCCAAATGGGAGCTGCTGAATAAAAGAAACCCCCTCTACAGTATTCTAATCTAAAATTTCAACAGATTTTTTTTTAAAAAAAATTCCCTTTTAAAAATCTGAAGCATTTATGTTTTGTGTGCTAGTTTTTAAGGATAGAAATCAAAACACCTACACAGCTTGAGTCTGCGATGAGTGAGGGGAAAATTTAGAATAAAAACAGGATCAGCTGAGTTCATATTTCATAATCCCTCTTTTAACTTTTTATAGTTGAAAGAGATATCTCCACGGGCAGTTTCTTTTGATTTTACTGGATTACTGAACTTTCTATCCAGACTGACAGGCATACAATGCCCATTCCATATCTCTGCCAGCCCAAGGTTTTCTGCCACCTGAAGCACAGCCCTCTTAAAGCCAGCTATCTTCACAGACTTTAGCCCCAAGCAGTTTGGAGACTGTGAGGATCAAAGGTTGTTGTTTTTCCTTCCCAAATCCAAGATTTTCTCTCATATCTTAGGCTTCTTCTTCCACTCCCAATATCCAGATCTTCAAGACCTATTGATGTTTTCTTTTTCCATTCATTTTGACACCCAACACATCTTCATATGTGACAGCCACTGTGGTGTAGCGACTGATCTGGGAGACTTGGATTCCAGTACCTACACAATAACAAACTCACTGGGGCAAGTCAATATACCTTACAAAACTGTTGTGAAGATAAAACTGAGAACCAGACCTTGAGCCCTTATATAAACAGGATATAAACCAAGAAAGAAACGAACTGGAGATAGTTATCCACTTTATTAACGGGGAAGAATGATAGACAGCAACAGAAAGAACAGAGAAAAGGGAGAAAGTGAGTTACTCAGTGTTTAAAATGACTACGCAGAAGGTCACTTCTTTGCTTCTGCACTAAGTCACTGGATGATGTGCTTTAATAATGTTCAAGTCTTTGTTTTTCTGGATTTTATTTGGTGGCAAATTGTTTTTAATTGATATATTACACATTATAAGGATTTAGATAGCATTTTGTATAAGGAAAAAAAGACCCATTCCTTCTTTGACTGTTCGAACACTCAAAGGGAATTGCTTTACATGCATCTATACACACATAAAGTCTTTCTCCAAAGGCTCCTTCTTTGGAGGCTTTTAAACAGAGGCTGGATGGTCATCTGTTGGGGGTGCTTTGAATGCAATTTTCCTGCTTCTTGGCAGGGGGTTGGACTGGATGGCCTACGAGGTCTCTTCCAACTCTATGATTCTATGACTTCAGACATACCAGCTCTTTAAACTGTAAGTTTAGTTTGTTTTTTTAATCTGTTTCCTTTTATAGCATGTTTTTAATCTGACCTACTTGGGAACTGCAATTCCCTTTCCTTGGGCACCTGTGCCCCATTCTATAGTGTGATCATAGACCGTAATAAATCATTGATTTGATTGATTGACTTCAGTTGTATCTTCAATATTATTCAAGGGATCATATCTCTCCCCCCCTTACCCTCTCTTACACACACACACACACACTATTTGAATTCTTAGCAGCTACAGCAGCCGGTGAGGTGGACAGTATCCCACAGAACATAATTAAAGTTTTCATCTCTAAAATGCCCCAAATCTCATTTTTCTAGGTCGCAATACATGACAGAGCTATTTCCATAGGAAAATTCAAACTCTGATGCCTATCAGCCCAAAAATACCTTTCTGAGATGCCTTCAAGTGAAATGAATGTTTCATCTATGGTAAGCAATATAGTGAACGAAAGATACGCATGTGTGAACTGAGCTTCAGTGAAGACGGGATCTAAAAGAATGAGAATTAGTAAGTCTGACCCATCATCTATATAAATAAAAATGTAATGTTCGTTTGTGGGATTAACAGAACTCAAAAACCACTGGACGAATTGACACCACATTTGGACACCTGACACCTAACAACCCTTTACTCAAAAAACCGATTTTGTCATTTGGGAGTTGTTGTTGCTGGGATTTATAGTTCACCTACAATCAAAGAGCATCCTGAATCCCACCAATGATGAAATTGAACCAAACTTGGCACACAGTTCTCCCATGACCAACAGGAAAATACTGGAAGGGTTTGGCGGGCAGTGTCCTTTGGTGTTGGAGTTATAGTTCACCTACATCCAGAGATCACTGTGGACTCAAACAATGATGGATCTGGACCAAACTCTACATGGATACTCAATATGAATACTGGTGGAGTTTGGGGAAAATAGAATCTTGACATTTGGGAGTTGTAGTTGCTGGGATTTATAGTTCACCTACAATCAAAGGGCATTCTGAACCTCACCAACGATAGAAATGGGCCAAACCTCCCACACAGAACCCCCATGTGGGCCACAGCAACGCGTGGCAGGGGACGGCTAGTTTGGAATAATACAGTACCAAAGGGCAGTAGAACAAGACATTGCTTTATGAGACTGTGGGAGTTAGGTGGCCTTCCAGATGTTGCTGGATTGCAACTCTCAGCTCTTCTTACCACTGCCTGTGCAATCAGGACTGATGGGACTTGCTGTCTAATAATATCTGGAGGGCTGCATGATACCCATTCTGCTTTATACTGTCACCTAGCTAAGCAGTGTTATCATTCAACTTTTTAGCATTTCAAGGCAGAAGCCTATCCGCCCTACCTCCAGATGCCAGGAACTGAGCCTGGATCTTTTGCATTCAAAACATGTGCCTTGCCACGATGGCTCTTCCTTTAAGAATGCCCCTGAAATAACCATTATCATGACATGGATGGATAAGGATATATGAACTTGCATGCACACCCACACAGATTCCCTCCCCCCTTCTTATCCACATGCTCCAAACATATACTAAAAAACTGAAGTTGGTTTTCACTAATTCAGCCATAGTTATCAGCAGAAAATGCTGAGGTTTCATTACATCTTTCGGTTGCTGCAAGCCAACTAGCTCTCACTACAGAATGCTAACAACCACTGTTCAAATCTATTGTTTTACTATAACAGCATTCCTTAAAAAGTGAAGGAGAAACCTCAATGAAGCTGAGCCTAGATGAATATGGGTGCCACCTTGAGAAAACCCACTCCTTCTGACTTGTAAAGGGGAAAGACTGCATTGAAATGTTTCTTAGAGATCTGTCAGAGGGGTTCCGAAAGAATTGCAAGAGGACAGTAAGAACATGAAAGCAGAGGTAATTTCACATTTCAAGCATGTGCTCCATTCAACCAACATATTGCTCTCCATAGTCTAATGGAGAAGGAGGCATCTAAAAGATAGCACCATGCAAGGAGGGGGGAGGAAAAAAATGTCTGCATAAGCAGCAAATACAGAGAAGGATAATAGTAAGAGACTTTGCACCTTCCTATGTTTCTCAGCATTTGATGGGAATGTTTACATTTAGAAATGTCCTTACCACACCTCTCTGCTCTCATCCTAGTGAAATAACATTAGCAAGGCACTGCAATGAGAGGAGAGAGGGGGAAAGGGTAATGGCCAAATCTGTCTCAGTTCTGCCCACCTACTGAGCCCTTTTAGAAAGATTTCAAGCTATCTAGGTTAGACTTGACAGTAGCTCTTATAATGTTGCTTTAAGAGAGAGGGAAAACGAGCAGAATGGAACACAATATGACAATTAAAAGGCACTCCAAACAGCTCTCATACCAGGTGGCTATGTGAAAAACAATGTACACATATGACAATTTAAAAACAACTGTGCCATGAACACACACACCAGTACACACAACCACAAAATGTCATAATGAATATTTAATGGTAATATTTAGGAAGGCATTATAAAAACAGCACTTGAATCATAAACCCACCCACTCAGGCGCAGACCAAAAGAAAAGGGGAATGCAGCTGAATCCGGCATGCCGAGCATGCCTGCATAGAAATGCCAGAAGGGGCTCCCCACTACTCTATGCGCTGCAGGTAAATTTCCCAAGATTAAAAACACAAAAAGGACTTAGATCAGCAGCCAAGTTATCAGCATTTCCCGCCTCATTGTGATCTGTGCTGTGGCATCCTCTGAAAACCCATTCAATCTACCCAGCATCTATTTGCAGTCTAGGTCCCCCCTCTCCTCCTTGTCCAGCTCATTTCTTTGACAGAAAATGTCAAGTTTTTAAAAAATGTTTTATCAGCAGAAGGCTGGTGGTAGTCTCCTTCCATAAATGGGAACAGAGGGTACATATGCACTCTGTCTCATCCCTTTCACACACACATACCAACATGCATTTACCTTGGCATCTTTAGCAGAAAACTCTGTAGAGTTGGAAATTTTCATCGACTTTGAGCGGTGGGTTTGCCGCCAAACGGGATCCTCTCGTGGGTATTTCACCGAACCTGTGGCTCTCACCCGGACTTTGCTGGTACTCTGAACACTATTAACTCCAATCATTGCCACGAAGTAAATAAATATTCTATGTATAAGCTTGTGTGTGTGTGAGCAGGTAGACAAAAATGTGAAAGGGGATGGGGAGAAATGACACTTCAAAAATTCTCTCCCGAGTAGTTTTTAGAAGGAAAGGAATCTCCGTGGAGCTTCGGCTGTAGCAATCTGCGTTTGCCTAAAAATGCACCAAGCTGGGTCCCCACCACCTACCGCCACATACATACACACAGGCACACACACACACAGCATCTTCAACTATTCTGTTTTGAGGCAGCGTGATTGTTCCAGGCACTGCTCACGTCACTGGCTGCAAAATATAAAAGGATGGAAACCCCACCCCTACTCACTACACTGCTACGGAGCAGATACTGCCACCCTTTCCCAACACATATGCACACGCAAGAAAGACTCAAGAGTGTCAGTTTCACATAGCAGAACAGATGGCAAAAGGCCAAGTCAAAAGCAATTTCGGTTTGGGCTGCAGACAGGGAACACTTGTATGCAAGCAATGTCATATCAAACCATGCTAATGGGATGTGATGAAATTAAGAGGGAGCAAATAAAGGCAACCTCCAGGAAGAGACTGCCTGGTTGTGGGAGCATCAAAAGAAACGAAATCCATCTAAACAGATGCCGAAATGTCTTACAAGAGGGGTGGGGGCTGGGGGGAGAAAAGCTGCTGCTTGCTCAGCAGACAGTCTGCATGTCCCTACTTTACAAACAAGGCATGTAGTGCAGTCCTATAGATGCTTCCTCAGAAGCAAGTAACAGGAGCTCGAGGAGCATAGACGCTTAGAAACAGATTTTTCAATTAGCGCATCCCCAGTTCAAATCTTGTCCCATCTGGAGGATGCCCTTTGGCAAGCCAAAACAATAAATGGTCCTGTTTCACCTTAACCAACATAATCTAACATCACCCTTCATGAACTATATAGCCCATTAGACCAGATGCAGGGCGTGTGCCACACTCCGCAATAGCTCATGCTTAAATAGATCAAAAGCCTCCGTTGTTATTGATGCGACAGAGTAGAACCGCTACCTCCATTGGAAATATAAGCAAAGGCATTCTTTCTCCGTTGCATGCTTTTAACTCCCGCCTTTTCCCAAAGCGTAGTTGTAAAACTTAACAAGATAAACGAACAGCAAAAATCACCACCATCAAATTTAGCACTAAAGTCTCGCTGAGTTCGACGGGATTTATTCACTATGCACAGGACTGCGGATGTAAAAACGAGAGGGAGGTTCTCAAAGGTTACACTGGTAAATTAATTATGCATGTTCATTCTCATTTTTCAGATTCATTAACTAAGGCACAAGGTCAGGCAGTGCAATAACATTTCATCTGACGACGATGCTCCACGATCGCTACCCTTAGCAGCAAAAGCATGCACGGGAATCATTTTCTCCAAAGTGATTTTAGAGAAAAAGAAGAGACACAAAAATGCTTCAAATCAGCACCAATGTGTGCAAAAAAAAGGACAAATGCAGCAGGCACACGCCTGCTATGTGAGTCCAATTCTTGCTCCGTTTTGCAAAGCAACGTGTAAACCCTTGCGCAGAAGGAGGGATGGGTTTTGTCCAATCAGGGCTCCAAACGGCAGACGGGATAAGTCCATATAAGGGAAAGGTGATGTTTACCTAAAAGCAACGATGAAGTCGGCCACCCACCCTCCCTGCATCATTTCTAGCTCCCGGAGACCCGGAACAGAGCAGATTGTATGTAACCATAGCAACCAAGCTCAGATGAGAGTGATCTCTAGTATGCCTGGCACACAGAAGGGAGTGTCAGCTGGTAGTGCTGGTTGAAGTGGGGAAAGGCAGAAAGTTGAACGGCGGGTGGCTGGGAACATAGTCACAAACTCCAGGAAGGGCAGGAGCTCACGTGGGCCCCCCTTTGCCAGCCATCATCCCTGATAATGCCAACAAATCAATGTCTTTATCATAGAATCATAGAGTTGGAAGAGACCTCATGGGCCATCCAGTCCAACCCCATGCCAAGAAGCAGGAAAACTGCATTCAAAGCACCCCCGACAGATGGCCATTCAGCCTCTGTTTAAAAGCTTCCAAAGAAGGAGCCTACACCACACGCCATGGCAGAGAGTTCCACTGCTGGACGGCTCTCACAGTCAGGAAGTTCTTCCTCATGTTCAAATGGAATCTCCTTTCTTGTGGTTTGAAGCCATTGTTCCACGTCCTAGTCTCCAGAGCAGCAGAAAACAAGCTTGCTCCCTCCTCCCTATGACTTCCTCTCACATATTTATACTTGGTTCTCATGTCTACTCTCAGCCTTCTCTTCTTCAGGCTAAACATGCCCAGCTCTTTAAGCCGCTCCTCATAGGGCTTGTTCTTCAGACCCTTGATCATTATAGTCGCTCTCCTCTGGACACATTCCAGCTTGTCAATATCTCTCTTAAATTGTGGTGCCCAGAATTGGACACAGTATTCCAGGTGTGGTCTAACCAAGGTGGAATAGAGGGGTAGTATGACTTCCCTAGATGTAGACCAGGGGTCCTCAAACTTTTTAAACAGAGGGCCAGGTCACAGTCCCTCAAACTGTTGGAGGGCCGGCTTATAATTTGAAAAAAAAAATGAATGAATTCCTATGCACATTGCACATTTCTTATTTGTAGTGCAAAAAACACTTTAAAACAATACAATAATTAAAATTAAGAACAATTCTAACAAATATAAACTTATTAGTATTTCAGTGGGAAGTGTGGGCCTGTTTTTGGCTGATGAGGTAGGATTGTTATTGTTGTTGTGTGCTTTCAAGTAATTTCAGACTTAGGTTGACCCTGAGCGAGGGCCGGGTAAATGACCTTGGAGGGCCATATCCGGCCCACAGGCCTTAGTTTGAGGACCCCTGATCTAGACACTATGCTCCTGTTGATGCAGGTCAAAATCCCATTGGCTTTTTTTGCCGCCACATCACATTGTTGGTTCATGTTTAACTTATTGTCCATGAGGACTCCAAGATCTTTTTCACACGTACTGCTCTCGAGCCAGGTGTCCCCCATTCTATACCTTTACATTTCGTTTTTTTCTGCCTATGTGGAGTACCTTGCATTTGTCACTTTTGTACTTCATTTTGGTAGTTTTGGCCCATCTCTCTAATCTGTTAAGATCATTTTGAATTCTGCTCCTGTCCTCTGGAGTATTGGCTATCCCTCCCAATTTGGTGTCATCTGCAAACTTGATGATCATGCCTTCTAACCCTTATGTTTTCTTCGAGACATTGTTAGGATCATTTTTATCAGTAGGTGCCGTCTGATTTCTTTAAAAATAGCTCAAAATGAACCATTGAAGCTTCAATCCCCTTCCCTGGCTCTCTGGGAGTTAGCTCTCCAGCTTGGAGGTGCTGGATATGCCTTGAATCTATGGTGGGCACACATATGTGTATATAGTGCCTTCAAGCCACCTGTTGACATAGTAAATCCAGGGATTTTATGGGCTTTTCTTATACAGTACAAGGAATCTCAGAGATGGTTCTGCCTGTTCCTTGCTCTGAAATATAGCCTTCAGCACCTTGCATTCTTCCATCCATGTACTAATCAGAGCCAACCATGCTTAGCTTCCAAGATCAGACAGAATCTGGCGACTTTAGAGCAGTGGTTCCCAACCTTTTTTTGACCCGGGACCACTTGACCAGGGACTACTTTGACTAGGAACCACTCTCCAACATTAGTACCAAAAGGATTACAAATTGGTTTTTGGTCAGCTCTAGTTCTACAGAACATATGCCATCTGATAGTCGCCATCTGCTCTCCCACAGAAAACCATATTTAATAATCTAGAGCTGATGCGGTCTATCCAATGCAATTTTCTGAATCAGCACCCCAAATAACCCCAGGAATAGGCATAAAAATGAAGATACCAAGAACAAAATTTTTGGTTGGGCTGTGTTATTATCCATAGTAGTAAAAGTGAGGCCGCAGACCATATTTTAGTTCTTGTGGACCACTGGTGGTCCACGGACTACAGATTGGGAACCTCTGTTAGGCACACATACATAAATGCAAGCACACCTCAAAGAGTGAGCATTTTCCCTCCCAGCTCTCATCCCCAAAAGTCATGCCTGACAGTTAATACTGAACAAGTTGGGAACTGTAGTTTTTTGAGTAATCAAAATCAGAGAACAAGGGAGAGAAGCGTTCCCCAATCTGATATTCCCCACCAGTTCATTTTGAGCCAATACACCAACAACAGAAGAGCTCTCTGTCATCAGTAAGGGAGATATGAAAGGACAAGCTTTGTCAGTGTTTTTTAAAGGTGTTATGATGGATGAAATTATCTCAATACAGAGCTGAAATGTGGTATGTAGTTACGTATATTAGAACTACAGAGATGCGCGTGGGTGAGGTGTCTTAACAAAAAGGGTGAGAAGTCTTCTTCAGTCACTCAGGCAAGAGAGATAGTGCTATCTTTTAGAAAGTGATCACTTTCCTAGAGAGGCAAAAGTGAGACGTCAAGTAAATGTTCTTTTTACAGCCTCAAAAACAGAATCTCTGATGGTGCTATTCTGCCGTAGTTCAAAGGGTTGACTGTACCTCTGCCCAATGTTCCAACCAATAGGGAAACAGAGCTCCATAAAAGCAAGAAAAGGGTGAAACACAACACTGTTCAATTTGTATGGCACAAAAAGCCCCACCTTCGTAAATGGTATATACTAAAATGTGAGTTGGTAATCAAACCAGGCTTCCAGGAAGAGCACCAAAATATGGCGCCTTGGAGAGTGATGTGTCCTTGGGTTGCTGGTGCTCTCAGGACCCTGTTCTTTTTCCACAGACCGAGAGATGAAGCAGACACAGTTCCATCATGCCTAAGCCCAAGAAGATGAAAGACCCTCCCTTCATCCCAACTGTCAGTGCCCTGGCCTCATAGGGAGGGAAGAAGAGACAGGCACAGCTTCATCATGCCTAGGACTAGGTAGATGAACAGACTTTCCTCCATCCTGACTACCACTGCTCTGGTCTCAGGGGGCGAATAGATGAGGTAGTCATGGCTCCATCATGCTGATGCCCCCAGCAGTCACCAGCCAATCCCTCTCCAATGCCAGAAATACAGCTTATTAATGGTGTAACATTAGAAAATGTTGACCATTTCCGCTACCTTGGCAGCCACCTCTCCACAAAAGTCAACATTGACACTGAAATACAACACTGCCTGAGCTCTGCGAGTGCAGTATTTTTTCAAATGAAGTAGAAAGTGCTTGAGGACCGGGACATCCGTAGGGATACCAAGGTTCTTGCTTATAAAGCTATTGTCCTCCCAACCCTGCTATACGCCTGCAAAACATGGGCTATCTACAGACATCACATGTAACTCCTAGAACGATTCCATCAGCGTTGCCTCCGAAAAATCCTGCAAATCCCTTGGGAAGACAACCAAACAAATGTCAGCGTGCTGGAAGAAGCAAAGACCACCAGCATTGAAGCGATGGTCCTCTGCCATCAACTTCGCTGGACCGGCCACGTTGTCTGGATGCCCAACTCTACTCCAAACTCAAGAATGGAAAACAGAATGTTGGTGGACAGGAAAAGAGATTTAAAGATGTGCTCAAAGCCAACCTTAAAAACTCTGGCAAAGACACTGAGAACTGGGAAGCCCTGGCCCTTGAGCGCTCCAGCTGAAGGTCAGCTGTGACTAGCAGTGCTGCAGAATTTGAAGAGGCACGAATAGAGGGCGAAAGAGAGAAACGTGCCAAGAGGAAGGCGCATCAAACCAACCCTGACCGGGACCACCTTCCACTTGGAAACCAATGCCCTCAATATGGGAGAACTTGCGGATCAGAAAATAGGGCTCCACAGTCACCTATGAACCCACCGCCAGTAGACTGATCTTGGAAGACAATCCTACTCGGACAACAAGGGATCACCTAAGTAAGTAGTAAGTAAGTATGCCCAGGCCCAGAAGCAGATGAAAGACTCTCTGTTCATCCCAACTGCAACTGCCTTGACCTTCGAGAAAGAGAAGACACAGATATACTTCCATCATGCCTATGCCCAAGTAGATAAATAGCCCTCCCCCCATTACAAATGCCACTGCCCTTGCCTTGGAGGGTGAGACGAAATCAGTATCTATGGATGCTGCTATCTCCTGTCCTTTTGTGTCTTGCCTTCATTAAATTGTAAGCTTGAGGGCAGGAAACTCTTTTTAATATTCTTTCATTTGTAGGGCACCATATAGAACGATGGTGCTATATAAATATATAATGATGATGATGATGATGATGATGATGATGATGATGATGATGATAGAAAGACAATATTTTTGTGCTTTCAGTAACTGAAGCCAAGGAGCATAATAAACTCTCCCTCAGGCAAGATTGGGAGGCAGTCTTAATTTTATTTGCCTAGCTATTGCTGATTGGAGCTTAGCCAACTTCAAACAGTAAGGAAATCATTAGGGGATTTTTATTCCTCCTCTTTTCAGACTTCCAAGCAAGAGGTAAGAACTGGTAAGTATAGGGCAAAGTTCAGGTTTTCTTTTAAGTTTTATTCATGTCCACCTCTCCCTTCCCTCTCCCCAGCCTCTCTGAAATTCTAACTTGCTGTTCTAGTTTCCAATGGATGGATGTATAATTCTCTCCAGCCTACGTCACACATCAACTCCTATACATATAAACGTATACCTTCTCAATGGGATTCAACCGTTTAATAAGCAATAGGTATTCCACTTCAACATTCTATTCACCTCTATACCCATCCTTTCTTGAGTCTACACTCTTCCTCTCTCCTTCCTTAACACCTGCTTTCCTTCCTTCCTTCCTTCCTTCCTTCCTTCCTTCCTTCCTTCCTTCCTTCCTTCCTGCCTGCCTGCCTGCCTGCCTGCCTGCCTGCCTGCCTGCCTTCCCTCCCTCCCTCCCTCCCTCTCTCCCTCCCTCCTTCCCTCATTCCCTCATTCCCTCATTCCTTCCTTCCTTCCCGCCCGCCCGCCCGCCCGCCCGCCCTCCCTCCCTCCCTCCCTCCCTCCCTCCCTCCCTCCTTCCTTCCTTCCTTCCTTCCTTCCTTCCTTCCTTCCTTCTTTCCCTCCCTCCCTCCCTCCCTCCCTCCCTCCCTCCCTCCTTCCTTCATTCCTTCCTTCCTTCCTTCCCACCTGCTTTCCTTCCTTCCTTCCTTCCTTCCTTCCTTCCTTCCTTCCTTCCTTCCTTCCCTCCCTCCCTCCCTCCCTCCCTCCCTCCCTCCCTCCCTTCTTTCTTCTCTTCTTTATTTATTTATCTATCTCCATCCTGTGATATATCTAGATCAGGGGTGCTCAAACTATGGCCAGGGGACAGATACGGTCCTCCAAGGTCATTTACTCGGCCCTTGATCAGGATCAACCTATGTCTGAAATGACTTGAAAGCACACAACAAGAACAACAATCCTATCTCATCAGCCAAAAGCATGCCCACACTTCCCATTGAAATACTAATAAGTTTATATTTGTTAAAATTGTTCTTCATTTTAATTATTGCATTGTCTTTAAGTATTTTTTGCACTACAAATAAAATATGTGCAGTGTGCATAGGAATTAATTCATGCTTTTTTCGAATTATAATCTGGCCCTCCAACAGTTCGAGGGATGTGATCTGGCCCTCTGTTTAAAAAGTTTGTGGATCCCTGACCTAGATCATTCCTACACCCCTTCCCCAACCTTGGCTGCCTCCATCAGCTTTCTGTTATTCCCATGTACCCTCAATTTTCCAAAATAAGAGTTGCTGGGACTTCACTCAGCCTAGAAATCACATGTTTCAGACTATTTACCTTGCCTCCCTTCGACAAACAGATGCTGACTATGATTAGGCAAGAGAAATACACGAAAATTCTATACATATCCAAAGACACCTCTTTGCGATTTGATGTTTTCCAGAATGGAATATAATGATCGCAAAGCCCATTTGGTACAAATGAAAGTCACTAGGCATTTATAGCTGTGATACATTCAGTATTCTTGTAACAGTTCTGGGAATGGTAGAAGGCTTTTGTTAGAATTAGTATCACATATTCTTCGTGGAATTAGATGTTCCTATCACCTCTAATCTTTACAGGAAAAAGAAAGCTCTCACTCTGTGTTCCCCTTCCAATTCATCTGGGCAGATACAAACAAATTGCCCATCGGAGTCACACTGTGAGAGGTGCAAACAAAATATCCCTATGTGCCAACTGCAGACAAAGGACAGGGGCAGGTGTTATCTTCTTTGTTACATGGACAGCCCCAAAGGCATTATTTTCCACTTTTAGCACTGGAAATAAACTACGCAAGGGAGGAAATGTTAATGGTGCCATTCCATACGGATTAGGAGGCAGAGCTTCTCTAACGGTGAAATGCGTATATTTTGGTTCAAGGCCTATCAATACTTGTTAGTCACAGTATCTAAATTTGGAATCTCCATTTTCAGAACCGTTAGTTGAAAACGAGAGACAAAGAGAAACAATTAGGGGGCAATCCCTATCGTAACGGGATCATGCACTTCGTTGCGAAGTCTGGACAGCACCTGTTAGAGATAATACACAAACTTATGGTTCGATCAGGGTATCATTTCAGGAAGTGGCTGTGTGTAAAATGAACGTGTTGCCAATAAGAATGTCTGTTTCCCAAATGAAACTCTCTTTCACTCCCTAACATTTCTAGCACTGTACAGTGTGAGTTTCTGAAAACTATTCATACCTAAAATGCTGACATTTGCAGTGTTTGCATTTCCTTTAGAACTTAGCTTGTTCCTTTTCTCAGGATGTCTAAACAGCATTCTGTTGAAGTATTATAGCTAGGTTCTGTTCTGTTGAACAGTTGAAAGGTTCTGTTGAAGTTTTATAGCTACGTCCATTCTAGACATTTGGGGAATTGAGGGAAAATTTCACAACATCCACATATTTGATTGTTTGTTTTATTTACGTCATTTTTATCCCACCCATTTCAGCCCAAAGGTAACTCAGGGCAGCATACAGACCGGCAACAATTAGATGCCGTATATATAAACATACATATGTCAGTTAAAACAATTTAATTACATCCTAATACACACAGGGCGAGGCAGCATAACTTCCTTTTTTCAAAACTTAATAAAACCCATTGTATGAATCAGATTTTTTTTATAATGTAGGTGCATGTCTAAAGTTTTGTTTTACATAGTTTTGAAGATCAAATTAGGTAGGTGACGTCCAAAATTCTCCATACACTGAGAAAACCAATTTCTGGCGTTTGTCAGGACTTTTGCCAGCATAGCAGGTGTTATGTTAGCAATTTCTTCCTGGATGTTGGTCTTCAAATCTTATAGGATCCTTGGATGGTTCACATAAACACGGGACTTCAAAAACCCCATAGAAAAAAATCCCAAGGGGCCAAATCTGGAGAGCGGGCCGGCCACTCCAAATCCGCTCGAAAAGTAGACCTCAACGGCAAAAGCATCATGTGTTCCAACACATGATGGTGACTGAACTGTGTCAGGACAAAACTTTATATTCCCACCTCTCGAACGAGACCACTGGCGCTGTGCTACGTCTTCAACCAACTGAATGACGCGAAGGAAGTTATGCTGCCTCACCCTGTATAAAAACCATACAAACTATAAAAGCTGTAAAAGTCTATAAAAAACAGTGTTTTCCGATCCAATTCCTCATCCATTTACATCGTCTTTAGCTGTTCCGTATTCATATTCCAGTTCAGGGAATTCATGAGCATGTACTGTACCTGAGTAAGTGAGGGGTTACAATGATGCACTTAATCCCACGTTGGCACAACAGAATGAGGCCCTGCAATTCCTATAGCCATCCAAGCAAAAAAAAAGTAATTACAGCACAGAAACATCATTCAAAGCAGAGATAATCCTCAAATGTTCATGTCAAAGCACTTAAACTTCCAAATAGTTATTCTCCTCAAAACAAAAGAGAATGTTTCCTTTCATAGCAATCTCAGATAGCAAGGCTGCATGAAAACCTCTGTCTGTTTTTTGAAAAGTAAACCCGGCTGGGCCATATAAACCAATGTGCTGTGCTGGCAACGGTAAGGGAGGTTTGGCTGGGATCAAATCACATTGCAGGTGTCCGCGGCTCCATTCCCATCCAGTCACAAAGGCAACAGCGTGACGGAATGAGGCAAAATAATTCTAATTTTATCTGCAGTTTGGCTAGAACAGGCCTTGGTGGTGTTTGCTTTCAACAAGAGCAAAGCATCAAGACAAAATGTAGCCCATAATGAAATACCAACTGATTCTCCTATTTGTAAAGGTAGGGGTGGCAGAGTTGTTAAGGAGAAGTGGTGACTTACTAACAGTCTGAGGGAGCCCAAGGACCTCCATCTACTCAATACCTTCAGCCAAGTTTTCAAAGGGCCATCACAAACTGACCAGGGTTTTAGATTCCAAGAAGGTATCCAAGGATTGTCACTACCTCTGAGGATGCTTGCCATAGATGCAGGCGAAACGTCAGGAGAGAATGCCTCTAGACCATGGCCATATAGCCCGAAAAAACCTACAACAACCCAGTGATTCCAGCCATAAAAGCCTTCGACAATGCATTGTTGATATTTCCTCTTTGAAAGTCTCAAGCATTTCAGAAGAGCTTTGCACTGTGGTTACAGACACCGACTGAAAGAACATAGACTCCACAGGTGAGGCATAAGGAACTGCTGGCATAATTTTCTTTATAGCAATAATACCCTAAAATTAAAATAAAAACATATATGTTTCCATGCCCACATGATTCACCAACCCCAAATGCAGTCAGCTAACAATTTAAGAGGAATTACAATATCTCTGTTTTTTACAGGCCTGCCATAACTTATTCTCAGTCATTAAAAAAATCAGTAAAGTGTCTCATATTATTTCATGAAAAACATGCTTTTTCAAGACTTTCCTTGGTAAAATCCAGAGCAAGTGGGTGGAACCAAGCAGATGTACCCCAAAGTGGCTGTTGATAGCAATTTATTTGCACATCCTTCACTACTATTCAGATAATACATGCTTTGTTTCTATCCAATGAAGCTATTTTCCCGACATCAAGAGCAGTTTTCCCATACCTATATTAACATCATCATTAAATTTAACTCTTTACTTTGTGGTTTCTTTTTGCACGTGGGGTTTGTTTATCACTAAATTTGAGGTATTTGCTTTAGAAGAGAGGCTTTTTGAAGGCATCACTCTGTTCCTACATCTACTCTGGGAGCAATATTACAGGGACCAAGAATATTACCCACATCATAAGTTGTCTCTCCAACATGATATATGTCATCCTATGCCAGAAATGCCCCTCTGAACTTGACAGTGGACAAACAGTACAATCACCACACAAAAATTTAAATGGGGATAATATTAAGACAACATCCTAAACAACAACAACAACAACATTCACACCTAGCCCGAGAAGAGAAGAGTCCTTTGTCTCACCCTGGTCATTCCACAGATATATAAACTAGGGCTGTCCAAACACGGAAAAATTTGTTTCTAAACTCGATTCGTTTTTTGGGGTTTTTTGCGTTTCGTTATTTAAAAGAATTCCGAAATTTTCCTTTAAAAAGTTCGATATTTACGAAATTTCGGAAATCATAAAACAATTACGAAACAATTACGAATCGATTACGAATCGATTCGTTAATGGCGGCCGCGATCGCGCAATACACTAAAAAAACTTCTGAAGCTTCCCTCTCCCTCTGTTGTTGACTGTTGGTGTGATAATTATATTTTTTTTTCACTGAGAAAACAAACAGCAACCCTAAAACTTGCACCAGACATGCGGAAATAATAACGAAACATTTACGAATCAATAACAAATCAATAACGAATCAATAACGAAACAATTCCAAAACAATTACAAAACGAATTGGAAAAATTCGTTTCATTTTTTAGTTGCTCCTGAATGGTTCAAAATCGCTTCGTTATCAAAAAAAATAACGAATTTTTAACGAATTACGAAATTACGAAACGAAACCGCCCAGCCCTAATATAAACCCTTTTTCCTAGTTCCAACAGACCTCACTACCTCTGAGGATGCTTGCCATAGATGCAGGCGAAACGTCAGGAGAGAATGCCTCTAGACCATGGCCATATAGCCCGAAAAAACCTACAACAACCTAACAACAACTTTATTTGTATCCCACCCCAACTCCCCAAGGGACTCAGGGCAGCTCACAACATAATTAAATAACAACAACATGCATGAAATAAGATAGACAAATAATAATACATCAAATGATATAAACAACTGGTACGTTAAAACATAAGTAAGCAATATTAACAATAAAAATGATAAACATTAGTTAAAATACTTTCTTATGAATTAAAAGGGGTCTAAACCCTAAAACACTTCACCTTGGACATACAGTAAATTTTAAAAGAAGTCTAGAAAGAGAAATATTTGAACTGAATTGCATTTACAATTTTCTATTTATCAGCAGAGATATGAAGAAAGACAATGCCTTTGTGGCACATATATTAATACAGAGTATTATTCATTTATTATTTATTTAAAACATTTATAGTCCGCCCTTCTCGCTCTGAAGAGGACTCAGCGTGGAGCACAGCATATATATGCCAAACATTCAATGCTGGGACAATAATTCATTATATGCATACATAAACATTAAAAACATTTATCTCAATATTAAAATACACTGCTTAAAACCGTCTTGGTTTTAAACAGTTTTTTTTTTGTTACTGTACATGTAACAAAAGGAACCCAAAGAAACTTCCTTTTGATATTGTTTCAAACATCAACTCTGACCATAGTAAAGTTCTGGAAGGCAAGTATCACTGAAGACCGACAGGTCGCAGGTTCGAATCCAGGGAGAGGCGGATGAGCTCCCTCTATCAGCTCCAACTCCTCATGCGGGGACATGAGAGAAGCCTCCCACAAGGATGATAAAAACATCAAATCATCCAGGCATCCCTTGGGCAACGTCCTTGCAGATGGCTAATTCTCTCACACCAGGAGCGACTTGCAGTTTCTCAAGTCGCTCCTGACACGACAAAAACAAACAAACAACTTATGTAACCCTTTGAAAATTTGGGGCGGGGATGATGAATGGCCTCTTTAGTATTTTACTACATTCCATCTCTCTCCTGAAGTCTGCAACTGTACTTATATCCTGAGGTCAGGGTATTATTCTGTACTGCCTCTGAAGAAATAAGTTTATATACATGACTGCTTGTGCTAAAATAAAACAACAGTCTTAAATGCGCTTCTCCATGTCATTTCCCCCCTCTTCCACTCCCTTCCTCCTTTTTATGATGAGAACATTTAGGATTTTTTGTCTCATCAGCCCTAGATTTATCCGTAAATGCAACCAGGGAGAAGATCCAGGCGGTTCAACTGCTTTTGTTATTTGTCTTTGACTTGAGCCTTAAACCTGTTCCATTTCCTATTGTTTTTTGCTTGCCTCTTCTCCAATGCATTGAAAAACCAATATCTGCTGCATCGCATCCCTCTTCCCTGCCTACCTGTTTTGATCCTGCCTTGCCCCCTGCTCCAAGTATGCCACCTACCTCTTGGCTCACATCCTGGTAATGAGTCAGATTCTGTACTTGAGCACTAGAGAAAACAAGCAAGCTAATGAAGACTCTATACTGTAGGAACACTGGCTGCCCCAGTATGCATTACCTGTAACATCACCCATTCACGTCTTCAGAGGTTTCCTTGGTCAGTCACAGAAAATTGCTTTGGTCAGGGCATTTGAATGGATCAAAATTGGGATTACTTACTAAGAAAAAATGCCTTGAATATGAAAAACCAGAATCCTTTGTAGCATTTCAGAGGTAATTATAACAGCAGAAAATTATGCAGAATAATCAACAGTACACTTGACAACCATGTTAAAGGCGATGCGATAATACTGCCAAAAAACCATTTCATAAAGCAAGATGCTAGTACAAACTAGGCAGCTTCAATTAAGTTGGCCATTAAGCTCTGACATGTATGTAGTTGATGCCTAAAATAATTCACAATCCTATTTGCCCTTTCTTTAAATTTGCCCCGATTTGGACAGTAGATTCATGAGACCAGTGCCTTCTCTAAATTAAAATCGCAATTCATTGTTTTCCCTAACTGACATGCCGCATTATCACAGGATGTCGAAGCCCAACACTGCTGGAGAAATTATACTGTTTAGCTGGTATTGCACCACCTGATAACCTCCAAGAAATAGCAGCACGTAATGAAATCCGCCGGGAAGTAGCAGCCAATAGTGAAAGGACCAAGGCAGAGACATCTCCAGCTCATCCCCTGTTTGGGTATCAGCCAGCACGCCAACGACTTAAATCTAGACATAGTTTTCTAAGATCTACAGAGACATGCACTGGAACACCTCAGCAAGCGAGAGTCCAAAAGTGGCAGGCTCAAACCCAGCACCTCAACCAATGTCTGATACCAAATGAGAGACTCCCTCCTGGGCACACAGAAGACTGGGCGACTTGGAAGGCGCTGAACAGACTGCGCTCTGGCACCATGAGATGCAGAGCCAACCTTCAGAAATGGGGCTACAAAGTGGAATCCTCGACATGCGAGTGTGGAGAAGAGCAAACTACTGACCACCTGCTGCAATGCAACCTGAGCCCTGCCACATGCACAATGGAGGACCTTCTTGCAGCAACACCGGAAGCACTCCAAGTGGCCAGATACTGGTCAAAGGTCATTTAACCAACTACCAAACTCACAAGTTGTGTATTTTTCTGTTTGTTTGCTTTGTTCTGTTAGAAATGTAATATAATGGAC
Organism: Anolis sagrei; assembly: GCF_037176765.1. NCBI lineage: Eukaryota > Metazoa > Chordata > Lepidosauria > Squamata > Anolidae > Anolis > Anolis sagrei. The sequence goes on from NC_090022.1 coordinate 158,401,093, forward strand.
TGGCTGCTCTGACACGACAAACAAATAAATGAAATGATTAAGGCATTGACATCTCCAGCCCATCCCCTTTGGATATTAGCCAGCAAGTCAATGCCTTATTTATTTATACATTTATTTATTTATTTAGAACTTTTATATACCGGTCTTTTCGACCTCCGGAGGGGGACTCAGGCCGGTTTACAACACAGATTCATAGACAATAGTTTAAAACATCACACCCCATAACACACTAGTACATAAAATACATTAAAAAGAATTAAATAATTACATAAGGCCAAGTCATCAAAATGAAATCACAATTCATCGCCATCCGTCCGTGTGGTCAAGAGTTATTGACTCACTCATCAAATGCTAAATTCCAGAGCCAGGTTTTCACCAGCTTTCTAAAAGTCAGGAGAGAAGGGGCAGTTCTAATCTCCAGTGGGAGAGAGTTCCAGAGCCGAGGGGCCACCACCGAGAAGGCCCTGTCCCTTGTCCCCACCAGACGCAATTGCGAGCAGGGCCCCTCCAGAAGATCTTAACAATCTTGATGGTTCATAGGGGAGAATCCGTTCAGACAGGTAAACTGGGCTGGAGTCGTTTAGGGATTTATAGGCAAACAACAGCACTTTGAATTGTGCTCGGAAGCTAATTGGCAGCCAGTGGAGCTGGTGCAACAGAGTAGTATGCTCCCTGTACCCCACTCCTGTTAGTAATCTGGCTGCCGCTCGTTCGACTAATTGCAGCTTCCGGGCAGTCTTCAGAGGCAACCCCACGTAGAGAGCACTGCAGTAGTCTTAAATCAAGAAGTAGCTTCCTAAGATCTACAGAGATACTCATAGGAACACCTCAGCAAGAAAGAGTCCAGAAAAGGCAGGTTAAAACCTGGAGCCTCAATCAGTAGCTGATACCAGATGAGAAACTCACTCCTGGACACACAGAAGACTGGGGGACTTGGAAGACACTGAACTGACTGCACTCTGGCACCACGAGATGCAGAGTCAATTTTAAGAAATGGAGCTACAAGGTGGAGTCCATAACATGCGAATGTGGAGAAGAACAAAGCACAGACCACTTACTACAATGCAGTCCGAGCCCCGCCACATGCACAATGGAGGACCTTCTTACAGTGACAACAGAAGCACTCGAAGTGGCCCGCTTCTGGTCAAAGGAAATTTAGTATAATGCCAAGTTTTTAACTTTGTTTGTGGTTTTTCTATACATTATAACTGTATAACTATTCTCAATTTGCTTCTGACATGATAAATAAATAAACAGCAATCTAAAATTCAGTCTAATATGTATCATCACTACAAAGAAGAGTCCTGCTGAATCATACCAAATGTCTAGCTAGTCTAGCATCATGGCAAAGCAGACTCCTCTAGGAAGCTCAAAAACAGAACATAAAGACATTCACTGTTTCCCTTTGACTGCTGTCAGGTTCTTGTAATCGGATGCTTCTAAACCTGGACTCCATTTGGATAACTATAGGTCCTCATAGTACTACTAGATCTATCTTCTGTGTCTGTGGTTGATTCTTTTTTAATGCTATATTAGTGTCATGAGTACATCTTGTACTAATGAATTCCAAAGCTGATAATGAAGCTGCATTTCTTTCTGGAAAGCACTACCAAAGCATTTCATGGGATGATCCAAACTCCAGAGCTATCAGAATATGAAAGTACTGTCTCATTCCATGCCATGATAAACTACTGCATGTCATCTCTTTCCTAAATGTGAGCCATAAATATTGTAAAGGTGTTCCAAATCTTTTATCACTGCTTTCAGCCTGTCCTTGTCCACTATGAAAATATTTATTTATTTATTTATTTATTTATGACATTTATATGTCGGCCTTCTCACTCCGAAGGGGACTCAGAGCGGCTTACAAGACATATATACATACAATATATATTATTAGTGTAGTACAATATCAGTATGATATATTACTATATTGTACTATACCATTATATTGCAATATTATTAGTAATATTACATGTAATATAAAATATTTAATTATAATATAGTATTATTATTAGTAGTAGTAGTATTATATTATATTACATTATAATATAAATATTATACGTATGTACAATATATTATATTATATTATATTATTAGCATAGCACATAGATAGGATGAACATTGCGGTGAAACTATGAAACACAATGTTCAGCCTATGACAGAGGCAGTTCTCCTGTTCTGTGCACATGCATTATGTGTTTCAAGAAATATATGGCATAAAATGCCCAGGGAGTCCAACTACTCTGACTGACCCACAGAGTCTCAGAAAAGCCATTTCAGGGGTTCGTTTCAAATCCAGACATTCAACATCTTTGGCCCCTAGCAGCTTACCTTGCACGAAAGAAAGGAGTGGAATTGGTTTTTAAATTGGTTTGAATATATATGTTATGGAGCCCCCGGTGGCGCAGTGGGTTAAACCCTTGTGCCGACAAGACTAAAGACCGACAGGTCGCAGGTTCGAATCCGGGGAGAGACGGATGAGCTCCCTCTATCAGCTCCAGTTCCTCATGCGGGGACATGAGAGAAGCCTCCCACAAGGATGATAAAAACATCAAAAATCATCCAGGCGTCCCCTGGGCAACGTCCTTGCAGACAGCCAATTCTCTCACACCAGGAGTCACTCCTGACATGACTATATATATATATGTGTGTGTGTGTGTGTGTGTGTGTGTGTGTGTAAAGGTAAAGGTTAAGTCCAGTCATGTCTGACTCTGGGGTGTGGTGCTCATCTCCATTTCTAAGCCAAAGAGCCAGTGTTGTCCGTAGACACCTCCAAGGTCATGTGGCCGGCATGACTGCATGGAGCGCCATATATATATATAGTGTTAATAATAATAATTATATTAATTATCTTTATTTATACCCCACCACCATCTCCCCAAAGGGGACTCAGGCGGCTAACAGGAGGCCAAGCCCAAAGATACAATACAACAAAATAAAATACAGAATGCAGACAACAACAAAAATTACATCAAAATAAAATACGTACAGTAGCAAAATAGGATAAAACAAATTAACACAATATAAAATCCAACAGTTTCTAAACTGTTGTAAATGTCATGTGTTTCGTCCCCAGGTGCGTATACTAAACTACAAAACAGAAAGTACAGTTTTGAGGTAGTATTAAGCATCAGACATTAGGCAAAACCAGTAATGCTAGTAATTATGATGTCACTTCCTGAAGTGGTCGTAAACTTTTATTCAAATCAAGAAAAAGTTCTGTACATCTTATTTAAGACACCAAAATTCCTAAACTGTTCCTGTCCCCTGAAAATTTGTGAACTGAATAGTAATGGATTTGTGCCTAACCAACTGTACAGAAATCTCACTCTTTCCCCATAAATGGGCATATCACTTTCCCAAGCCCAATATTCTGAAATAAGCGTATGCAGGATTTTTTGCACGTATAAATGTATGGCCAGGCTTTCTCAATTTGCTTAAAGAAGTCTACTATCACTTGCAAAAAAAAAATCAGTCTACTTACTCCAAAGATTACCTTTGACTCTTTGAGAACACTTAGCATGGTTAGCATGACAGGAATAATTTATTAAGTCTGAAATCCTGTACATGCTTACTTTGACTTAAGTTCCATTAAACTCCTTTCCTAATGAATGCACACGATTGGTCTGTCAAGTACCAAATAAAAAGTATGTCAGCTTGCATCCCAAATTGACTACCCTTGACAAATGCAAAGAAAAAAATGTGAGTAAATTAAAATATTTAGAGACATTGGCTCCTCTGTTAATGATGCAAAAATTATTGTTTGTGGAAAGAGGGATTTCAAAATGTAGCAAGCACACTATTTGTTAAGGAGTACCTGAAAGGTGCAAATATGAATGGCATGAGAATAAAAGCATCAGCAATATGTTCTACATGTTAATCTGAAAGAACATATAGGGACGTGAATAGGGAAAGACACTGAAATGATAGTACGAAAAAATGCACCTGTGAATTCCACTTGAAAAAAATACTTAAATAAAAATGCCACAAAACACAAATCTAAGATAGCTGAACAACAGTTCCAAGCTGTAAAATCCACTGGGACAACTAAGGCTTACATTTTTAATCTAACAAAAGCATAACCATTTAGGCTTGAGAGCAGATCCATTTTTAGCAGTTTCCTTCTACCAATCCGGCTTGTTCAGCTTCTTTGGAAGAGAGTAACGGCAAGGGCCCAGCCATCACAGTTTCCCGTCCCTAATGGGATCATGTGGCAGCTGATCGTGGCTCCTCCTCCCCTATTTGGCATCACAGTTGAATCTTTTGGATTTTCCTTTATTTTCTTGAGTTTTTATTTAGTGGGACTGACTGGGAGTTCCCTTCCCCTCCTTCAGAAAATACTTCTAAAAGATAATAAATCGTAATAATAACTACTACCACCTAGTTGCTTCTCTTTTAGAGTAGAAACAGCTTTAAGGAAGCATTACACCTGAAACAGAAAGGAGATTGAAGCATGCCACTCCAGGCAGGGCCTGCATTAGAGAAAAAAGATGACTTTTTAAAGGACGCCCAGGGTAGAAAGCGCCAGGTCATCGTTCTTCCTTCCTTGGGTCTCCTTAAAATGCCTTGGAAAGCTTTGTGCGTGGTGCAGGGAGAGGGAAAGAGCATGCTTGTCTGCAGCGCTTCTCCTCTGGAGTAGAAACAGCTTTAACAAAGCATTAAACCTGTAGGTCTCCCCTACAAACAGAAGGGGAAGGATCACAGAAAGTGTGGTATCTTAACTCTGATGCTTTGAATCCAGATCTTTAAAAAGGATGTAAGGAGAAACAATGCCTAAAATGAAGGGAAGGGGAGCCTGGGAAGTCCCCTCCATAATGGGCCAGATAGGGTGCTTCCTTATCCTCATTATGCTGACAAGGACAATGACAATGATGACAATTGTTATGGTAATGGACTATGGACAAACTTGACAAAATCTCCGATCACAGAATTCAGCTAGGTAAGGCCATAAGGCTGTTATACGTAAGTATGTTTTAATTGAATTGTCTTAATGTTTTAACTATATGCAATTATTGGTTTTTATTATGTATTTTATTATGTTCACTTGGAGGCATCAAATCGTTGCCGGTTGGAAGCCGCCCTGAGTCGTCGTCCTCCCTGGGGGGAGGGGGAGTTGAGAAGAGCGGGGTACAAATATTTGAAATAAATAAATAAATAAATAGCTGAAACCCAGGTTCCCTTGAAGGGAAAAAAAGAAAGCATCTTGGGAACTGAAAGGGGAACCTCATAAATTCCTGGACTAAAAACCGCTATTTGGATACCTGCCCGTTTTGGGAGGCAATGGATCGAGGTTCAGCTGAAATGCACAAGCCTAATAGCCATGGGCACATATCCAGACAACTCAAAATGTCAATTACATGTTACCCCATGATTGACTTTATCCTTAGATCCAAAAGGTTGACAAAAGAAGGATATTCTTAATATGTGGAAATCCCAATTTATGCACAGCTTCATGTGGACAAATGTATCAGTGTAAACAAAACTCCTGTCACCTGATCTTTGTAATGTGTTGGAATATCCCTAGTAATCTGTATAAATCAGGCTGAACTGGATATCCAAGTTAACCCAAATGAACGCAACTCTATACCAGTCATGCTAAACGGTGAAACAAGCATAAAGATCTACCTTTCATTGTGGAGAGAAATCTTAGATGGCCTTTGTGATACCGAGTTATTGAAATTCTACCTACGGTATGCTCAGAAGGGCTTTGCTTTCGACAGACAGGGATAGGAATGCATTATTACATATCTTTAACAATAATTGCCCCAATACACTTTAGAGACCAAATGGTATCTTTGTACAAAGTTCTAATTGCAACACAGAACACAATAATTGATGAGTTTATGGACTCCCCAAAGGAAGATTACATTTCCTTTGCTTTCAATTAAGATCTAATAATTTCTAACACAATATTGATTGAAATATAGAAAGCGGCTTTATACTGAACGAGGACACTCATCCATCTCATTCAGCGCTGTTCATGCCGACTGGCTGCAAATATATACAGGTATTGTCGAAGGCTCTCCTGGCTGGAATCACTGGGTTGTTGTAGGTTTTTTCGGGCTATATGGCCATGTTCCGTCAGGAGAGAATGCCTCTAGAACATGGCCATATAGCTCGAAAAAACCTACAACAACCCAATATATACAGGGTTTCAAACAGAGGTGTTCTGCCAAGCTGCCTGGAGATATCACAGATTAAATCTGGGATCTTCTGCATTCAAAGCATGTACTGCATCTCTGAGTTATGCCCTGTCCCCAAATATAAGCAGCAACTATATTGGTAGCAGATACCAAATTGTGGCCTGGTATCTTCTGACTTTATCAATACAATAAAATTAGGATAACAATGAATTTTCTTCTGAAAGAAGGGTGGGATTTAAATAAAATAAATAAAATAATAAGTAAACGATCTCTTGACCTTTTGAAGTTGACTGTTGCTATTAAATAGGGAAGCATCTCAGTGCTTCCCCCTTAGTTGGACCAGGTAAATAAAGAGAAACTGAATAGCAACTGCTATGGTAAGGGAATCCACCAAAACCAGAGCTGGCTGCCTATAACAGAATAAGAGCATATTTTATGCCTGATGTGGAAATGACTGATATCAGTACAACTTTCTTGGACTTTTCTTGGTTATACAGATGCAAAGTTCAAAACAGTGGTACCCAAATTTTAGTTCTCCAGATGGTATAGACCTCCTGGCCCCAGTTGGTTTGGCCAAGTGTCAGGAATTCTGGGAACTGAAGTCCAAAATGTCTGGAAGACAAAAGTTTGGTAAGGACTGGTCTTAAATATTAAGGTAGTCCACTACCTTTCTTTATTACTCAATATGTTATTCAGCAATGTTCTTTGTATATTAATACAAATGTTAGTCTCACAGAAGCCAATCTATATATATAAATTTGTTAGGGGCATCCAACGAGGAAACAAAACTCAAAAACCCCCCAACGAAACTTAACCAAAATTCCCATGCCCATAACACAACCCACAAGGTACAAACATATCTACTCAAAATGAAAAACAACACAACAACACACTCACAAAACGGCAAAACAACAAAACTCAAAAATCCCCCAACGAAACTTAACCAAAATTCCCATGCCCATAACACAACCCACAAGGTACAAACATATCTACTCAAAATGAAAAACAACTCACTCCAAGCCCCATCGCGCTGCTTCCCGCACACACACACCCCCTGCCGCACACACACACAACCCCACACTCCATCACTCCCCCCGCCGCCGCACGCACACACGCAACCCCACTCCCCCCGCCGCCGCACACACACACGCAACCCCACGCTCCATCACTCCCCCGCCGCACGCACGCACACACGCAACCCCACTCCCCCCGCCGCCGCACACACACATGCAACCCCACGCTCCATCACTCCCCCCACCGCCGCACACACACACGCAACCCCACGCTCCATCACTCCCCCCGCCGCTGCACACACACACGCAACCCCACGCTCCATCACTCTCCCACCCCAATCTTACCTCCTTTTACTTCACGCCACCTCCAAACCCCACCCCGCCCCTTCCCGCCCTGTCAAAATCTAGGAAAGACAGGAGGGAAGGAAAGAAGGAAGAAAGAGAAAGGGAGGTAAAGAAAAAGGGGGAAGGAAGGAAAGTTAGAGAAAGAAGGAAGAAGAAAAGGAAAGAAAAGGAAAGATGGAAGGAAAGAAAGAAAAGAGAGACAGCAGAAAAGAAAGAAAAAGGGGGAAGGAAGGAAAGAGATAGAGAAAGAAGAGGAGAAGGAAAGATGGGAGGGAAGGAAGGAAGGCAGGAAGGAGGGAAAGAAGGAGAGAAAGAGGGAAGATTGACCACAGCAACACGTGGCGGGTAAAGGTTGTTATTTCTATTATTATTATTATTATTATTATTATTATTATTATTATTATTATTATTATTATGCTATTGTTCCTATGAGACCCTGGGGGAATGGGAGAGGTGTCAGGTCTCAGAGGCAATGTATTGCATTATTGTTATTGTTATGATGGTGGTAAAATAAAAGGAAATAAAAAGTGAAAGAAGGAAGCAAACAGGGAGGGAAGAAAGGCAAAGGAAGAAAGGGGGAGGGAATGAAGGAAAGAGAGAAGGATGAAACCAAGTAGTGAAAGAAAGAAAGAGGTAGAGAAGGAAGAAAGGAGAGAAAGGGGGAGGAAAAGGGGGAAGGAATAGGTAGGGACCTCTCTTTCATAATAGTCCAGATATCTACCTCAACTTTGATAAGTTTTACTATAGGCCACAGCAACGCGTGGCAGGGCACAGCTAGTGGAAAGTAAATTTGCTCAGGGAGCACACAACTCCTCTGCTGCATCAGCTCCACTTTGCCAGTTTGCTACCGGGCTCAATTCAAAGTGCTGGCTTTAGCCTATAAAGCCCTAAATGGTTCCGGCCCAGCACATCTATCCGAACACATCTCTTCCTACAAACCCTCCAGGAACTTGAGATCATCCGAGGAGGCCCTGCTCTCGATCCCACCTGCTTCGCAAGCATGTCTGGTGGGGACAAGAGACAGAGCCTTCTCTGTGGTGGCCCCTTGGCTGTGGAGCTCCCTGCCTAGGGATATTAGATTAACCCCCTCCCTCCTGACCTTTTGGAAAAGAGTAAAAACTTGGCTCTTCGAGCAAGCATTTGGAACCTCGGAATAAATAGACAAACTTGAATTGGAAAATAACCCAGGAACGGCTCAAGACGATGGAACGGATGAGGATTTGAACGAGAGGACATAGTTTTTTGGTTTTTTAAAATTGTTATTATGCACCGTCTTTATGTTTAAATTCACTATAATGTTTCTTTTTTGCTTATCAATGTATGTATTTTTATGGCATCGAAGAGTGCCGACTGTGTATGCCGCCCTGAGTTGCCTTAGGGCTGATATGGGCGGGATAGAAATAATGTAAATAAATAAATAATAATCCAAAGAATATACAAGAATACTATTTGAAAAGAAGAATGGAGGATTCTTGTTATTTTTTTAAGTTGGATGTATGTGACTAAGACGGGGATCAAATTTCCTTGCATTAAAGGAACATAGAGTAAAGCAACTCTGTCAAAAGAAGCTTGGGAAACTATGGAACAATGCTAGAATAAGAGGATGGGACATATTAGGGGAAATTAGACACACAGTAGGAGAACAACAAAGGTATGGGAAGCCTAAGAGAAAGGAACTGGAATCAGTTCTATCTTCTACTCTGGGAAAAAAAACTATGCTTACTTACTTACTTAGGCGATCCCTCGTTGGATAAGTAAGATGGTCTTCCTTTATGCGTTTCCTTGTGAGTTCGTAGGTGGCTGTGGAGCCCTATTCTTGTGTCATGCATAGATGGACATTTGCTGAAGTTTGCGGAGTATGCTAGCTCTCTGGACAACCAGAAGACAACTTTCTAACCAGTCAAGTACAAGGCACAGCATTAGAAATTGAGGACCTAATTGAGCAAAATGGTTTCAAGGCACACGGAGCAGAACTATATCAACCTTGTTTCCACTAATACTGAAGAGGAAGTACCAAGAAATGCAGCATCAGATATTCAAGGCAGCACTAAGGAAAATGTTGGTTTATAGTCTGTCTACACAATATGCAAATGAGGTAATACATTGAGATGGTGCCGTTCTGAACTGTACCAGGCAAGTGGGAGTACGGAACAACATATTTTTGAAGGCTCCATTCTCTTTATGAAGTAAGACAGGATGGAGTGAACTAAAAGGAGGATGTACATTTCTTAGAATACAGATGTGTTCTAAATGAACTTGACTCATGTGAGACCAGCATCCAAAAAACAGGACCCTGTCCCAGCACTGGATTGAATGGAATCTTACAGTATTGTATTCCACTACGTTATGAGGTCAATGGGAACCTCTTGCTGTTCTGGTAGCTATTCTCATAGCTATAAATACAGCCACAAACCTAATAATCACCACCACTTATGCTGTACATTTTATAGAATGCATTCAGTTGTTCCAAGCACTTTGTGTCAAATTAGCTCAACCATCCTTAGAATAACTATGTGAGGTAAGCCAGACTTCTGGGGCCTGGATTGCCTCAAGCAATAGGAGGTTGGAAGTAGGATCTTAACAGAACTCATATGGAGATAGGAAATACATCTTTGAAGGCAACACATCCTATACTTTTAGCTTTATGGTACTTTTCATACGCAAATTCTCTGGTCCATTTTGCCCCACTGTTTTTTTTTTAATCATTCCTGGGCTCCCCATTTTATTCCTAGCTCACCCAGGGTTTTATTATTTTATCATTTTATCTTGTCCAGTTGGCCTGTTCGATTTTATATTGTGTGAATTTGCTTTATTATTTTATTTTGCTATTGTAATGATTTTCTGATGTAATTTTGTTTTCTGCATTTTGTATTGTGTTGTGGTGTATTTTCAGGCTTGGCCTCATAGAATCATAGAATCAAAGAGTTGGAAGAGACCTCATGGGCCATCCAGTCCAACCACCTGCCAAGAAGCAGGAATATTGCATTCAAATCACCCCTGACAGATGGCCATCCAGCCTCTGTTTAAAAGCTTCCAAAGAAGGAGCCTCCACCACACTGTGGGGCAGAGAGTTCCACTGCTGAACGGCTCTCACACTCAGGAAGTTCTTCCTCATGTTCAGATGGAATCTCCTCTCTTGTAGTTTGAAGCCATTGTTCCGCGTCCTAGTCTCCAAGGAAGCAGAAAACAAGCTTGCTCCCTCCTCTCTGTGGCTTCCTCTCACATATTTATACATGGCTATCATATCCCCTCTCAGCCTTCTCTTCTTCAGGCTAAACATGCCCAGCTCCTTAAGCCGCTCCTCATAGAGCTTGTTCTCCAGACCTTTTATCATTTTAGTCGCTCTCCTCTGGACACATTCCAGCTTGTCAATATCTCTCTTGAATTGTGGTGCCCAGAACTGGACACAATATTCCAGATATGGTCTAACCAAGGCGGAATAGAGGGGTAGCATTACTTCCCTAGATCTAGACACTATGCTCCTATTGATGCAGGCCAAAATCCCATTGGCTTTTTTTGCCGCCACATCACATTGTTGGCTCATGTTTAACTTGTTGTCCACGAGGACTCCAAGATCTTTTTCACACGTACTGCTCTCGAGCCAGGCGTCCCCCATTCTGTATCATGTTAGCTGCCCCATTGGGGAGATGGTGGAGGGTATAAATAAAGTTTATATTATTATTATTGGGCTGTTGTAGGTTTTTCGGGCTATATGGCCATGTTCTAGAGGCATTCTCTCCTGACGATTCGCCTGCATCTATGGCAAGCATCCACAGAGGTAATGAGGTCTCTTGGAACTAGGAAAAAGGGTTTATATATCTGTGGAATGACCAGGGTGAGACAAAGGACTCTTGTCTGTTGGAGCTAGGTATGAATGTTTCAACTGACCACCTTGATTAGCATTTGATGGCCTGGCAGTGCCTGGGGCAATCTTTTGTTGAAAAGTGATTAGATGTCCCAGATTGTTTCCTCTCTGTTGTTTTGAGGTTTTAATTTTAGAATTTTTAAAATACTGGTAGCCAGATTTTGTTCATTTTCATGGTTTCCTCCTTTCTGTTGAAATTATCCACATGCTTGCCATAGATGCAGGTAAAACGTCAGGAGAGAATGCCTCTAAAACATGGTCGTATAGCCCGAAAAAACCTACAACAGCCCAGTGATTCCGGCCATGAAAACCTTCAACAATACATTATTATTATTATTATTATTATTATTATTATTATTATTATTCATGTTACACATACTATCAGACAAACAACCATCAGAGTTCATTCTCTTAGATGGAGGAAGGAGGAAAATATTAAGGAAATGGCAGTTCAGCGATGGGTAGGTAAAGCATTTACATCCATTCCAGAGCAGTGTTTTGGGGAGTTTTAAAAGAGCTATCCAATGTGCTAAATCTATTTTGGAGACAGGGTTCAGCAGGTTGGATAGATCCTTTAAAGCTATTCCAAATCTGGAGAGGTTTCATTAACTCACTGACATGGAAGCCATGAACTGTTACTGTTCCAGAGAAACGAAGCAGAAAATTTACCAGTGCTTGCCTCTTTAAATGCTTCTGGGCAAAGCATGGAAATGCCACCTTTTTAAAATACGATTTCCAAAAAACTCCAGGCAGCAAGACTACTGATTCAGATATTCAATATTTCCGAAAGTTGATTTTCCCAAACTCAATTTCTGAGACAGGAAGATGTTCTGCAGAAGATAAACAACCCATTGGCCCAGGCACTAAGCCTTCTTTTGCAGCTGCAGCAAATTCAGAAGTTGACAACTGAGGACACCCAATTTTCCCATCAGGACTGAAGACCTACTAAGAAACAGTCAAAAGAAGATACAACAGTCAGTCCTAACCATGTCAGTGCTGAAATCGTATTCTCTTCGAATGACTTAAAAGTGTCATTTTAAAGATTTATTTACTTGTCGTGTCAGGGCAACCAGTCAATTATATTACATTTCTAACAGAACAAAGCAAACAAACAGACAAAATACAACATTTGTGAGTTTGGTAGTTGATTAAATGTCCTTTGACCAGTAGCTGGCCACTTGGAGTGCTTCTGGTGTTGCTGCAAGAAGGTCCTCCATTGTGCATGTGGCAGGGCTCAGGTTGCATTGCAGCAGGTGGTCAGTGGTTTGCTCCTCTCCGCACTCGCATGTCGAGGATTCCACTTTGTAGCCCCATTTCTGAAGGTTGTCTCTGCATCTCGTGGTGCCAGAGCGCAGTCTTTTCAGCACCTTCCAAGTTGGCCAGTCCTCTGTGTGTCCAGGGGGGAGTCTCTCATTTGGTATCAGCCATTGGTTGAGGTTCTGGGTTTGAGCCTGCCACTTTTGGACTCTCGCTTGCTGAGGTATTCCAGCGAGTGTCTCTGTAGATCTTAGAAAACTATTTCTAGATTTAAGTCGTTGACATGCTGGCTGATACCCAAACAGGGGATGAGCTGGAGATGTCTCTGCCTTGGTCCTTTCACTATTGGCTGCTACTTCCTGGCGGATGTCAGGCAGTGCAATACCAGCTAAGCAGTGTAATTTCTCCAGTGGTGTGGGGCGCAGACACCTCGTGATAATGCGGCATGTCTCATTAAGAGCCACATCCACTGTTTTAGTGTGGTGAGTTGTGTTCCACATTGGGAATGCATACTCAGCAGCAGAGTAGCACAGCGCAAGGGCAGATGTCTTCACTGTATCTGGTTGTGATCCCCAGGTTGTGCCAGTCAGTTTTAAAGATGAAAAATAACCCATGTGAAGTTAATGTGAAAAATACTTCCTGGGTAAAAGCAGGATGGTGCTGGATGGTGCAAGGCCAAACAGTAACACCCCAATGACAACCAATCACCGTAATCAAAGAAACATTTTAAATGCTCATGCAAAACCACTACGACTTGCCATTTGAAAAGACAGATCTGCAAACTAACATTTCCCCAACATATGTGCAGCCTGTGCCTATTAAGGTATAAATTACATTTCTCCTCCTCCTCTTCCTCCACCCTAGTTACAGTTTGGAAGTTAAAATCTCTCGCAGATCAGTGGGTGGACCATCAAAGGATGTGTTTGGAAATTTTGTTTTCTTCCCACACAGAGGTGGGAGTAATATGTCACAGGCATTGGAATGTATGTGACATCTTATTAGAGATTTTCCACCTCCAAATAAAAGGTTAGAGATCTTTCGAAAAAGACTGCTTCTGGGTGTTTCTCTGTTTGAAAACAAGACCCTCAAGCCAGAATGTTTAATAGGGAGCTCAGAATGAACTAAGCTCTAAAGCTACTACTATACTTAATCTAGTAAATCTGATTGTAAAAGTCATGTTACTGTAGAGGACAAAAAATATCCCTTTACCTTAGCAATTCCAATCAGCTTGAATGTATTGGATTAAAAAAGGAATAAAAGAACTCCATAAAATATCTAGCAGCCCAAATTGCTTTACGTGTATCTAATAATAATAATAATAATCCAGAGGTTATAAAATCTCACTGCAATTGGGGCACAATAGATCTCACCTTTGAATTCTCTCTGTGTGTGTATGTGTGTAAGTGACTACAACCACCAGGATTCAAATGTGATTTCCTAAAATAGAGATTCCCAACCTTTCCTTCTTCAGGTGTTCTGCACTTCACTTCCCAGAATTCCTGACAGTTTGCCAAACTGGCTGAGGCTTCTGGGAGTTGGTCCCAAGCAGCTAGAATACAGGAGCCCCCCGGTGGCGCAGTGGGTTAAACCCTTGTGCCAGCAGGACTGAAGACAGACAGGTCGCAGGTTCAAATCTGTGTAGAGCATGGATGAGCTCCCTCTGTCAGCTCCAGCTCCCCATGTGGAGACATGAGAGAAGCCTCCCACAAGGATGGTAAAAACATCTGGGCGTTCCGTGGGCAATGTCTTTGCAGACAGCCAATTCTCTCACACCAGAAATGACTTGCAGTTTCTCAAGTTGCTCCTGACACATACAAAAAGAAGACAAAAGGTTGGGAGTCATTGCCCTAGAGCAGTGGTTCCCAACCTTTTTTTGACTACGGACCACTCTCCAACATAGGTACTAAAAGGGTTACTAATCGGTTTTTGGTCAACTTTAGATTTGGTTTGGTTATTTGCAGTGTTGACTCAGAAAACTGCATTGGATATGCCACATCAGCTCTAGTTTCTGATACAGAGCATATGCCATCCAGTAGTTGCCATCTCCTCGCCCACAGAAAACCATATTTAATAATCTAAGAGTTGATGTGGTCTATCCAATGCAATTTTCTGAATCAGCACCCCAAATACCCCCAGGAACAGGCCTAAAAACAAAGACAGCAAGAAAAAGAATATTTTGGTTGGGCTGTCTTATTATTCGTTGACTTTGGCACTATAAGAGGGCTTCGTGAGACCAGTCACTCTAGTTGCAACAGTGTAGTAACAGTGAGCCCATGGACCATATTTTAGTTCTTGAGGACCACTGGTGGGTCCATGGACCACAGGTTGGGAACCACTGCCCTAGAGGTAGCTGGTCACCTGTGGTCAACTTCTACAGAAAAAGACTGCAGGTGTGGAGAAATCTCGATCAAATCTAAGCACTCCAAAAATCTCCCAACCAGTATGCCTGACTTTTCCGAATTCTGCTGAAGTATAAAGACATACCCATGGCATTTGATGCAGGAGTGGCCCAAGATACTTGGCTACCTGAGACAAAGAAGGAAAGGCAACATCCCCACAGCCCTGAAATCCCTTCACTTTTACTGCTAGGGTTCCATCATATGATATTGTATGTTGCAGTTTGCAGTACTAGAGCATTGACTGATAATTCTAACTTCCCCAACTAAATGCCACTCCCAGAATCCCATAGGACAGAACCATGGCACTTAAAAGTAAAATAATGGCACTGCAATTCTGTAGTGTGGATTAGCTCCTCCATTTCACCATTTGGAGCCACGGAGAAGAAGAACTCAATGGGTTCCTGGATCATCTTAACAGCATCCACCCAAACATCCAGTTCACCATGGAAAAAGAAAATGAAGGAAGACTGCCTTTTCTAGATGTCCTAGTCATCCGCAAACCAGATCAACAATGGGTCACACCGTTTACAGAAAACCCACACACACGGATAGATATCTACATAAAAACTCCAACCATCACCCAAGTCAAAAAAGAAGCACTATTAAAGCCTTGGCAGACCATGCAAAAAAAATAATAATCTGCGAACCCCACCTCCTCCAAGATGAACTGAACCACCTCAACTGGGCTCTCCAGGCCAATGGATACTCCACCTCAGACATCAGAAGAGCTGCAAGACTGAGAAGAAGCCACGAGAATAAAGATGAAGATCCACCCAGAGAAAAAGTGTTTTTGCCATACATCAAGGGAACCACTGACTGCACAGGGAAGCTGATGAGAAAACACAACATACAAACTATCTACAGACCAACCAAGAAAACCCAACAAATGCTACGTTCAGCAAAGGACAAGAGAGATCCTCTCACTTCTGCAGGAGTCTACCGTGTACCATGCAGCTGTGGGCAAATCTACATAGGGACCATCAAACGCAGCGCCCAAACACGAATCAAGGAACATGAAAGGCACTGCAGACTACTTCAACCAGAGAAATCAGCCATAGCAGAGCACCTGATGAACCAACCTGGACACAGCATTTTATTTGAGAACACAGAAATGCTAGACCACTCTCACAACCACCATGTCAGACTACACAGAGAAGCCATTGAAATACACAAGCATGTGGACAATTTCAACAGAAAGGAGGAAACCATGAAAATGAACAAAATCTGGCTACCAGTATTAAAAAACTCTAAAATTGCAACAGCACAACAACAGAGAGGAAGCAGGCAGGGACATCTAATTACCTCTCAACAAAGTTTGCCCCAGGCACAGTCAGACCATTGTATGCTAATCAAGGTGGTCAGTTGAAACATTCACACCTAGCTCCAGCAAAGAAGAGCCCTTTGTCTCACCCTGGTCATTCCACAGATACATAAACCCTTTTGCCTAGTTCCAACAGACCTCACTACGTCTGAGGATGCTTGCCATAGTGCAGGTGAAACGTCAGGAGAGAATGCCTCTAGTCCATGGCCATACAGCCCGAAAAAACCTACAACAACCCATAGCTCCTCCTGTTCATTGCAGGTCAAACTGCATGACATCCAAACCTGTCAAGTCAATTCAGCAATAGGCAGAACGGTATTCTATAAAGCACAGCTAATCATTCCCTGGGAGCAAAAAAAGACAACAAAAAAATTAACCAACAAGCAACTGACTGATCTTTCATGATACTACAAATAAGCTGTCTAAGGTGGCCCACATATAGTGCTGGGGTCAGTTATGGACACTTAATTTAGTTATTGATTTTTTGATCTGCATAATCTACAAGTTAAAAGCATAAGCATTTATTTCACCAAAATAAACAAGCAATATCATAGAAGAGAAGGAGGAAATAATACCAGGGCAAACACTCTTTCTGTAGAATCTGTGTGTACAGGTTTGATTTAGGTGAAACAGGGGGCCTGAATTTGCAAGAGGGAATGATGAGCAAGACATACAAACACAAGGTTTTTCATTATGTGCTTTCCTAATGTGGAATTTGGCATTTACCATCTCTTAGCAACTTTAAGTGGATTCTAGTAAGTGGCTTTTATTTAAATGTCTGAATAATTCAGATAGCAACAGGCGACAGAAAACAGCTTGTCTCTTTCGTCATTAACTGAAACACTCAAAACAATACAAAAAAGGTAAGTTTACAATACTGCCTCCTTTTAGGTAGCAAAACAGCACTGTTTTGGAAACGTAATGGAGATGTGGGGAGGGGGCGTTAGATGTAGGAATAAAGTGGGTAAAAGCAAAATGTTCTACACATTATATGGGGCATGAAATAACATGGAACTCCAAAATGGCATTTGCCATAGTTGCAGCAATATCACAAAGATATTTGTTCGTAGGGGACAAACCTATGTGCCCTTCTCAGTGGTGGTTCTCCGGCTCCGTAATTCTCTCACCAGGGAGATTATTGGGCTGGCACCCATCTTAGCCATCTTTCACAAAGATCTAAAAATGTGGATATGCCACTGTGATTAGACGGTTCCCCAGAAAATTTTGGATCCCAACTTTTGACCCAAAATCCAGTTCCAGCACTTTACTATTGTACCCTGCCCAGAGATATAGTGCTCCATCTCATGTTGCATTTATCCCCATCTTCTGTCATCCGGCACTTGCACTTAATCTAGCAGCCCTGCCCTCTCAACTGATTGTATTGGCCCACCCATCCGAGCCTAGAATTGCTTTGCTATTTCAGGTTACTGGTTGTTGCTCGTTGGTTGTTTTTATATTGTGTTATGATGTTGCTTATTTGTTTTATGTTGTTGTTTTATAAATGTTAATGTTTCATATTTTAATTATGTTGTTTGGGCTTGTCCCCATGTGAGCTGCCCTGAGTCTCTTTGGGGAGATGGGGGTGGGGTACAAAAATAAAATTATTATTATTATTATTATTATTATTATTATTATTATTATTATTAGAAACATAACAAGATGAGTCCACAGCAGACACCCTGCTGGCTGTTGTATTGGATCACACATCAGACACTTCCCAGGTTTGACGTGTTCATTCTCTGTAACTTTTTTCGGCTTGTGATCCCACCAGTTCTTTGTCGCAGGCAGATGGTATTTGTGGTACAAGTTCCAATGAATCATCTGAGCAACGGTGTTATTTCTCTGTTTTTAGTCTGTCTGCGTGATCTTCTTGCAGCAGCTGAGGAAGTGATCTATTGTTTAATCTGCTTCCTTGCAGAGTCTACATATGGAATCTGTCATAGACTTTTCAATTCTGGCTTTGATAGCACTGGTTCTAATGGCTTGTTCTTGGGTTTCCAGAATTATTATCATTATCGTTATCATTATCATTATCATTATTATTGACTAGCTGTACCCACCACGTGTTGCTGTGGCCAGTCTTCCCTCCCTCTTTCTCTCCTTCTTTCTTTCTCTCCATCCTTCCCTCCTTCCCTCTTTCCTCCTTTCCTTCCTTCCCTTTTTTTCTTTCCTTCTCTCCTTCCTTCATTCCTTTACCTCTTTCCTTCCTTCCCTCCCTTTTTCTGTCTCACCTTTCTTCCTTCTCTACCTATTCTTGGACTGTAACTCCCAGCAGTCTTCCTGACTGATCTATCTACATACTATCTATCTCTATCTAATCTATATATATTATCTAACTGGAGAATTGCTGGGAGTTGCAGTCCAGGAATAGGAAATAGGAAATATGTGTGGATTGGGATACTCTCAAGGAAATCAAAGGAAAAACAAGCTTTTAGCTTGGAAGCAGTGCATTTGGAGCATCCTCCTCCCCTAAAGGGCCTTGTCTAGGGGATGCTAGGAGCTGTCATTTTCGCACATGCGTTATATCGTCATGTAGCTCTTTTGGGTTTATAAGTCCTTTCTGCTTTTTTTTTTTTTTTGGAGGGGGGTCACTCGTTGGTCTGTTAGGGGTATAATGTCCAAATTTCATGTCAATTCATCCAGTGGTTTTTGAGTTATGTTAATCCCACAAACTAACATTACATTTGTATTTATATAGATACAGACAGACAGACTTCTTTCATATTACACATTGTAAAACTGTGGCATTAGCTTCCAAAAAATGGTGTTCACCTTCCCTTAGCCTTTTGTTTAAATGTCAGACTGACTGAGAGGTCAACAAATCAGACAGCTCCAAAAGGAGACCAGACAAATCAATGAATGAATGAATTTTATTACCGTTTCAGACCAGGAGTTTGAAACATTTGACAAATCAATGGATGATGTCTATTGACAACTACTGGTCAAAATCTGTTTGTTTGTTTAAATCCTGTCTGCTCTGGGGTTTTTTTTTTTAATCAAATAGATTCCTTAATCAAAAACCTACTTATACCCTACTTGGAAACAGAACGCTGGGCTAAATTATGCACAATCAAGTCTAGGAATGTGAGTTCTATTCCTTTGCTCTCATCCCTTAAATGGTGAGCAAAGACGGCATTGCTCCATTGAGCTTTCATAGCTAATATTTTCCCTCTTTCTCCCGTTTTACTGTAATGTCAGCCTCTCCTCTTTTGCCTCTGTATTAGCTGATAATGTTTGATGGATTAATTTTATCTTATTTCTGCTCATTTTAATTAAACAGTGCCTCAAGTGATCACTGAGCAGAGGGGCAATTTTATAAATATCTCCAATAAATAAATAATACATAGGCTTTTGTCTCAGTCATCAGGGCTCTTATGTAAGAAACTGCAGCTTTCCCCCTCATTTCTTGCTAATAAGCAGCTATAAAAGATATACAGCAAAACTGTCATCGTGCCATGCCCCATGCCATCATTTCTTTGGCCACGCTGCAAAAATTGGTCAATTGAGTCTAATGGGACTTATTTCAAAGTTAATGTATTCAAGATTGCAATTTTAATATGTGGGTCGGGGGTGGGAGAGAAATAAAGAATCAAGTAGTTTAACTAACTCCCCTTGCACACACAAAAAGAAGAAAATCAACTGCTTAAGTTGGAAAAGAAAGAAAAGCATAAGTAAAATCTGGTGACAGCCTTCAAAGGATTTAGAGCTGTATTGTCGAAGGCTTTCATGGCTGGAATCACTAGGTTCTTGTAGGTTTTTTTCGGGCTATAGGGCCATGTTCTAGAGGCATTTCTTCTGACGTTTCGCCTGCATCTATGGCAAGCATCCTCAGAGGTTGTGAGGTCTGTTGGAAATAGGAAAATGGGTTTATATATCTGTGGAATGACTGGGGTGGGGCAAAGAGCTCTTCTCTGCTGGAGCTAGGTGTGAATGTTTCAGCTGACCACCTTCATTAGCATTTGAAGGCCTGGCTGAGCCTGGGAAAATGTTCTGTTGAGAGGTGTTAAGATGTGCCTGGTTGTTTCCTCTCTGCTGTTTTGCTGTTGTAATTTTAGAGTTTTTTAATACTGGTAGCCAGATTTTGTTCATTTTTATGGTCTCCTCCTTTCTGTTGAAATTGTCCACATGCTTGTGGATTTCAATGGCTTCTCTGTGTAGTCTGACATGGTGGTTGTTGGCATGGTCCAGCATTTCTGTGTTCTCAAATAATATGCTGTGTCCAGGCTGGTTCATCAGGTGCTCTGCTATGGCTGACTTCTCTGGTTGGAGTAGTCTGCAGTGCCTTTCATGTTCCTGGATTCTTGTTTCGGCGCTGCGTTTGGTGGTCCCTATGTAGACTTGTCCACAGCTGCACGGTATACGGTAGACTCCTGCAGAGGTGAGAGGATCCCTCTTGTCCTTTGCTGAATATGGCATTTGTTGGATTTTCTTGGTGGATTTAGGGCTATTTATTTTTGGCTAGATTTTGTACCTTCTTTTGAAAAGAAGTGTTCCCTGCACAGTACTGGCTGGATCAGACTTTGTTCCCTGTGCATTGTAACTGCTAATATTGTCAGCCTAAAAAGCTGAGAAAGAGATAGATTTGGAAAGGACTGGATGTGAAACAACTCAAAGAAGCAAGAGGCTAAAAGCTCATTTTCCTTCAGTAATATCACCACTTTCCTTTGCCCTTGCAAATATGTCACAGGCTTAACTTTCTTGGAGGAGGGATGAGGTTGTAAAGTTGTGTCTAGACCAGGGGTCCTCAAACTTTTTAAACAGGGGGCCAGTTCACTGTCCCTCAGAATATTGGAGAGCCAGACTATAGTTAAAGTAATACATGTAATAACAATAGAGAAAAATAATAAATGTAATAATAATATTAACAGAGTAAAACAATAAATGTAATAACAATAGAGTAAAACAATAAATGTAATAATAATAATAGAGAAAAATAATAAATGTAATAACAATAATAGAGAAAATACTACTACTACTACTACTAATAATAATAATAATAATAATAATAATAATAAATAAAATAATAAATGTAAATATAACAAAACCAATAATAGACCAATAATCACCATAGTTTATTTTAACTACAGTATACATTTTGGGGGAATGCTGTGTGTATATGAAAGAGAAAAGTGGGAAAGACTGACTTGGGAAGGGGGTGGGAAAGAAAGAATGGAAAGGAGTGTTTGAAAAAGTGGAAAAATGAGGTGAGATAGCTGGAAAAGAAGGAAAGATTGGAGTGGGAAGGAGGCAACTGGGGAAGGAGGAAAGTGGAAAAGGGGTCTGGGAACTGGGAAAGGTTGGGATGGAAAGTGGGGGCTGGAAAGTGGGAAACTACAGTGGGAAAGGGGGCAAGACTGGAATGGGAAAGAGAGGCTAGAACCTGGGAAAGCCTGGGATGGGAAGTGGAGAGTTACAGAAAAAGTTACAGAAAACAGACACATCAAACTCCTCTGGGACTTCTGAATTCAGACAGACAGAGTTTTGGAGCACCATACTCCTGACCTCACGATCGTATTAAAAAACAAAGTAAGGATTGTCAATGTTGCAATCCCTGGAAAAGCTGGCACAATATGAGGATTTAAAGATCGAACTGCAAAGACTCTGGCACAAGCCAGTCAAGATGGTCCCAGTACTGATTGGCACTCTGGGTGCAATGCCTAAAGATCTTAGCCTGTACTTAAACACAATTGGCACTGACAAAATTACCATCTGCCAGCTGCAGAAAGCCACCTTACTGGGATCTGCACGCATTATTTGCCGATACATCACACAGTCCTAGACACTTGGGAAGTGTCCGACGTGTGATCCAATACAACAGCCAGCAGAGTGTTTGCTGTGGACTCATTTTGTTGTGTTTCAAATAATAATAAGGTAAAGATAAAGGTTTCCCCTTGACATTAAGTCTAGTCATGTCTGATTTCTAAGCCGAAGAGCCAGCAGTGTCCGTAGACACCTCCAAGGTCATGCATGGAGCGCCTTCCTATAGAGGCAGTACCTATTGATCTACTCACATTTGCATGTTTTCGAACCGCTACATTGGCAGGAGCTGGGGTAACAGCAGGAGCTCACCCCATTCCCCAGATTTGAAGTACTGACTTTTCAGTCAGCAAGTTCAGCAGCTCAGCAGTCTAACCCGCTGTGCCACCAGGGGCTCTATAATAATAATAATAATAATAATAATAATAATAATAATAATCTTTAATTATCCATTGGTGACTAAGACAAAATACTTTGCTTTAAAGCAATAATGTGTGTGTTTCAAGTATTATATTAATTTATGGCAACTTGATGCATTTCATAGGGTTTTCTTAGGCAAGGAACACTCAGGGGTGGTTTTGCCTGTTTCTTCCTCTAAAATATAGCCTACACGGCATTTGGCATTCATTGTTCACCTCTCATCAAAGTATTACACAAAGCTGGTCTTGCTTAGCTTCCAAGATGCTGCTTTGAGTATTCAGGTGATGTTTATGTAAGTCACCTGTCGACTTATGGCAACCACACAAATTTCGTAGGGTTCTTCGTAGGTAAGGAATGCTCAGAGGTGATTTTGCCAGTTCCTTCCTCTCAAATATAGCCTGCAGCACCTAGTGATTTATTTGAGTCTCACCTCCAAGTATTAACCAGGGCTGACCCTGTTTGGCTTCCAAGATCAGACAGGATTTGTTGCCTTTAGGGTATTTAGCCGATAGTTCACAACAAATCAATCCTCCACTTCAAGCTACTAAAAAAACCGCAGACAAACTTGGAGAGATGAAAGACATCTGAGGGGAGTGGAAGATAAAACTGCAGGCACTTTATTTCTGTGAGGTCTGCCTCTACTACATCACAGGGGTTTTCTCCTCACTTACCACTTTCAAGAACTAGCCCTCCCTTTAAATAGTGTGTGACTCAGACTACTGAACACTCAAAGTCTATTAGTTTCTTAATCTTCTAAAAATATACAAAATGTAATAAACAAGATAAAAATTGAAAATCACACATAACAAAAGTAGTTTGTTCCAGAAAATCTGGCTACCAGTATTAAAAAAAACTCAAAAATTACAACAGCAAAACAACAGAGAGTAAACAATCAGGCACATCAAATCACTCTCAACAAAAGATTCCCCCCAGGCACTTCCAAGCCATTAAATGTTAATCAAGGTGGTCAGTTGAAACATTCACACCTAGCTCAAGCAGCCAAGAGTCCTTTGTCCCACCCTGGTCATTTCACAGATATATAAACTCATTTTCCTACTTCCAACAGACCTCACTACCTCTGAGGGTGCGTGCCATAGATGCAGGCAAAACGTCAGGAGAAAATGCCTCTAGAACATGGCCATATAGCCCGGAAAAACCTACAACAACCCAACAAAAGTAGTCATTGAAAACTCAAGATTATTGCACTTAAATAGTTACCACCACGACACTGTGGTTTGTAACTTTCAATATTTTTGATGGATTTTAACTTAATTTTTACTACTGTTTGTGTTTAATTCTGCTTTAATTTTTGTATATTTGTATATTTTGAATTCTTTGGAGAGATAAAGCAGCATATAAGTAAATATAAAAATAACAACAACAACAACACCTGATACTTTTTAACAACTCAGCACAAAATGACCTTCTGACCCAATGTAAAGGTAAGAAACTCCTTCAGAGAGTGCTCAATGGCGGTAAGTATGTAGTAGAATGAATGCAATTCAATGCCACTTTAAAGGCCATGGCAATATGCTATGGAATTTTGGAAGTTGTAGTTTGCTGAGGCACCCACCATCTTTAAAAGTGTTGGCTAAAGACTTTGTGAAACTTCAATGCCCATGATTTCATAACTTTGAGCCATGGCAATTAAAGTGGTGTCAAACTGCATTCATTTTACCATGTAGATGTACTTAATGGAGATGGAGCTTGACTCCCCTACTTCAGACCAAGGAATGGAATCATGCTGTCCTCCAGATGTTGCTGGACTGCAATTCTGAGCATCCTTCATTACTGGGTATATAAGCCTTAGCTCCTCCTACAACTGCAGTCTATCCCATTTAGAGAGTCTCATCTTCCCAGGCTCAGAAAAGGGGGCAAAAAAGATTACTTCCCCAAAGATCTCAATGAACACTGGGGACAAGAAGAAGAAGAAGAAGAAGAAGAAGAAGAAGAAGAAGAAGAAGAAGAAGAAGAAGCAGAAGCAGAAGCAGAAGCAGAAGCAGAAGCAGAAGCAGAAGCAGAAGCAGAAGCAGAAGCAGAAGCAGAAGCAGAAGCAGAAGCAGAAGCAGAAGCAGAAGCAGAAGAAGCAGAAGAAGCAGAAGAAGCAGAAGAAGCAGAAGCAGAAGAAGCAGAAGAAGCAGAAGAAGCAGAAGAAGAAGAAGAAGAAGAAGCAGAAGAAGCAGAAAAAGAAGAAGGAGAAAAAGAAGAACAACAACAACAACAACTACTACTACTACTTTATTTTTCTACCCCGCCTCCATCTCCCCGAGGGGACTTGGGGCGGCTTACATGGGGCCAAGCCTAAGGCAACATACAATTAAAAACAAAAATAACATATTAAAATAGCATAAAACAGGATAAACAATAATAATCAAACATCATAAGAAACAACACACTTATTTTTTGGGGGGGGGGAGGGGGCCAATATGCAAAACGAGTTAAAGGATAGGCTGGTCAATAAGGTGGATAGAACGTATAGTAGCATAGGAATAGAGCAATTAAACAGGATCCTTTCAGCTTAACTTAAAAATGTAGTAATCAAAAATAAGAATTTGAATTGAGGTCATGGTTAGAGACCATCTGTCAAGGGGGTCGTCAATCGAATGCACAACGAAACATCCACGTCTTTAGTTCCTTACGGAATGTGGATAGGGAGGGTGCCAGCTTAATCTCCCTGGGGCGGGAGTTCCAGAGATGAGGGGCCACCACCGAGAATGCCCTTTCCCTCGCCCCCACCAACCATGCCTGAGACGGGGGTGGGAGCGAGAGAAGAGCATCTCCGGAAGATTTTAAAGACTGTGTGGGCTCATAGGGGAGGATGCGGTCATGAAGATAGGCAGGTCCTGAACCGTTTAGAGTTTTATAACCTGCACCTTGAATTGGGACCAGAAACTTATTTGTAGGCCAGTGGAGCTGTTTGAACAGGGGGGTTGATCAGCTGAGCAAAAGCAATCTCCAGTGACTAGATTGCTTTGAAACTGAGCCTCCAAATCAACTGGAAACCAATGCAGGTGCTTAAAGATAAGTGTAACATATGCAATCCCTACGGTTTTGTTCAGCAGCCAGAACACAGTTTTCTAGGTCAGTTATATACACAGCAGCCTTCCCAGTATGACCTGCATTATGTAAAGTAAGAGAATGCAAGCTTGTTCACTTTCTCCCTTTAGCCATGCGAAATAAGTGGACGGGATCAAACAAGAAATCGCTAATTCTCTATAACCACGGGTTTGTTTTGCAGGGTCTAAGCAGGGAGACCGCCTGTGACAGACAGCCCTTCAAGAGACAAATAAACAAATCTTTCATTAAAGCACAAGAGAATGACAGCAAAATGAGATAAATACCTCCCTGCGGCTTTCAAAAGGAAATTGCTGGGGAGAGTTGGCAAAAGAGAAGGCCGGTTCAGTTAGGAAAAATAAGAAGTCAGTAACCATTTTTTTAAGCTTCTAAGCAGGATCTAGTTCAATTCAAAGCTTGGCCCTAAATGTTCATCTAATAAATGTTGCTACTGACATAACATTATGGGCACACTGTAAAACCCAAATGGCAATGTTTTACATCAAATCTTCATTTTCTCTCCTATCCACACCATTCTCTTGCAAACAAGACATCCATTTCAGCCTCTCAGCTCTTCTCTTCTCTTTAGGTTTATTTTAACGAGCCTTAAACCTAAAAATATGTCTTTGGCTCAAGCTTGATACAAGAGATACACTTTGGAAATTTGGGAGCAGGGAGGGAGGGAGCCATTGAGAGACTGCTGCTATGCCACAATTCCTGCTACGCTTGGAAGTGATATCCCTTGTATTAGTGAGTCACAGGTTTAAATCGTGAGAAGTAGATTTCATACATGTCTCCCCTTAAGGACATTTTACACTCAGAGTGAACCATTGAAACATTTGGTAACTGACATTTCCTATTATCGATGTCTTTCTCCAGACTGAACAATGAACAGAGCAATTTTTCCCCCAAGTAATGGGTAGATTTTTTAAATGATGAAGCATCGCCAAGGGCTTGGAATCGAACTCTGATTCTAGTGCACTACATCTTTTGTCTACTTCATGCACAAACGCTGAAGAGTCAGACCTTATGTTTGCAGACTTCAAAACTACAGGGATTTGGAGGAAGAGCTATGAACTGCAGGGAACTGTATCATTACACTGTTCATCTGATTCTGATCCATACTGAGCTGTCTTTTTTGCTTGGTTCCAGTTCAGGCTAGTAAAAATTGCCAGCCTTGACCAATCTGAAATACTTTCGCTTTCGTGCACATGGAAAAAATATAACAGTTTGTTATGCTAACTAGTTCAGGTGATATTGCTTACTGCTAGATCAGTTGTTTCCAACATTTTTTTGACCAGGGACCACTCTCCAACATTAATACCAAAGGTGTTGTGAATCAGTTTTTTGTCAACGTCAGATTTGGTTTGGTTATTTGGGATGCTGATTCAAAAAGTTGTAGTTGCTGGGATTTATAGTTTACCTATAATTAACTTTTGAACTGTGGTGCTGGAGGAAAGTCCTGAGAGTGCCTTGGACTGCGAGAAGATCCAACCAGTCCATCCTCCAGGAAATAAAGCCCGACTGCTGACTGGAGGGAAGGATACTAGAGACAAAGTTGAAGTACTTTGGCCACATCATGAGGAGACAGCAAAGCCTAGAGAAGACAATTATGCTGGGGAAAGTGGAAGGCAAAAGGAAGAGGGGCCGACCAAGGGCAAGATGGATGGATGGCATCCTTGAAGTGACTGGACTGACCTTGAAGGAGCTGGGGGTGGTGACGGCCAACAGGGAGCTCTGGCGTGGGCTGGTCCATGAGGTCACGAAGAGTCGGAGACGACTGAATGAATGAACAACAACACAATTAAAGATAATTTGAACTCACCAATGATGGAATTGAGCCAATGTAGCATTCAGGACTCTCATGACCAACAGAAAACACTAGAAGGGTTTGGTGGCATTGACCTTGAGTTTGGGAGTTGTGGTTCACCTACATCCAGAGAGCACTGTGGTCACAAACAATTATGGATCTGGACCAAACTTGGTACGAATACTCCATATGCCCAAATATGAACACAGGTGGAGTTTGGAGGAAATAGACCTTGACATTTGGGAGTTGTAGTTACTGCGATTCACCTACAACCAAAGAGCCCCACCAATGACAGCATTGGGGCAAACTTCCCACACAAAACCCCCTTGACCAACAGAAAACACTTAAGGCCACCCAGTCACCAGGGCAAGAAAACATAATCAAAGCCCTCCTGACAAAGAGCCATCCAGCCACAGATATATATATATATAGATATATGATTCACACACAGAAAGAGATAGTATCATAGATTTGAAAGGGACCCCTAAAGAAGGACAATTATATGTTGCATATTCCAGAGTAGGCAAACCAGACAATCTTCACATCAACACTGACAAAGAAACAGCAAGAAACACTTTTTACCAACAAGCATAAACCAACACTTTCCCATTACTTTATTTTTCAGATCACCAGACTGTGCCACAGCAACACGTGGCAGGGGACAGCTAGTATTTAATAATCTAGAGCTGATGTGGTCTATCCAATGCAATTTTCTGAACCAGCATCCCAAATAATCCCAGGAACAGGCCTACAAATGAAGACATCAAGGCAACTCCACTTCCAGGCACCACATGGGACAGCTCCACTCAGGGGGAGGAAGGGGGAGGGGAAGCAGCAGTCAGGAAGCTTGTTGTCGTGCCTTTCGTGGGTAGTCATCCTCTCCTCTCCCGTCATCCCCATTACCTCTGTACTATTAGAGGGTTTCAAGAGACCACTCACTCTCGTTGCAACGGTGCAGTAACGGTGAGGCCACGGACCTTATTTTACTTCTTCGGGACCACTGGTGGTCCACGGACCATAGATTAGGAACCACTGTGTTAGATGGTTAAAAAGTCAGTAAAAAACCCAGCACCTTACAATATGTACAAAAGTTAAAATATAGAGAAGACAAAGGTTTACATAGTGGGTTGCAGAGAGCTAGCATCAGGAGACATAACTACAGAAAGGTTGCCATGTGATACACATACATCTCCTGATGCGGGATCTTAGCTACATGTATAAATTGATTTTTTGAAAAAACAAAATCAGAGTTTAAATGGGGAAAAAATACATACACAGAAAGAGATGCCAATTGGGAAGGACTCCTGCATGTTTAAAAGAGTGGCTTCATTTATTTATAAACATTTGCCTAAAGCAGTGAACCGTAGATAACAAGACAGGGAGTAAAATAAAAACGACACAACATAACAAGCACAATAAAAATATTGGTGTCTGTACAGATTAAAGGGAAAACAATGTGACATAAAGACAGATTAATCAAACAACTCCAGGTAAACAGAGTAACTTGAAAAACCTGACAAAAAAATTAATCAAGTGCTGTAAGACAGACAATGAAAAAGATCTTCTCAATACACCATGGGTGGGGAATATACATTTTTTGGGCTTCTAGAGGTTTTTGATGAAAAATTCCCACAATCCCTTACCAGTTGGGGGGAGAACAAGCCCTATGAGGAGCGGCTTAAGGAGCTGGGCATGTTTAGCCTGAAGAAGAGAAGGCTGAGAGGAGATATGATAGGCATGTATAAATATGTGAGAGGAAGCCACAGGGAGGAGGGAGCAAGCTTGTTTTCTGCTTCCCTGGAGACTAGGACACGGAACAATGGCTTCAAACTACAAGAGAGGAGATTCCATCTGAACATGAGGAAGAACTTCCTGACTGTGAGAGCTGTTCAGCAGTGGAACTCTCTGCTCCAGAGTGTGGTGGAGGCTCCTTCTTTGGAAGCTTTTAAACAGAGGCTGGATGGCCATCTGTCAGGGATGATTTGAATGCAATATTCCTGCTTCTTGGCAGAGGGTTGGACTGGATGGCCCATGAGGTCTCTTCCAACTCTAGGATTCTATGATGGGTGCTAAAGTCCAAAAACGTGTGGAATCTGAATTCAATGCTTGAATGTGACAACTTTAAAAGGATCAAATCTCCACAGCTCTTCACTAGGATGGGAACAGTATTATACCAAGGGAACTTATTTTAAATATCATTAGCCATAGGAAAAAATATAGAAATAATACTGTTACACAAAAAAGCTCCTTAAATGCATATGCATCACTTTCAACTGACTGTACATCAGTGACTATGTTGCTATTTAACACTTTTTCTTTCCAAGTTCAAAAGCAAAAGCTTACTTGGGTTGGAAGATACTGAGAGGGGACGGGACAGAAAAACCTGGCTGTAACAATGTGATCTGGCTGGCTGCTTTTTTTACTTCTGCTTTTGCAAGCTGGAGTGCTGTAGGCAGAGATAAAGGCACTATTTGTAGAAATATTCATCTCATGCAATTGCCAAACCCACTAAGCCAACTCAAAATGCATCAACTAACAAGCAGACAGGGGAAGTCAAGGACAGAAGCCACAAAGGTCAGCCTAGCAACATAACTAGTGCACATATGTCATACCATATGTTTTATAAACCCGTCTTTTAATCCATTGTGAAAGCCCACCTGAATGAGCAATTGATTTCAAAGTACTATACTATTCATATTCAATTCTTTCACCTCCTCTGAGATAATTTAAGTCAGGCAGAAAGCAGGGAGAAGTGTGGGCTTCCAGATGTGGTGGGACTGCACCTCTCATCAATCCTGGCTAGCATGGCTAAGAGTGAGGATGCTGGGAGTTGTAGTTAAACAACTTTTGGTCCTCAAAACCTCTGAGGATGCCTGCCATAGATGTGAATGAAATGTCAGAACAGACTGTGTCTGGAACATGGCCATACAGCCTCGAAAACTCAAAACTCAAAGCAAACTCAAAGCAACCCAACTTTTGGAGAGCTGTATCTTCACCGTCCCTGAGAGATGTCGGATGTTGTAGTACAGCATGATAGCAATATTACTACTACTGGTAGAAGGGAGAAGAGGGCTGTGCACGTGTTGGAGGAGGGTATGTATGTATATGTGGCCCAAGGTGACCCACTGTGACAGGGTATGTGAATGAGGATGTGAACTTGTGTTATACGCAATATGCCAGGGGTCCCCAAACTATGGCCCGCAGGCAGGATGTGGCCTTCCAAGGTCATTTATCTAACCCCATGCTAATTTTTGGACTTAGGGTCAGCCTGAGGTTCCTTGAAGGCACACCAAAACAACAACAACAACAATCCTAAATTAAAAGCTGGCCCACACTTCCCATTGAAATACTGGTATGTTTATGTTGGTTAAAATCGTTCTTCATTGTAAATACTGTATTGTTATTTCATAGGAGGATTTTTTGTGCTACAAATAAGATATGTGTGTTGTGCATAAGAATTTGTTCATGTTTTTTTTTCAAACTCAACAGTCTAAGGGACCTCTGTATAAAAAGTTTGAGGACCCCTACAATACGTGAATCACTAAAACACACTAACTTCTCCTATGTGTTATTCCCTTTTCTGCAAGCCCTTTGCTGAACACCTTACTTGCTTTGAAATAAAATTCATGTGTAACTGCATTGGTTCTCCTATTTCTCTCAGTAACTTACTTTCTTCCACTGCTCCCTTCCTTTGTGATCGGTTTTATCACCATTTACAGTATTAATTACCTTGGAGGTAGCATACTGCTTTGCTTATGAAACTCTGAGAAATGCCACATATATTGGAGATAGTATATAAACAATAAAGGTAATTAAGTATTGGTGTATTCAGGTAGAATAACATAAACTGTGGAATCTGTGTCCTCCACAACTTGGGGAAGTTGCCAGAATTGGGAAATTCTGAGTGAGGTTGGCTAAAAGAATAAGGCTTCCAAACTCTGAATATGACTCCCCAAAAGCTCTTCTTGTACAACTGAAACCCAGAATCAACTGTGATAGTTGATAATGAAGGCTTCCAAACTGCAGATAAAGTACTGGGTAGTCAAAAGCATACAACCCACGTATCGAGCCTATGATCATCCTAGACCAATAGTTCTCAACCTGTGGGTCCCTGGGTGTTTTGGCCTACAACTCCCAGAAATCTCAGTCAGTTTAGCAGCTGGGGACCCACAGGTTGAGAACCACTGTCCTAGACCAAATTCTGCCTTCTCATTCAAATCACACAAATTATAATTAGTCTGGTTCTTGGCTCAAGAAAAGTTTGTAGGCTGCTCCAGACCCTGATTAAGAATTCTAGCTATGTATGAGACCTTCTTAGCTTCAATCATATGATATGTATCAGTACTACTCATCCTTTAACAGAGGAAAGAAAGAGGGATCTGTACCATGTAGAAACGCATACAGCACGTCATAATATAATTCCTTCACACTCTCGATTACTTAAAGAAAATTAAGAGATAACTTTTACTCAACTGTGGAGTTAAAAACATCATAATATTGCAACTCTATTGATACATGCATTGATATCTGCTAGGATTTAGTTCTAGGAACCCTGTCAATACCAAAATCTGTAGATTACCAAGTCCCATTATATACAGCGGCATAGTAAAATGGTAACCTTTCTATAAGATGGCAACATCAAGGTTTGCTTTTTTGGATATTTTGGGGAGAGTATTTTCAATCTATGGATAAAGAACCTGTGCTTATAGAGCAGGGGTCACCAAACTAAGGCCTGCAGCCTGGATGTGTCCTTCCAAGGTCATTTACGCGGCCCCCACCCTAAACTTTAGACTTAGGGTTACCCTAAGTCTGATACAACCTAAAGGCACACATCAACAACAATCCTAATTAACTTCACATATCTTATCAGCCAAAAGCAGGATCACACTTCCCACAGAAATATTGGCAAGTGTTGGCACTCAGCCTGTGATTTTGTTTCAGGATCAGGGTGCTTTGGATGTGGGGAGTGGTGTCAATGAGTTTCAAGATGAGTTTCAAGATGGCAATGGTTTGGTCAATAATATTGATACATAGAATGACCAGGAGATCCCTGTTCAAAGTGTAGTTTCCTATGAGAATGTCTCTGAGGGGTGTAAGGATGATGGTGCACTCCCTGAATTGCTACCAGAGAGTTCCCAGGATTTGGAGCTTGAAAACAACTCACCACCTGGCCCAGCTGCAAAAGTTAATGAGAAAAAGGACAGTAGCAGGAAATTAGTTAAAACAGACAAGCCAAACAGTGGCTTCGGCGTTCTGCCAGGCTCCGTCAGAACAAGATAAGGGAATCTCAACTAAAGCAAAACTAATTTCTGAGTTCTTGGGGTAGCTTAATGAGGGGATAAAAGTCTCAAATATGGGAAATGTAGCCAGATGAAGCATCATCTGGAATCAAGTTAAATCTCATCCTTGTTTCATGGAAACCTAGCTTGGAAGATTCATACTTAAGTATATCTTGTTTCATGGTTTTGATTCTTGGATTTTATGATTGCATGCTCATGCCTTGGATTAATGTTTCCTGGTTTTCTGGATTATATTAGAGAAGTGTGGACTTTGTTTTCATGAACTTTGCTGAACTTTTCCCTAGACTATTTTGTTCCTGCTTATCTTCTTACCTAATTGGATTTACCTATTTCTTTATAGTGCTTTTTTACTTTGCTGCTTTTAAGTTATCTCCAATAAAATGATTGTTTTCCTATTCAACATGTGGTGTTTAAAGTCTGAGGGCTTTTCCTGTCCTAGAGTGCAACAGAAAGTTTATATTGGTTAAAATTGTTCTTCATTGTAAATATTGTATCATTCTCTCATATATTTTGCATTACAAATAAGATACGTGCAGGGTGCATAGGAATTTGTTCGGTTTTTTTCAGACTATAGTCCGGCCTCTCAATGGTCTGAGGTACCTTGAACCAACCCTCAGCTTATAAAGTTTGACGACCCCTGATATAGAGGGTTGGCTGTACTAACTGAGTGGAAAGGAATCTCACTACAACGAAAAAAGTCAGTTCTTAGAGCTACTTGGCATACAATAAGCCCCACACTTTTGTGGGGTTAGAGACGCAGGGTCCTGCATAAAAGTGGAAAAAAATGCAATTTAAAAAAGGAATTTTGTCCAGTTTAGCAGATTTGGTTATTCACTGATACTGGCAGATTGGATTATTTGTGAATTTGATTAATATGTTCTGCTGTGAATGGTTGAATCCTTGGACAGAGAATCCATGGATATGGAAAGCCAACTGTATATTGAATATGTATCATGTGTTTCATCATTGCTCACTCCCTGTCACAGAGACGCCGACATTAAAAACTGACAAGGTCTTCCTATTTCACAAAGCTCATTCCCTCAGTACATCTACATTGCATCCACATCATTATCCCCTTCATCAGGAACACACTGCAATCTGCTATCTCTTTCTCCCTTTCTCTGGCAGACACACTTCCATTTTTATCACTCTCTCCAACATTCTCTCCCTTTCTCCATTTCAGATACAGGACACTCTTTCTTTCTCAATTTAATGTACAACAGAAACTAAAACCTTTAACATTGTCAGGCACAGTAGCACCTTCTCCCTGCATTCTGAACCTTGCTACATCCTCCAAAAAAAGGTAACATGTACATGTGAATACAGACACATGTGCTGTAAAGGAATATAATTCAGATGTTGGCTTTGATGAAAGGTTTCTTTGCATATATTACCATACTATGACGGAGGATGTGAAAGCTGTTCTGCGAAAAGGCACAAATATGTCTGCTGGTGATAGACGCATCTTTGTACATCGACTCTCATTATATGAGCATTAAGCAAACAGAAAACATTATACCTGGAGATTTGGGATCTCAACATCTTATGCTTAGCTGCACATAACTATTACCAAGTGGAATCAAGAGGGCTGCATGCACACCAAAACAACATTTGTGTATCTCTACAGCTATTAGGTAGTGATGTTTTTCAAAATGTCATGCAAGTGTAGCACACTCAGAACTACCTACACATATTATAAGCTGTGGGTTTTTTTGTCTCAACCGTATGTGAATTGCACTTGCAAGGCATATGCTACTGGTGACATATGGTTTGAGATAACTTCCTGAGGAACTAGCTGTACTCATCTTGAAGCCATGGAAGATTCTACTGTGCTAGTAAGAGCTAATTTTGAAAGCACAAAATTCAGGCAAAGGAGATAAGAAGGTCTGAAAAACAAAGGAACAATAGGAGCATCTTTTAGATCTTAGGGATGGAAGCCATGGTGGATATTATTTTTTCAAAATCAGGTTGTTTTATTTATTCCCATTTCTGTATGAACCCACACTATCTCTTCGTTCATCTGGAGAGGACCTCCTTGCGCTCCCACCGCCATCGTAGGCGCGACTGGTGGGGACAAGGGAGAGGGTCTTCTCAGTGGTGGCCCCTCAACTCTGGAACTCACTTCCCAAGGACATCAGGCATGCCCCAACCCTGGCAGTCTTTAGGAGGAGCCTGAAAACATGGTTGTTCCAGTGTGCCTTCCCAGAATAATGAATTCTCAGCATTATGCCCTCCAAATGCACTTTACACTGATTTAGGATTGTTGTACGCTCCCACCTTATCCATGCCTAGCATTATTTTTAACTTTAATTACATTATTCCAGCCATAGATTTTAATTGTGCGTTGTATTACTGTCATTGTATATTGCTTTTTTGTTTTGAGTTTTATTTAATTGTTTTACTGTTGTTGTTATTGCTTGTATTGATGTATTGTGGGCTCGGCCTCATGTAAGCCGCACCGAGTCCCTTGGGGAGATGGTAGCAGGGTATAAATAAAGTTTTATTTTTATTATTATTATTATTATTATTATTATCATCATCATCATCATCATCATCATTATTAAACATGTTTGTATTCTTCTTATGCCTTCCGCAACATTAATTCTGATCCATTAGTTCTTTCTCTCTCGTAGACATATGCACGTGCATACACACACTACTATTGGTCTATATTGAAGAGAAATTTTCATTGGTATCCACTGAGCTTTCTTCCCGAGTGGTGGAAGGGGAACCTCAGCCTAAGAGAAAAGACTAAAACACCTTAAACTCTCCAAAACTGTTGTCCTGATTGTCATCATCCCCTATCTGTTTTCAGTTAAGCCAAATTATATTGCAACTACAAATTACTAATTTCACTCAGGTATACTTTGAGTCGCGATGCCTGCATTGGCTTTTCAAACTCTTAATACCTGCTTTGGCCATATTAACCTGGCTGCGTTTTACCATCAGTGTCCAAAAGATGACTGGAGCATAAACTGAAACAGAGGCTTCTCATGGGTGGCGGGACACTGTTATGGAATGGTCTCCTTGGGAACAAAGTCTTTTCTTCTTGCTTTCACAGAGGCTTTAAAGGTTTGATTTGCCTTTTGTTTTCGAAACTGCACCACCTTGCCTGCTCCTATTTTTAAAAATTGTTCTATGACGATTATATAATACTTTGGTAGTTATCTTACATTTTGGTCCAATGCCTTGAATATATACTATACAAGAAAAAATAAATCATTTATGAAATTTTAAACAGTTATGAAATATGCTTTCACAACATTGTAGAAATTATGAATAATTTTGAAACGCTGCAAAAATCAACGCTCGGGAGACATGTTGCCAACATACAGTCTGCGTGCTCATCACCTCTTAAGTTTCTTACGGGTCAATACTGCTCCCTATTCAGACAAGCTACCATATTAGCAAAGTGGTGAACAACAACAACAACAACAACATTATTTGTATTCCACCATATCTTCCTGAGGGGACTCAGGGCAGATTCCAGCATACACAATACAAGGCAAACATTCAATACCTAGAATGCCAACTGAATGCCTGGTGAATGCAGCCTTGGTATTAGATTAACCATTAAAGGAGCTATCCAGGGTACTGAACCCTATCTGAAAAACAGATTCATCACCTTGGTTGGCTCCTTTAAAGTTTGCCCTAAAGGGCAGAATAGATTCTCTGTCCTATAGAATCATAGAATCATAGAGTTGGAAGAGACCTCATGGGCCATCCAGTCCAACCCCCTGACAAGAAGCAGGAAAATCACATTCAAAGCACCCCTGACAGATGGCCATCCAGCCTCTGTTTAAAATCCTCCTAAGAAGGAGCCCTCACCACACTCCAGGGAAGAAAGTTCCACTGCTGTACAGCTCTCACAGTCAGGAAGTTCTTCCTCGTGTCCAGATGGAATCTCCTTTCTTGTAGTTTGAAGCCATTGTTCCGCGTCCTAGTCTCCAGGGCAACAGAAAACAAGCTTGCTCCCTCCTCCCTATGACTCCCTCTCACATATTTATACATGGCTATCATGTCTCCTCTCAGCCTTCTCCTCTTCAGGCTAAACATGCCCAGCTCTTTAAGCCGCTCCTCATAGGGCTTGTTCTCCAGACCCTTGATTAATTTAGTCACCCTCCCCTGGACACATTCCAGCATTTCAAGAAATAGTTTTCTAAGCTCTATAGAGACACTTGCTGGAACCCCTCAGCAAGCAAGAGTCCAAAAGTGGCAGACTCAAACCCAGAACCTCAATCAATGGCTGATACCGAATGAGAGACTGCCCCCTGGGCACACAGAAAACTGGGCGAATTGGAAGGCGCTGAACAGACTGCGCTCTGGCACCACGAGATGCAGAGCCAACCTTAAGAAAAGGGGCTACAAAGTGGAATCCATGACATGCGAGTGTGGAGAAGAACAAACTACAGACCACCTGCTCCAATGCAACCTGAGCCCTGCCACATGCACAATGGAGGACCTTCTTGCAGCAACACCAGAGGCACTCCAAGTGGCCAGATACTGGTCAAAGGACATTTAATCAACTACCAAGCTTGCAAACTTTGTGTTTTGTTTGTTTGTTTGTTTTGTTAAAAATGCAATGCAACAGTATGGTCTGCCCCTGACACGATAAATAAATTATTGTTATTATTATTATTCTGAACATGATCGGGCCCAGGATGGAACCATGCTGATAGCACTCCGCTCGTCACTTCTTTCCAGGATGAAGAGGAAGCATGGTGAGCATCCTCTAGGTTCATCCGCTTAACCAATTACAGATCTACCCAACCGTAGTTTTGCTTAGTCCACAGAAGGGAGGGACCAGCTGCCATTGCCAGCTGTAGAGGCGAAGCGACCGAGCAAACCAATAAGTTGGTAGACCATACAAGATGGAAACTGGTTTCCCGACCCACATCTTCCCTGTTGGGTTTGGCAGAGAGGAAGCACAATGGATGAATATGTATCTGCTAGGGAGGCTGAGAAAGGTAAGAAAGTACAGGAAAGATGCTTTCTTGGGAAACACACAGAGAAACTTCTCAAGCTTTTCCCAACAAAGCAAATGAAAGGGCAGATAAAATGCCATCTGTATGGCCACCCTGGTTAGACATTTTCTCAGAACTCCTATTATTACTACTGCTGCTGCTACTACTACTACTAGATGATTCCACTATCATAACCACCAACACTGATACCTTGGGTAAACATATTGATCTATATTTTCCCTCCAAACACAGCTCCATAATAGTGAAGAACTCAATAAGAGAGAACGAGAGAGCAACGTATGACTCAGAGATACAAACTATTCCACGCTTCCTGTTTGATAATTAATAACAGGTAGTGGGCGTCTCTAATCCCACAGGAGATAAAAAGAGTTCAACACAACATTTTGCGGTCACGGCAGTGGCACAGTGCCATCTGGTGGACTCATCAAATGCAAAGCCAATCTGAATGGAAACCTTATGCATTCGGAAAAAAATAGCCTTAGGAGTGCTTGGCATGTCACCTGTCACAGCTCTTGTGGAAGGCTGAGATGTTCACACTTACATAACCCATGTTCTGTGATAGATACAATTTAGGAAAGGCCACACAAACACACCCAACATTATCCAATGGTAGCAAACACACTCCAAGAGAATGTAGGCTTTTCCAACCCCACACCTGCTATCTCAAAGTGGTTCTTCAGAAATCTCTTGGGAAACTAAGAAGCAAGAGATACATTTGAGAGTCTTTCCAAAAGATATTATGCTTGGCTTCAGGACTAGTAGGCAGCGACAGCTTTATCATCTCTGAATTTTTTCAATAGTCCCTAAAGACATCCAGTCTGATAGCCACCATCATACCTTGTGACAATGAGTTCCCAAAGTGCTGCAATTTCCTAGCACTCAAGACCTTGTTTTGGAGAGAAGCTGCAGTTGAGGCTCTTTCCACACAATGTAAAGATAATAATAATAATAATAATAATAATAATAATAATAATAATAACTTTATTTAAATACTGCTCTATCTCCCCGGGGGGATTCAGGGCAGTTTCCAAGCAACAACATCAAAACATACAGAGTCACAACATGAACAAAATATAACAGTAACAGAAACATAAGCATGGAATTACCCAACAACACATAAATATTAAAAGGAAAATTCCTGCCTGCTCTTCATATCTATTAATATTAATAATAATAATAATAATAATAATAATAATACTTTATTTGTACCCCGCTACCATCTCCCCAAGGGACTCAGTGCGGCTTACATGAGGCCGAGCCCAAACACAACAATACAAGCAATTAAAAAACACAATCTATTTGTTAGGGCATGGAAAAGGAATGGGTCAGGACAATTAAAAAGGCTGGGTCAAGATTGATACAAATTGAAATAAGATAGGACCAGCATTTGGGTACAGTACTGTAATAGGCAAATGACAAAAGTGGGGACGGGCTATTTCCAGGAGCCTGTTAAGAGAATGACCAGAGTAATATATAGGGGCTATGCCGTGTCCGGACAGTGTCTGGACTGAGCTAGTACTGGTCACTCTCGTAGATTCATTAAAACCACAAAGTCTTCAAACTCTTACGAAAAGAGGGGAGGGATGGGGCCTGTCTTATTTCCCTTGGAAGGGCATTCCAGAGGCAGGGGGCCACCACCGAGAAGGCCCCCTCTTCAGCACTATGTCCCAGAAGCACTTTATTAGAGTTTAAGATCCTCTGCACATTGCACATGCCCTAAAATCAAATATGCCGCCTATCACACCCAGTACTTTTTAATCTGTACCCACTATTTGGCCCAGCCTGGTTTTACTGTGTTTATGATGTAATGTTTTGTTGATATTGCTTTATGTTTTTGATTTGCTTTGAGTTGTATTGTTTTATGTTGTTGTTATGTTGAGGCCTCGGCCTTTGTAAGCCGCATCGAGTCCTTCGGGAGATGCTAGCGGGGTACAAATAAAGTTTTATAATAATAATAATAATAATAATAATAATAATAATAATCCCCACCCACCGTGCTTGTGATGGAGGGGGGAGCAAGAGGAGGGCCTCTTACTGTAAATAAATAAATAAATATTAAGAGTCTGAACTGGGGGTGGGTCATCCTATGCAGGTCCCATGCGAACATGTGAAATGTGTCCCTTTTTTTGTATAATCTGCAGAGGACATTTTCATAGGAAACTTGAATTTATTTTCAAGAATATTAGAAGAGTGAGAACCAATGGTACAATTGGACTGGGACCTGGGAGATCTACATTGTCTGGTCTTTTCTAAGACACAAAACATACGAGGTGATCTTGGGCCATGCATTTTCTCTCTCACATACACACTGGCAAAC
Source organism: Anolis sagrei (assembly GCF_037176765.1). Taxonomy (NCBI): domain Eukaryota; kingdom Metazoa; phylum Chordata; class Lepidosauria; order Squamata; family Anolidae; genus Anolis; species Anolis sagrei. Next base: position 158,441,082 of record NC_090022.1, read on the forward strand.
CCTGTAGTATCATTGTTGTGAAGATGCATCACCTTGAATTCTCTGGAGGAAATGCAGGACATGAATGTGATTGCTAAGTAAAATAATGCAGACAGCTGCAAGGGTGGAAAGGTTAACGTCACACTTGGATACTCCTCGCACTTAGTTTTAGAAGACAGCCAGGTTAAATCCAAAATGAAGGTGATTTTTTTCTCCTGAAAAAATGAAGCATAACATCTCGATCTGTGATGCACTGCAACATCTTCACCTTACATTTGTTGTAGCTGAAAATGCAAGCCAACAAGGACATTTCATTTTCACTCCAGTTACAGGTACTGGGTTATTTTCAGCAGCTGGAAAGACAATGGCACGTTTGGGATACCATCACAGAAGTATACAACCTGGTAACGGAAAAGTTATATACCAAGAAAGGAATGAAGTGGAAACTTATTACATTAAGCAAGCTGCTTAAACACAGGGTTTGCGATCGATCTGATCAATAACCGTCTGTAATTAGAGAGTCTGAGGCCATTCCACCGCATCTCTACAAGACAGCGTAAAGAATGAGCTGATTTGTCAACGTCAACTAATGTTTGTTTGGTCACAGACAAGCAGAGCCAATAGCTTGAAAAAACGCATGCTTGAAGAATCCCCACATCCTTTGTCTAGGCCAGAAGCCAAGAAAGAAGCAAGTACAAGCTTGGAAACAGGCAGAAGGGAAGACGAATGAGTAACCTTTCTCAGAGACTGAACCTTCCAAATTGCTTTGGCTAGAAATTATTTTTGAGTCTGTTGAGGCCTAACAACAGATATGCCCCTACAGCCTAAAGAAAACAACAACACTGGTTTATCTTCGGAGAAAAAACGTAGATGGAGCAACTTCAAGTCAAAGTCTTAGTAGGCTCCATTTGCCTTGCATTCTGAAACTTCTAGTCCAAAATATAACCTTCTCCTGCTCTAGAAAAGCTATAAACACTTGCAGGTGAAAAATATTTCAGTTTTGTTATTGATTGAGAAACAACGATATTAGGAACGTGACAAATATCAAAAGCAGAGCTTTCCAAAGATTTCATGGTGATGACACCCTTTTCAGATACGCATCATTTTGCAACACAGTAATTCAGAAAAACAGCTTCTCCATCGCTACTGACTTCTTTCCTCGATGCTGCCCAGGAGATTGGAAAATATATTCTAGATCAATGGTTCTCAACCTGGGTTCCCCAGATGTTTTTGGCTTACAACTCCCAGAAATCCTAGCCAGTTTACCAGCTATTAGAATTTCTGGGAGTTGGAAGCCAAAAACATCTGGGGACCCCAAGTTGAGAACCACTGATCTAGATTAAACTCTCCTCACTTCTCAAAGGGCAACTGTGACAGCCTTGGCTGATTTCAGTGTGAGCTCTAGAACAGTGGTTCTCAACCCTCCTAATGCCGTGACCCCCAACCATAACATTATTTTTGTTGCTACTTCATACCTGTAGTTTTGCTACTGTGATTAATCGTAATGAAAATATCTGATATGCAGGGTGTATTTTCATTCACTGCACCAAATTTGGCACAAATACTCCATACGCCCCAGTCTGAATACTGGTGAGGTTAGGGGGGGGGGGATTTTTGTCATTTGGGAGTTGTAGTTGCTTGGATTTATTGTTAGCCTACAGTCAAAGAGTATTCTAAACTCCACCAATGATGGAATTGAACCAATCTTAGCACACAGAACTCCCATGACCAACAGAAAATACTAGAAGGGCATATGTGGGCACTGACCTTGAGTTTTTAGAGTTGTAGTTCACCTACATCCCGAGAGCACTGTGGACTCAAACAGTGATGGATCTGGACCAAACTCAATATGCCCGAATGTGAACATTGGTGGATTTTGGGGGAAAATAGACTTTGACATTTGGAAGTTGTAGTTACTGGGATTTATAATTCACCTACAATCAAAGAGCATTCCAAACCCACCTAATGATAGAATTGGGCTAAACTTCCCACACAGAACCCCAAGACCAACAGAAAATACTGTGTTTTCTGATGATCTTTGCCGACACCTCTGACGTCCCCTTGCGACCCCTCCAGGGGTCCCAACCCCCAGGTTGAGAAACACTGCTCTAGAATATGTCAAAAAGAGTAGAAAATCACTATACAACTCTCTTTCCTTGGGTTACCGGCTTCTGGATACATCCCTGTGTGCAAGTGAATATATTTCTATTTCTCCCATTGTAAGACAAATTCACTAACAACCACTGCTTCCTGAATAAGTAAATCTGACAAAAGAAAAAGAAGCATTCCTATTAGGACTGACAATGGAAAATGTTTTGCTCTTCAGACTGAGATTTCACCAACTATTCAGATATAGCTGCTTAAATAAATCGAATGAATGCACATACACCGAGCATGCAAGGTGGAAAATGCGTACCGTACAGCATGTCCTGATTTCAAATTATATCTTCCATTCAAATGTAAAAGCCCAAAGACATTTCCATTCTCAAGTTCACCGAAAAACCTTGCACCATAAATAAAACAACTCAACTGCCAGTCTTGAGTAGTGGCAAATTAGTCGAGATAACTTTCTGCCTTCATTGATCACACAATCCAATCCAGACAGTACCATTCTTGAGCAGAAACAGGCTGTGCTTGCCTGCACACAACCTATTTATTTATTATTTATTTATTTCGAACATTTTTTAACCCCCAGAGGGACTCAGGGCAGCTTCCAATTGGCAACAATTCAATGCCGCATCATAAAATACAAAACAGCAATTATAACAGTTAAAAACATAAACATTAAGACATAAAGATTAAAACAGTATACTTACAGTCCATTGAGCTATTACCAGTCTGGTAGCTATTTGTCTAGCCATATACTATTGAGTACTCCATTTAACTTATCCAAATCCACTTCCAAGCCATAGTCAGACATTATCCATTGTCCTTTAACCTAATTGCCCAAAGGCCTGGTCCCACATCCACATTTTTACCTTCTTTCTAAAATTGAGGAGGAATGATGACCTAATTTCCCCAGGAAGCAAATTCCACAGACAGGGGGCCACCATCGAGAAGACCCTGTCCCTCTCAGTGGAGACCTGGGAGCCATTGGCATAGTTCTAAGTTGCATACATGCTCCAGTGCTAAACAACAAAGCATAGATACAACCCTAAACAAAATGGCTGGCACCAAGTTCAAATTTATTTCCTTCAAATTTTCTGATAAACAAGTAGCCACAATAAAGCGTGGCTGCGCGATCTTCGACTGCATGTGCTGTACTCTCCTCTGTGCAACACCACTTGCGAGTTTCTTTGCTGTTACATTTGCAGCTGAATCACAGAGATTTTTAGAGGACTAGATTTCACATCAGTGGTACTGACATGAGGTTGGAGAATATGGGGGATCTGGAAGGGATTCCATGAGAGCCCCCAAACATATTTCCTCTAAAGCCTGCCTAGGATGACACAGCAATTAGGTATTTCATATGTTTGCATTCATTTTCTTATAAACACAATGATATCAAAGTGGATCCACCACCCTCAAAAGACCTGTACAGGGTTAACACAGCACCAGTGTTTGCCAACCTTTGGATTGAGGAATGGTTTCTCTGATTTGAAGCCCACCATCAGTTATGCTTTAGGGGCCCTGGTAGCGCAGTGGGTTAAACCCCTGTGACAGCAGGACTGAAGACCGACAGGTCGCAGGTTCGAATCTGGGGAGAGCATGGATGAGCTCCCTCTATCAGCTCCAGCTCCTCATGCGGGGACATGAGAGAAGCCTCCCACAAGGATGATAAAACATCAAAGCATCCGGGCGTCCCCTGGGCAACGTCCTTGCAGACGGCCAATTCTCGCACACCAGAAGCAACGTGCAGTTTCTCAAGTCTCTCCTGACACAACAAAAAAAGTTATGCTTTTAATAAAAGATGCATGTACGCTGTCTTTAACAGCTCCCAAAAAAATGCTGCTTGCCAGCAGTATCCCATTTCCTTTGCTCAGAGAATCACACCTAAGGACATGATAATATTTTCTGGATAATTTGATGTGCCTTAGAATGCATCTACACTGTAGAATGTATGTTGTTTGACAGCACTTTAACTGCCAAGGCTCAATGGTACGAAATCATGGGAGCTGTAGTTTTACAAGATCTATAGCCTTTTCTGACAGAGTGCTGGTTCCTCACCAAACTACAACTCCCAAGTTTCACAGCACTGAGCCATGTCATTGAAAGTAGTGCCAAACTGCAAGAAATTACAGTGTAGATTCCCCTACCTGTTCAGTATTCCAGCATTAAATGTCAGTCCCAATTCAACACTGCCAGGCATAAATCTGTATTACAGCATTCAATATCAATCCCTGGTAGAAAAGTAAAACAGACTCTCTGTTTGGAAAAGTCCTATTATATTATTGTTTACCATTGAAAAAAACTACTGAAAATTGGAAAAATACTAGCAACATCCTCTTGCCAATCAGTAGAGCTGAAAGTTGCAGTTGTATTCCAGTGATGGAAAATGATTGAGGTGTCTCACCTTCAAGAGTTCCCGTGGGAAATCTTGGCCTTCATTCATTCCCTGAAGATTGGCAATGAATTCTTGACAAGACATCTTCTTGCCAATGTTCTGAAAGAAACATGATAGAGAAATTGTAATGCATTTGAACGGGAAGCAACAGGAAAGAAGTTTTTTTTAAAAAAAAATGTAATATGAAATGCTCTAATGGATCTCCTCCCCTTTAGGATAGAAACCATGTTGTGAGCAGCAGTCCCAGGGACAGTCTTTGTAAGTATATCTGCATGAGTACAGCTTTAAAATACAAATCAGCATAAACAGGCTTCCCTACTGGGAAGGCAAGAATCAGTGAATAAGCAGTCCAGCAAGTATAATGGTGTCAATGAATCTTTGCAATTGCACAGGCTTTTGATCCACAGCTCTCCAAGTGCTTTACACAGAACTAGCTTGCATTCCAACAATATTAAGGTCTTCCCACAAATGAAAGCTGGTATCATTTTGCTAGGATGAAAGCCTCAAATCGACACACTGAAATTGCATATGTAACACACCCCTCGAAAAAAAGCTTTACATATGTTTGCAAGTCACAGAGAGTGTGTGGTGAGAAGGAGAAGATTTCTCATTTACATGTACTGATCTTTTTCTAACTCTTTCTTTCCAATTTACATTTATAGATTTTTCTACTTCTAACTAATTAAAAGTGTGCTTTACTTTCAAGAGATAGGAAGTGAGTAATGGGAACAGGGTCTCTCTTTTTTCCTTGGAGTAACTTTTCAGTTCTCTCTGCTTAAGCCTGTCATTCACAGCAAAATTGCTCTTGTGTGTCTTCAAGTCATTTTCCACTTATGGTGATGTAAGAGTGAACTTATGACGGGGTTTTCAAGGATGGAGGTGTATAACTTCCCTAAATACCTAATGGGTTCCTATGGCCGAACCCTGGTCTCCAGTTTCATAATCCATTCAACTATACCATCCTGCCATGGGGAATAGCAACCTTCTTTAAGCCTCCACTAGGAATTTGTCTTGTATATGAGCCTGTTTGTGTATTGTATTGTAGTTGTGTGTTTTAGTATGCAGCCAGGCATGTAGCCGGGGGGGGGGGGGGGGGCTTGAGGGGCTTCAGCCCCCCCCCCCCCCCGAAATTCTCATGGTGTTTCGCAAAAAGGCCTTACTGGTGCATTATTTAAACTGTTATGTTTATTCATATCACCATACTCAATATATCCCATATGCATGGGGGTATTGGGGTAATGATACAAAAGGTTTGCTAGGGTAGACCCTCTTTCACTCAGACTCAGCCCCCCCCCCGAAACCCCCCCTGAAAAAAACTCAGCCCCCCTCCCCCTGGAAACGAAATCCTGGCTATGGGCCTGTATGCAGCTTTCCCTTTACTCTATGTTTCTTGAGGTTGTAGGAGGGGCTGCAGAGTACATGATGAGATCTGGGACTGCTGAGATCTTGGATTCCCTTTAAGAATGCTGTTAACAATCCATAGTCCAATTGTGACTATGGATTGTTAACAGCAAACTCATGTTAACAACAAACTCATATTGCTGTTGAATATAAGAAAAATGCCCTGTGTTATCTGCACAGAGAAACTGCCGCATATACTTGAGTATAAGCCGACCCAAATATAAGCCTAATTTTACCACAAAAAACTGAGAAAACTTATGGACTCGAGTATAAGCCTAGGGAGAAACATGAATATATAGAAACATATTTATAGATCTATAGGGCTTGCAAAGACAGGTGAACACTTCCACAGAACAAAAATGCACATATAAAGTTAATACACTGAGATACACAGAAATTGGGCTTGCAAACGATTTCAAGAGAAATGCATATATAAGATGAATATGCTTTCCTAATCTCTCCGAGCAATGAGTTCCAGAGTCGGGGGGGCCACAGAGGAGAAGGCTCTCTCCCTTGTACCCACAAGACAGGACTGTGAAACTGGCAGGGGGAGGGCCTCCCCCGAAAAATGAAAAGCTCGGGCTGGTTCGTGGAGAGAGATACGGTCACGAAGGTAGGTGGGTCCCAAACCGTTTAGGGCTTTGTAGGTGATGACCTGCACCTTGATTTGGGGTCGGAAAATAAACGGCAGCCAGTAAAGCTCCTTAAACAGCGGGGTTGACCGCATAAGTAAAATAGTTTTTGGTATAACATCGTGCCACATGCTTACAGGCCGAAGTGCTGAATTATAATTAGGAAACAGACAATGATGATTAAAAATGCATCCCAGACTATGGCTACATTCCAAGCAATAAATCCCCAACTTACCACCTAGATCAACAATGCAATCCAAGCAAAAAACAAAAACAAAACAGGAATTAGAGCAAGCACTCTGAAGGGGAAGGAGAGGCGAAAGAGGCAAGAAATATTGGCTTATTAAATTATACTAGGTGTTGTGTATTTTTCACACTTAACAAAATGCAGAGTCAGAAAAATGTTATTTAAACTTAGGATGCCATCCAAAAATGTTGGAACTTATTTAGCTATCTAAAATATGCAGAGGTATAAATACCATCTATATCTATACAAATCTTTTGTGATTTCAATGAGTTGTGCTTAATGTTATGCAAGTAGAAATCTGCTCCCGCAATAAGAAAGCCCACTAACAGAACTCTCCACAAAAGCATCTCCAGAGAGCCATGGGACTCTCAGAAAATTGCTGGAATTTGGCTGGAAGACACGTAGCAAGAGGACAGAATAGGCCAAAAGTCAGAAGAGGCAGCTCATTCATCACAACCAAATTAAGGGGGGAAATAACCCATCCTAGCAAGTAATTGTGTTTCAGCTCTATCCAGGGCCATTTGGGTCACCTTGCTTTTGTTGATTCTAAACACCATTTGCCTCTTTTTCTTCATTGCCTTCATTCTCCTCAATAACCTTTGACCACCTGGCTATTTAATCCTATTAGCTATGGCCACCCTACATGATTTGTGTATAAGAGACCGTGGTATCACCACATTAGAAAGACCCCACAATGTCAGCAACAAGTCAAACGGGCTTGCAGCAGCTAAAAGAGTTAACTAGGAACATGAGTAAACAAGACAAAGCCAAGCGAGGGAAAAAATGATAGAAGCTGTGATGGGAAGAGCTTCATTTTATTTAAAGGGATGGGTTTGTAACTTTTTCAAAAGTACAGTAAGACCTCTGTACTCACAGGGGAAAAAATCTCTAAATGGAACATGGTTACCCGAAACATGGATATGATCTATACTTTAAAGTTGTGCTGAGGATCTAGATATTCCTTGAGAAGCATCCTCACTAGGAATGTGCTAGGAATTCTAATATGAGCGTATAGTAGCTTCCAAAAGAAGCAAACCTTAAATCAGGGGTCCTCAAACTAAGGCCCAGGGACCGGATACAGCCCTCCAAAGTCATTTACTCAGCCCTCGCTCAGGGTCAACCTAAGTCTGAACTGACTTGAAAGCACACAACAACAATTCTATCTCATCAGCCCACACTTCCCATTGAAATACTAATAAATTTATATTTGTTAAAATTGTTCTTCATTTTAATTATTGTATTGTTTTTAAGTATTTTTTTGCACTACAAATAAAATTTGTGCAGTGTGAATAGGAATTCATTCATGTTTTTTTTTAAATTATAATCTGATCCTCCAACAGTTTGAGGGACTGTGACCTGGCCCTCTTTTTGAAAAGTCTGAGGATTTAAATCATGCTAGAGGACTTAGCAAATTCCACAAGAGACCATTTTCTCTGAGCACGGGGAAGTGAATCTATAGATACAAGTTCTGTGGTTATAGAAGGTACAATTCATTTTTGTCATGAAATAACAGGTCCACCAGAGACTGTCACATTTATTTATTTATTTATTTATTTATTTATTTATTTAGAACAATTATATCCCGTCCTATTCTCGACCTCCGAAGAGGGACTCATGGCGGCTACCAGCAAGCAACAATTCGGTGCCAATACAATATAAAACAGCAATACACCGTTACATGAAATGTTTATAAATATACATTAAAAACAGTTTGCCAGGTTTAAAACATCCTCCAAATCAGTCTAAATTACGGTCCATAAAATCTCAACTTCACCAATAAAATCAGTCTAGCTCCCACAGCTAGGATTTAAGCTTATTGCGAAAAGTTAGGAGGGAGAGAGGAGATCTAACCTCCTCAGAGAGGGAGTTCCACAGCTAGGGGGTCACCACGGAGAAGGCCCTGTCTCTCATCCCCACCAAACGTGAATGCGATGGTAAGCTGTGCCAGAGCTATTTAGGGCTTTATAGGTCAAAACAAGCACTTTGAATTGTGCTCGGAAGCCTTTCATCCCACTTATTCTTACTAGTCAGGCAGAATGTGTTATGAAGAAGAGTGATTCTCTCTCTCTCTCTCTCTCTTTGGCATTTGATACTGTGTGTGCCAGACCCAGGAGTTCATTGATTCATCTGTCATCACTTTTCATGAGGGGTGTGTAAAATTTTGTTTATAATCAGTAAGTCATATCTAATTTGTAGGTTTTGTATATATGAACAGATATTAAGAGACATGGGGGGGGTGCAAAAACTTAAGAATCAAAACACTTTTTATTTGAATTCTGTAGTGCTCATAAGCCTATTAAAGTCCATTTCATTTTCAGTGCAAGCAAGGGGAAACCATAAAAGCTGCCATTCCTCTTTAAATTGATAACCTCTTGCCATGAGAAGAGGAAAGAAGCAGGGAAGGACAAAGTTGTGTGAGCTGGGAAAGAGACTGTGAGAGCACAGAATTCTGGCAAATGTAGTTTGGGAAGGTGAGGAGCCCTGCGGCAGAGAATTTAAAAGGCCCTGCCCTAAACTACATTTCCCAGCATTCTACCCAGCATCAGAAAGCTTCAATTAGGATAGGTGAGAATTTTGTCTCTCTTAGCAGCAGCCAGAGTTCCAATAAATTGTTGAATCTGCAAAGAAAAGAACTGACTGATACTTCAATACAAGTAAGTAAATAAATGCTGGGCTGGGAAGAAATCTCTAAATTGAAGTTCTCTTGGTTAATATGAGAGACATTCAATAAGATAGCTATTGTGGCTTTTTAAAAACATTTTTGTCAAAACTTTTTAAAAATTCCAAAAAATCAGTAGATGTATGAATAATTCTGAAATCTGGAGAGAATGATCCCCTGTTATCTGGGTCATTGTACAAAAAATTCAAGAAGATGGGTCTTGTAGTTTTTTTAAAAAAAGTTGTAAAAACTTTGAAAATTTTCCAAAAATCTGTGGATGAGTGAAATATTCTGAAACTTGATGGGCTGTGTTAAATCTATAATTGTAGCAAGTTTCATGCCAATTGCTCTAACAATGAGGGAGAAAAGTGCCCCTGAAGTTTCCCCATTGACACAATTAATTACTTAACAAAAAGTAAGGAAAAAGTAGTTAAATTGTTATAGCTACAATACAGATGTCATCCCATTTTGGAAACGCTTTAGGAACTATTTTCCCTCCACCCCCTTATTTCATAATGAGTATTGAAAAAAAAATTCATTGATGCACAGGCCTACTATTCATATCGGGCTGTCACAAAGAGGAGAGTGCAGGTTTATTCTCGACTGCTCAAGAGTAGGAATAGGTCTAATAGGAAGGTACATTTGAATTCAACATCAGAAGAAACTTCTTGACAGTAAGAGTACCATCTGCCTGGAGAGATAGTAGGTTCTCCTTCAAAATGGCTAGAAAGATAGCGGAGAACTTCAAAAAGAGCCTAGACAGTTACCATTTGAGGATGCTGTAGCTGAGGTTCTTATACTGAACAGCGGGTTGGCCTCAATAGTCTATGAGACTCCATCTAACACTATTATCCCATGATACTTGGATTTCACTTCATGAACCAAAGAGCATTTGAAAATGGCATGCATACTCCACCATCTAGTGGTCAAAACATAGAGTGACAGCGTAGCAAGGTAGAAACTCATAAAACAGTGGTTCTCAACCTTCCTAATGCTGTGACCCCTTAATACAGTTTCTCATATTATAGTGACCCACAACCATAAAATTATTTTCGTTGCTACGTCATAACTGTAATTTTGCTACTGTTCTCAATCATAATGCAAATATCTGATATTCAGGGTGTAAGTTCATTCACTGGACTAAATTTGGCACAAATACCCAATATGCCCAAATTTGAATACTGGTGGGGTTGTGGGGGGGGGGGGTGATTTTGTCATTTGGGAGTTGTAGTTGCTGATATTTATAGTTTACGTACAATCACAGAGCATTTTGAACTTCACCAACGAAGGAATTGAACCAAACTTGGCACACAGAACTCCCACAACCAACAAAAATACTAGAAGGGTCGGTGGACATTGACCTTGAGTTTTGGAGTGGTAGTTCACCTACATCCAGAGAGAACTGTGGTTTCAAACAATGATGGATCTGGACCAAACTTGGCACGGACACTCAGTATGCCCAAATGTAAACACTGGTGGAGTCTGGGGAAAATAGACTTTGACATTTGGGAGTTGTAATTGCTGGGATTTATAGTTCACCTACAATCAAAGAGCATAGAGCATTCTGAACCTCACCAACGATAGAACTGGGCCAAACTTCCCACAGAGAACCCCCCATGACCAACAGAAAATAATGTGTTTTCTGATGGTCTTTGGTGACCCTTCTGACACTCCCTCACAACCTCCCAGGAGTCCCGACCCCCAGGTTAAGAAATGCTGTCATAAAAAGTAGTGCTCTACACTGAAGCCATCACGGTTGCAGGAGTTTGAATTTTAGATTATGAGATTCTCATTTTGCCATGGAAACCCTTCATCAACACAGTCTTTCAGCCTCAGAGAAAGACGATGGCAAACTCTCTCTGAGCAAAACATACCAAGAAAATCCCACGATTGGTTCCCTTAGGGCCAGCATAACTTGAAATGACTTGAAAGCACACAGCAGAGAGAACAACAAAAACAATAACATGGTCCAGAGTGAGGCCAATGGCAGCACTGCTTCTTCAAAATAAGCATGTTGATCCCCAAATGATATTTTTCTTCATTAGTTATACTTCTACCATTGAAAAGAGTAAAACAGTAAACACTATCATTGGTGGTTGTGCTTGTCCTTTTTCTTTGAATACCTAAACTGCACTTCTTAGTGCCAAACCAAAGTTTTAGTTAATGCAACACTAATACATTTGGAGAAAGACCGGTGGGGGGGGGGGGGGGGTTGCTGCCTATCTGTCTGGGGCAATGCTGTCATTTTGCCCCTTCCTCATATCGATACTACTGTAGATCATTTTTCTAAAAAAAAAGAAAAAAGCTATGACTCTCACCAGTACTGTTCGCATTCATCTGGTGCTATTAGACTATCAAAACCTAGTGAAGGGAAGCCTCACTGCAATGAGAAAACTATCCATCTGAGGTGGGATTCTGATTAAAGGAAGCGATAGTCTAGCACTTGTTTTTTTTTTCCTGTTACCCCCAAATTTAACCATTTTTAAAAGCATTCTTTTCAAAGTAATTTGATATAAATTTAATAGAGATATGAACAAACACACATGGTAGGATGACTGTGTGACAGGAAATTGGTAGCAGTGACCGAGGTGGCTAGATCCCAAAGTGGCACTGTCTCCTTCCCTTCTTTGCATAATGACCCACAATGGTCCCATAATGATCCATGGATTATATATCAGGATCCATAATTTTGGCCCTATAACCTGTCCTCAGCTAATACACAAGGCCATGATAAAAACACAGCCAAATTGCCTTTATGGAAATCTTGGCAGGAGAAGAAGAAAGCCCGATCATTTAAACCGGGGATCCACAAACGTTTTGAAAAGAGGGCCAGGCCACAGTCCCTCAAACTGTTGGAGGGAAGGATTATAATTTGAAGGGGGAAAAAAGAAAAGAATGAATTCCTATGCATACTGCGCATATTTTATTTGTAGTGCAAAAAACACTTTAAAACAATACAATAATTAAAATGAAGAACAATTTTAACAGATATAAACTTATTAGTATTTCAATGGGAAGTGTGGACCTGCTTTTGGCTGATAAGATAGGATTGTTATGGTGGTGGTGGTGTGCTTTCAAGTCATTTCATACTTAGGTTGACCCTGAGTGAGGGCCGGGTAAATGACCTCCGAGGGCCGTATCCGGCCCCTGGGCCTTAGTTTGAGGACCCCTGATTTACACCATAGAAAATAACACCTATAAAATGTCATCACTAAAAAAAGGGGAGGCAGTACTATATCTATGAGCCATGCCAGACATTTAGGTTCTTAAGAAAAATTATTTTGCACTATGGTTGAGGGCTTAAAACTGGGAGTCACAGAGCTGCTACCAATTTCCCATACTATCAAAATTGTAGGACAGAAGACGAAACCACAGGCAATTCAAGCCAAGTAACAGATCAGCACTAATCTAAGCAAGGGAGTCTAGGAGACAAGGAAAGACCATTCTCATCTGCTTCCCTCACCCTATCCCAATATATAAGCCCATCCATTTCTGTGGGGATTAGGGACACAGGGTCCCTGTGAAAGTGGAAAAAACATGAATAAAAATCCATAATTTTTATTAACGGAGAGAACACCTCTCTAATAAATTTCTATGTCTTCTGGTGCAACTGAAGGGGCAACTTCCACTGGCAACTGACACCGAATTGTGCTGGAGGACCTACGAATCTCTAGACAATCATCCCCCCCCCCCCCCCCCCTGAGATCTTTAGGCCCACACTTGCTACTCTAAACTTCCATCAGAAGTCATGCTAGAGGACCAAGGGATTTCTAGACAAACATATTCATGAAATCTGCAAACAATCAGATCCACAAAAAGGTAAGCCCACAAATATGGAGAGTTGACTGTATAACTTTTGGAAAGGCCTCTCAAAGTATTTCCATCTATCTTGCTAATTTGCAACTGAGAAGGATTAGGCGATTTGTTTGCCTCCCAGTTATTAGCCTCCATTTGCCCATAGCATGTACTCTTCGGCTTCCCCTTGAAATGTCCAGGCTATTGTATTTTGCTGGTCTTGGTTCATCTGGGTTACAATTCTGGCTTTAGACCATAGATCATTCCACTTCATTTGCCCCAAGCATTTCTGGCTGCAAGAACCCAGCATTGTGAGGTCATTGGCAGGGAGCACTCTAGTATATCAGATTGAATGAAAGAGCATTTTGAAATCTCTACTGAAAAAGGTAATTTGCAGAATACTCACATGGCCATGGAGGTCAGTGTTGAGCAGCATAATTGCACACGTGAGGCAATGGACACCATCTGCAAGAGAAAACACACCCGAAAGATGACATATAAAAAGCTACAAAGGGAAAGAGAGAGTAAATCACACTTCCCACTACTCACAGCTGGTTATGGGAGAATGATTCACGTTTTGTTGGGACTCCTGCAGCCTCACTAACACTCCCCCCTCCCCCATGCAATTTGTTTATAAAGAAATGCCTGACATGAATCATGACAGAAATCTCATGAAATGAAGTCATTTGCAGAAGGGGAGGAAGAGAGGGGTGAAAAAGACAAAAACAGATAAGTCATGATTGGAAGAAAAGACGCATGGAGTTCAGCACCCTGCACAACCTCAGGCTGGATCTATACTGCCATATAATTCGATTCAAAGCAAATAATATGGATTTTATATGGCAGTGTGAATGGGGCCTCAGTTGTAGGGGTTCTCCTTTTTCAACCTAACTTGCAATCCAGTTAAGAAGAGAAATAGACTACTGCAACGCGCTCTATGTGGGGTTGCCTTTGAAGACTGTTCAGAAGCTTCAAGCAGTCCAACAGGTGGAAGCCAGATTCCTTACTAGAGCGGAATACAGGGAGGACATAACCACCCTGTTACGGCACCTCCACTGGCTGCCAGTCTGCTACTGAGCACAAGCACAATTCGAAGTGCTGGCTTTAGCCTATAAATCCCTAAACAGTTCTGGTCCGGCTTACCCATCCTGAACATGTCTCTCTTTATGAGCCAGTTAGAGCACTAAGATTAATAATAATAATAATAATAATAATAATAATAATAATAATCTTTATTTATACCCCACCACCATCTCCCCCAACTGGGACTCAGAGCGGTTTACATGGGGCCAAGCCCGAACAGAAAATTATAATACAAAAATACAAATTGCAATAAAATATTGGCTGGGGAAGATTGGCTGGAGAAGTCCTGCTCTTGGTCCTTCCTTTGTCGCAAGTGCAACTGGTGGGGACGAGAGACAGGGTCTTATCGGTGGTGGCTCCTCAGTTGTGGTACTCCCTCCCCAGTGAGATTAGATCGTCCCCCTCCCTCATGGTATTCAGAAAACACCTTAAAACTTGGTGATTTAAACAATCATTCGGTGAGTAATAATAACATCGAAGCAGATAGACAACAACCTTGGGATCAGTGCAATGTTTAAATGTCTAATATGTTTTAGGTCTATGTCCGATGTTTATAGTTTTAATGATTTTTAGTTATATGTCATAGTTGTAAACATGTGACGTACTGTTTTATTATTTGTGAGCCATTGAATTTTTGCCATTTACTTGATGTGCACCACTTTGAGTCCCCCCAGGGGTGAGAAAAGCGGCATAAAAGTGCAATAAATAAATGAGAAGAGAAAGGATTTAGGCAAATTCAATCTCAATGAGATTAACTGTCCCCTAGCTTTAAAGGACTGCCTTTTCTCATGACTAGAACTCTTTCCCATTAATACACTGCCATCCCCACTCCTCTCTCCGAATCCCTTCTTGAAACTCTTTATTTCTACTGAAATTTAAGCATATGGAACTACATTTGTTCACAGTGTTACACTGCTTTTCAACATTCAAGCTGTAGGGTGATCTGAGGAGGAACAGTCTCTTTTGCTCATATAATGTCTGCAAAACACATGAGGAGGGAGACGAAAAGGAAAGGTGGAGTCCTGCTTGAATAGATTATTGAGCATATATATGCATGTAAAAAGATGTATGTATACTTTTGTGAAACTCACAAACAGGTCAGTATAACAAGCCCCATTCTGTGAGGTCTATATCAACCTATGACATATAGAGGTAGATGGAATTTGCCTTCCTCTGAGACTGGAAGAGTGTACGTTTCCATGACCAAGTGTGGATTCGGACAATGGATTCCGTAGTTGTAGCAAAATGCTCAAACCACTATACATACTAGCTGTACATATGTATGTATGTATGTACGTATAATTTCATTCAGTGACTATCCCTTTCAAATTATTGAGCGAGGTAGATCAGGATTGTATTTTAAATACAAAATTCAAGATTTAAAAGTATTTCTGTCTATTTTTCTCGGGCACTATTGTTTGTTGTTATTAATCCTATGTGTGTTTTTAATGGTCCTATGAGCAATGATTTTTCATCTTCTCTTAAGCTAAAGGTAAAGGTAAAAGTTGTCCCCTGAAATTAAGTCCAGTCGTGTCTAACTGAGGTGTGGTGCTCATCTCAATTTCTAAGCCGAAGAGCGGCGTTGTCCATAGACACCTCCAAGGTCATGTGGCCGGCATGACTGCATTGAGTGCCGTTACCTTCCCACCGGAGCAGTACCTATTGATCTACTCACATTTGCATGTTTTCAAACTGCTAGGTTAGCAGAAGCTAGAGCTGACAGCAGAAGTTCACGCCGCTCCCAGGAATAGAACCTGCGACCTTTTGGTCAACAAGCTCAGCAGCTCAGTGCTTTAACCCACTTTAAGCCACTGGGGGCTCCATCTCTTAAGTTACTTAGCTGTATTTTATACTCTTTGATGTTTAGTAAGTTCAGCCCTGGCTAGTACCGCTTCCTCTTTCTCCCTGTTAGGGTGCATCTACACTACAGAGTTAATGAAGTTTGGCACCACTTTAACTGTATTGGTTCAATGCTATGAAATCCTAGGATTGTGTAGCTTGGTGAGGCACCAGCAACATTTAACAAAGAAGTCTAAAGATCTTGTAAAACTACGGCAATTAAAGTGGTGCTGAAATGCATTAATTCTACAGTGCAAATGCACCCTTAGTCTCATAAGTGCTACAATATCACTTTACAACAATGGAGGATAGGAAGGTGCCAGAAAGTGATTTCTTTAGAAGCATCCTTGGATTTAAAACAGGAGGCAAAATTCAAATATAGTCTCTCAGTTCAGTCTGTCAACAAAGCTCCAGAAACGGTGATACATCAGTAAACTGGCATTTCTTTCTATAAAACAAAGGAGTGCAATTTCAAGAACTAAAAGGGCTTTGAAGATAAATATCTCCTTCCTTTTTGTGCTCACCACTCACTATATTTCCCTCTAAACCTATTTCGCCAGCTAGAAATGAACCCATTTGGGAGAAAAGCATCTTGGGGAAGAAAATACCCAGGGCAAGGAAAGCATTTAGGAACTTCAAACATCACTGCTCTCTCTTTGGTTCTTTAAATTACACTCTTCACAAAGAGAGGAAGAGGCTGTTCCATTTACATGAAATAATATGATGAAACGGGGCTGCAGTGGCGCAGTGGGTTAAACCACTGAGCTGCAGAACTTGCTTGTTGGTCGTGTCAGGAGTGACTTGAGAAACTGCATGTCGCTTCTGGTGTGAGAGAATTGGCCGTCTGCAAGGACGTTGCCCAGGAGATGCCCGGATGATTTGATATTTTTATCATCCTTGTGGAAGGCTTCTCTCATGTCTCTGCATGAGGAGCTGGAGTTGATAGAGGGAGCTCATCCGCCTCTCCCCGGATTTGAAACTTCAGTCCTGCTGGCACAGAGGTTTAAACCACTGCGCCACCGGGAGCTCCACAGAACTTGCTGAATCCACAAGACAGGGTGAGCTCCCATTGTTAGCCCAGCTTCTGCCAACCTAGCAGTTTGAAAACACACAAATGTGAGTAGATCAAAAGGTACCGCTTCCACGGGAAAGTAACGGTACTCTATGCAGTCATGCCGGCCACATAACCTAGGAAGCATCTACAGACAACGTAGGCACTTTGGCTCAGAAATGGAGATGAGCACCATCCCCCAGTCATACTCAACTAGACTTAATGTCAAGAGGAAACCTTTACCTTTACCTTAAAAAAAATTTTCTCACATCAGGAGCGACTTGAGAAACTGCAAGTCACTTTTGGTGTGAGAGTATTGGACGTCTACAAGGATGTTGCCCAGGAGACACCTGAATGTTTTACCATCCTGTGTTAGGCTTCTCTCATGTCCCTGCATGGGAAGCTGGAGCTGACACACGGGAGCTCACTCCACTCCCTGGATTTGAACCGCAGACCTTTTGGGCAGCAGTTCTGTCGGCACAATGGTTTAAGCCATTGCACCACCGGGGGCTCCAACCTTAATATGGTGAAAGATACAAATGCAGTGATGAAAATGGTCAGGAACAATCGTAGAAACAATGGCCATAAAAACAATAAATGTCCTTCCTTTAAATATCCAACATTGTGTTTTCTGTCTTGACTGTTTCCTACATGATGGAGCTTATTAAACTTCCATTGTTCTACTTCCATTTTATTATGACTGAATCTCAAAACATGGGCATGATTCAGTATCAACTACAGTATCCAATCCAATAAATTCAGAAATTAATTGCAGGCTAAAGAGTTTTAAGCTCAAAGGAAAATATGTTCTGATTTTGCTAAATAATGTTTTTGCCTTTCATTTTTACCCTGCTGTTCTTAGCTTTATCATCATGTTTTTATTTTTCTTTAATCTTTAGATTAAAGTGTGGTTTTAGTATTTTATTTTAGACTGTGCCTGGGGGAAATGTAGGAAATAAACATTTTAAATAAAATGAAAGTAAATTACCTTGTGTGGAAATGGCATTTGGGTTGCAATGATGGTATCTGTTGGAGAAATGAACTAGCACTCTCTCTCTTTCCTGAGTTTCTCCAATGAGGGAAAAGGCTTTAAAGAATGTCCTAAGAAGAAATTTAGAGGGGAGAAAAACATCAAGTCAAGCAAGCTGTTAAAGCTCTTTCGCCAATACCAGAAAAGGGGCAATAGCTTTGTCAGAGGGTGGAAGACAATTGAACGAATGGTAGTCAAAATATTCATAATACTTTTGATGCACTTGAAGAAGTATTGCAGGTTTTTATTTTGTAATAACAAAAATTACCGTATATTCCGATGTATAAGACTACTTTTTAACTCAAGAAAATTTTCTCAAAAGTCAGGGGTCGTCTTATATGCGGGAGTAGTCTTATACACAGGCGTAGTCTTATATGCGGAGGTAGTCTTATACACAGGAGTAGTCTTATACGTGAGAGTAGTCTTATACACCAGGAGTCATCTTATAGAGCGGGTGCTGAAACTTCCAATCGGATTGGAGACTCTGTGGTTGCCGCATATGGTGGGGGGAGCTCAAAAATGGCAATGGTCACGTCCCTGCCGTATGCAGTGACTGTATGAAAGCATTAAGGGCGGCACTGTACAAGTACGATAGAAGAAAATCCATTCATCAGGATTCGTGGACTTAATGCAGTCCCGATGGTGATGTGAAGGAGCGCCTCACCGGAAAGGTATAAGTGAAGGGAGAGCAAGCTGCAGGCATCCCGGGTGCCTGGGATATGGAAAAAAGAAATAGAATGGCTCTGGGCCCAGACAAACACACCTCTTTTACCTGTCTGGCCCACCCTTGTATCCTATTACCATACCTCCTCCTCTGCCTCTCAGATCTCGCTCCTGAAGACTGCAGTGAAGTGGTGCAGGTGCGCAGGTGCGAGATCTGAGAGGTAGAGAAGGAGGTACAGTAATAGGAAAATTATCATATTGAAATCAAATCTGATACTTTTAAAATTTTTATTTGGTGTGTGTTGGAAGAAGGGTAGTCTTATACGGCGAATATATTCCAAACTCTATATTTTAACTGGAAAAGTTGGGGGTCATCTTATACGCCCAGTTGTCTTATATGCTGGATATACGGTAAGTAGATGCATCATGTTTTTAATTGTTATATTTGCTATTTTGTATTTTATGATGCGGCATTGAATTATTGCCAATTGGAAGCCGCCCTGAGTCCCCCTAGGGGTTGAGAAGGGCGGGGTAAAAATGTTCGAAATAAATAAATAAATAAAATTGGCAAGGTTTGATCAAAGGAACTTTGCCACTGATTTTCTCTTAGGCCAAGAATGAGACTTAATCAATGTCACTCAGGTTTCCATGGATAAGTGGGGATTAAACTATGATCTAGTCCGTGGCTTCTTAAACGTTTTCCTTGGGATCGTTGTTGGCCCAAAATTTTTTTACATGACACAATGTGTATAGGTATATAAAATAGATATACAACTCAAACATTTACTAGATAATGATTCATCATTTGCAAGGCTGATTTTTCATTTTATTAAGTACAGCTAAAGCATTTTCTGCAGAGTCCACTGCGCAAACACTGCATATTATTGCTAACAGATATGTGCAAAAGTTGGCCTTCTGAAACTTTTTACTGTTATCAAATTTTTGTGACCCCACCACTGAGCTATTTGGAGTCGGGACACGCAGTTTAAGAAGCTGTGATCTAGTCCACCACTGAAACCATTATATCGTGCTAGCTCTTAACTTGCTACACAGCCAAACTTCTATATTATACACTTCACTAGTGAGACAAAGTGTAAAAAGACGTTCTTTAATACTAAGGCTGAATTGTCAGAATAACAAAGTACCTAGAAAGAGAAGCGGCCACAGGAGAGATAGAAACAAAAGCTAGAAAGTTAGGAAACTGGTTTCAAAAGCGTGGTCGGGAAAGAGGGAGAAGCAAAAAAAGGAAGGAGGAAAACAATTAAGAGGCTTACTATTGAACGGCAGATCAAATACCATAACAGTTGACCAAGTGTACCAGAAATTTGCCAGATTTTGGGGGGAAGAGGACAGCTGGGAGGGCCAGGTGGCAGAAGGCCTTTAACACAGGAGTTGCCAGAAATACAATGCATTTTTGTGTCATCTGCTTCCATCTCAGACACTATGTCTGCAAATACAACAACTGGTATCAAGGACCAGACAGATAGGACCAAGAAGAATGATATAATTGCTAGCGCTATGAATAGAAATGTACTAGAACTGAATTTCAAACATATAAAACTCTTTTTGATTTATCCAGGTGTTTGACTAGATCTTTCAAACAACACTGTGCATCCCTATGCCACCTCGTCTTCTACAACATGCATATATACACCATACTGTCCTTACCCATCTCTTCAAAGAACAGGACAGTGGACTAGAAGAGCTAACTTTTCCCAAAGTTTTGTGCCTAGACATGATGGACAACATTTCCAACTATCTTCAGGCAATAAAGCCATCGTGGATTCCTATTCTGCAGCTTCCATTTAGGTTGGTTTGGAAAATGTGTTTGCAATCTTTTTGAGGGAGTTGGATTATACATTATAGGGAAGGGATTCAGGAAAGTCAGACTCTGGGAAGGAGTGAAAAGGGGCAAGCCAAGCTGAACACTGAAGAGAAAGGGAGGGAGGTTTTCCTTAACTCAGAATTAGGCCAGTATAGGTGTAATTTAAGGTAGGTGCATACATAGTTCCAAGCAGATGAGATATAACTCATGAGGGACGGCATCTCCTCCTATCAGCCCACATGAGCCCTGAGATCAGGAGAGGCCCTCCTCTCAGTCCCACCACCATCACAAGTACAGTTGGTAGGAATGAGAGAGAGGGCATTTTTGGTGGTGGTCCCATGGCTTTGGAACTCCCTTCCCAAAGAGGTATGTTTGGGACCCTTTGTTGTTGGCATTCCACTCCCAGCTGAAAACCTTTTTATGGAAGCAGACCTTTCTCGACAACATACAATAGCAGCTATCTCAGCCAGTCAAGACTCACACGGCCAAAGACTTGGAGCTCTGAGTCTTTTAGTTTAATGTTTTAACTCGTTAGGACAACCTCAGTGGCCAGAGGCACAAGAATTTTAATGATAATGATATATGTGATTATTTTAATGTTTATTTACTAGGGCTGGGCAGTTTCGTTCATTAATTTCGTAATTCGTTATTAATTCGTATTTAAATTAGCTTACGATCCGATATTGAGCCATGCAGGAAGTGTGAGGAGTAAATTAGATTTGAAACAATTTTTTCAATTTATTTCGTTATTGTTTCGTTATTATTTCGAAATTATTTCGTATTTTTTCGTAATTATTTCGTAATTATTTTTGCATGTCTGGTGCAAGTTTTATAGTTGTTCTTTGTTTTATCACACCAACAGTCAACAACAGAGGGAGAGGGAAACTTCAGAAGTTCCCCCTGTCCCATTTGGAGGTTTTTTTAGCATATTGCGCAATCGCGTCCGCCATTAACGAATCGATTCGAAATTAACGAAATTTCGTAAATAACGAAATTTTGAAATCTCAAAATTTTGGAAGTATTTAGAATTTGGAAACGCTAGCACCCCCTGGAAACGAATCGAGTTTAGAAACAATTTTTTCCGTGGTTACCCAGCCCTATTATTTACATTTATGTAATGTGTGGTTTATGCAATGTCTGGATTTATTGTTTATATGTTGGGTAGGTGGGATGATGGTTTTCCTTATTATGTAGTTGTCCTTTTTATTTTGTTCATCACTTTGAGTCCTGTTCATGGGAGAAAAGTGGAATAAAAGTAAACAAATAAATAAATAATAACTGAAGAAGAGATATTTAAGAGATGGTGTCATACCTGAGGGAGTGATCCAAGGAGAGGCCCGTGAAATCAAAAAACTTGAGGTATTCCTCAGCTACTAGTCTGCTGAACTCATTGCTTCAACCGAGAGAAAGAAGGAAGAACAAAACAAGTCATGGGTTCATCCTGATCATTCCCAAGGTGTTATATGAACACAATTCTGTGCAGAAAGCCATGACTTACTTTTTCCCCAAATGCCTTGCTACATCAGAGCGTCTGAATCTATCCAGATGATAGAGCCGCTTTGCCAACCTCCTGGCTGCTTCCAGATTGCCACTTGTGGTGCCATTGCTAAGGTCATGCGTCAAGTTTTCATGCCCCTCGCTTTCCAAAAAGTCATTGGTTCCCATGTCCCCTATGGCATCTAGTGGTGTTGGGCATTCCGGTCTTGCATTGCTACAAAACATTTTTTTAAGAAATCGAAAGAGACAAGAAGAGAAACATATTAATACTTTTCAGGGACAATTTTTAAAAGCATATATTATTGTTATTTTGCTCCATCAAACATACATGGCACTTTACAAAATCAAATCAGTAAATAACCCTTTCCTCTTTTATCCTACAGATTTTAATGCTTACTTTCATTATGTTAATAGAACTAGAGCAAACTACAACTGCAAACTTGACTTTTCATGTCTACATATGGCAACAAAAAAGTCTGATATGGTACCTCTTTTCCACAGATTCAATATCCACGGTTTCACTTACCTATGCTCCCAAAAATTACCCATCCCCATGTGTTTATGACTTTTTTTTAGGTACTCCAATGTGATTCTAGTTCAAGGTTTCAAGTTCAAGTGTTGGAGCTCAGCAGCAAACAGCTGGGGATTTTGGGAATTTTTCTGATGTTTCAGTGGATGAGGAAATTGATGGGTTTCAAAGTGCAGAGCCTGCTAGTGATCGGGGGAATTGCAGGCTGAGGAGGCCCGTTTGGGATTCCCTAGCAAAGAGAACAAAAGTAAAGAGTTCAGTTCCCTTGAGGACGGCCAAATGGGGAGTTTTCCCATGGAGCCAGATTAGGGCTCCGGGCAGAGGGAGTAAAAGATAGATTAGTTAGACATTCACTCCGTGAGAAGTCCTTGAAGAAGCCCAGGTGTGTTTCGCATGATCTCATGGCTTCTTGGTCGGGATTGGGTTTAAATTAAGTACTGTTTTCTTGTTGTCTGAGAGAAGACAACATTGCCATAAGGATGGTGATCCTGTCTTGACTCTTAAGTTTATGTTTCCTGTCTTTGTCTATATTCCTGGAAAGGTTTGCCTTGGGAAAAGTTCTTGCTTTCATGCTTATGTTTTTGGTTCTTTTGGCTCCATGTACTTTGCCATTTTTGGATTGCTACTATTTTGTAAATGGGCTACTGCTATTTTGTATTTCCTTCTCTGCTGCCTTTTGGGGAAATATCCTTTTCCCTTTGTACATGATTTTCTTAATAAACTGCTGTAGTTAATACTATTGGACTTTGGTGGGTAAAAAGTGTTTCAAGGCTAGAGTACAACATCAAGTATAGTCAAAATATAGGGTTTACTATTAACCACTGTTTTAGATATCACAGGGGATCTTGGAATGTATGTCTCACAAATACAGGAGGTGTATTGTATATAGTAACAAACATTTAAAGCAGGGGACCACAAACTTTTTAAACAGAGGGCCAGGTCACAGTCCCTCAAACTGTTGGAGGGCCGGATTATAATTTGAAAAAAAAAACATGAATGAATTCCTATGAACACTGCACATATCTTATTTGTAGTGCAAAAACACTTTAAAACAATACAATAATTAAAATGAAGAACAATTTTAATAAATATACGCTATTAGTATTCAATGGCAAGCGTGGGCCTGCTTTTGGCTGATGAGATAGGATTGTTGTTGTTGTGCTTTCAAGTCGTTTCAGACTTAGGTTGACCCTGAGTGAGGGCCGGGTAAACAACCTTGGAGGGCCGTATCCGGCCCTTGGGCCTTAGTTTGAGGACCCCTGATTTAAGGGAGGTCTCCTCAAAGTCATCTAGTGAAGACATGGGCTTGTCTTCTTGTAGCTTTTGATAAAATAAAATAAAATCAGGGTGGGAACCAACATTGTATACATGCCTCAATGCTTCCATTTCTGTGTGCTGTCATAATAAGGGATGCTCAATTTGTATTTCACTGGATAATTCTAGTTAAAGGAGGCACAGGTAGAAAGGTTGGGAATGACTTCTGGCTGAGATCCCAGAGAGTCACTGCCTGCCATAATACTGAGGTAGATTAATTAAACCTCGAATAAATAAGTTTATAGTTCCATATGTTTTCAATATACATAGCCCTAGACAATCCCTTCTATAACACAATATGTACTTTCTTTGCATTTGTTTCTTTCAGCACTGGTATATTTGCCATCAATATAAACAAGAAAGCCTCTGAAAGGTCATTTTATCCCATCTGGTTTCAGCAGCTGGGGCTTTAGTTACAGTGCCAAACTGATTTTACCATACCTGTTTGATCCCACACAGTTGCCACTGACATCACCAATTTTTTCTATAGCTTTTTTCATCCTTCCCTAAACAAAAACTAATCGCTGGTCAATTGAAGTGGCTGGCAAAGTCTGTGAACTTTTTGTCTTTATATGTTTCCAGCACAGCAGTTAGTTGACAAAATCCTTGGGTCTAGAGGAAGCTGAAACAGGTACTTGCTTTCTTCATGCAAACTGAGAGGTTTGAAGAAGGGGGAAAGCCCCCCGTCATTGCCTTGCCCTTCACACATCCATATGACCAGGAGAAATTATGGTGAGTATTCCAGATTCTTTTCATGAAATGACATCATAAGGAAATTCCGCTTCACAGACTTTCTGGCATCATTAGATCCACCAGCTGTTGAACGTGCTGGGCAGATCCTGCATGCTAACATTTTTCTTCTCCAACCCCATTCCATACTTTACAGCTGTTACTACATCCCTGGTATGTCAGGAGCAACCCCCTGCAAAACCATCGTTCTCTACCTGGATAAAAGAAGGAAATCCTATCCACATGCACAATTCCGTATTCTAAATTGCAAACTACAGCACCAGTCTGGTTAGTGAAGTTAATGAAGCTGATGTGTTTGGGGGCATTTCAGAGATGGCTGGAGGGGGGCAGGTTTCTTGCTACACCAGAAAAAAGAAGAACATGTTCCAGCAATCCTTTTATTCAAATCAAATCAGATAAGTTAAACCATAGAAAACAAAACCATTCTGAACCTCTGAGAGACTATCTGAAGGTTTCTTCCAAAAAGCACCATGAATAATCCACCACGTTTCTTAGTAATATCATTTTGGGAAGGTGGGGATGGCTGCTGAAGGAAACTTATCCGTTCTCCCCTTTCTCTTAGGCCCCTTCCGCGCAGCTGTGTAAAATCAACATTGAAGTGGATTATCTGACAGTGTGGACTCAGATAATCCAGTTCAAAGTAGAGATTGTGGATTATCTGCCTTGATATTCAGGGTATGTATATATTTTTTCGTGTCAGGAGTGACTTGAGAAACTGCAAAATGCTTCTGGTGTGAGAGAGTTAGCTGTCTGTAAGGATATTGCCTAGGGGAAGCCTATGGGAGGCTTCTCTCATGTATCCACATGAGAAGCTGGAGCTAAAAGACGGGAGCTCACCCCACTCCCCAGATTCAATCTGCCAACCTTTCGGTCAGCACTCCTGCCAGCACAAGGGTTTAACCCATTTTGCCACCATGTGCTTCGATATTATTTATTTATTTATTTATTTATTTACTTCATTTCTATACCGCTTTTCTCAGCCCTTGGGTGACTCAAAGCGATTAACGACAACAATTTCAATACAAACATTACAAAATCATTGGAACATTTAAAAGCAATAGCATAACAACAATTAAACATCAATAAAACAAATAATTTACGTCTCATCAATAGAATCAGAATCCAGTCTCATCATTCGTTATTCCGTGTTCCTATAATCAATTACACTGCCTAATCAAATGCCTGTTCGAACAGCCAGGTCTTCACTTTCCTCCGAAATGCCAATAAGGAGGGGGCCGATCTGATGTCTGTAGGAAGGGTGTTCCATAGCCGAGGGGCCACCACTGAGAAGGCCCTATCTCTCATCCCCGCCAGGCGTGCTTGTGATGCTGGCGGGACTGAGAGAAAGGCCTCTCCAGATGATCTTAATGTCCTAACTGGTTCATAGGAGGAGATGTGTTTGGACAGGTAAGTCGGGCCAGAACCGTTTAGGGCTTTATAGGCTTTATATTCTGGGTTATATGGCTGTATGGAAGGGCTCTTAATTTTGCTGTGCTCAGTAAGAGAGTCATAGTTGTTGTTGCTGTTATTATTACTACTACAGTTGATACGTTTCTAATGAAGAAATCTCTTGACACTGATGTTTGTGATTATCTAATGAAGATAATCTCTTGACACTGATGTTTGTGATGAACCAGTTGGAGCAGCTACACAAGAATCAACTGTAGTACATAAGCAGTGTCAAGGAAAAAAATCAAACCTCCTTGTTTATACAGTAAAGATTATATGAAACGTGTATATATATATATATTGTATGAAACTTTTATAAGGGGTTGGTTTAACCTCCAGTTTGCTAATAAAACTGAATTACCATGTTGCGAAAGGATGCATGCCTATAAAGCGGTTCACCAACATGAAAAGTTTGGAAAGCTCTGTTTTAGAGAATATTCTCAGAAATATCAAGTATCCAATTTTATTGTGTATGGCTGCAGAAATCTGCATTCCAGTCTCTTTCAATCACTAAGCCAATTGGTTGACTTTGAACCTGTCTCAAACGATGCTTCCACATAACCTTGCCCTGTGTGACAATAAATGACTTATTTACATATTTGAAATATTTTAAAATACCCCCTTTTCAGCCAAAGAAGACTTCAAGAGTAGCTTGCAACAATGAATAATAGCACCCATTATCATAAAGACGTAACACAAAAAGAAATGGGTTTTGAAATTGAAAGTGTGATGTTACACATTAGTGATTATTTTACAACATTTTTAGCACAAGCAGATGCAATGGGCATAATCTAAAAAAATAGTTATTCACACTAATGCTGTTTTAGCTAAGCCTATGGAGTGGTCCTATAATCTAAAATATGATTGTCAGTGGCAAGGCGAAATATCAGAGTATTGCTTGTTTTCATCTGTATTTCTGTATATAAGAACATCTCTCCTCCATCACCTCTAAGCTCTGCATTCCACTTCTAGGAAAGGCCAAACAGCTGCCCCAGGAAACTGGAAAGCAAGACATGAAAGTGGAGCATGGAAGTGATTGGTGGGATCAGGTTGCCTTGGTGTTTATATCTGTAATCCACAGCTGGAAAAAATTACTAAAATTCCTAGAAGTCAGCCATGCACAGAACGGGATCAAACTCCTTTTTCAAAACATTCCTAGGGGCCAGGATCAAATGTAGAGGAACTTTATGGCACCAAATGCAGAAGAATAAACAAGCCTCCCTGACTATACTGATCTATAGTACTTGCCAGATATAAATTGTACTTGAAAGGTTACATAGAAAAATTGAATGTTCTACCACCACCATCACAACTGCACTGCTTCCGCATTGCTTAGTATGGCTGCCAGGAACCAGGCTCTGAGATCATGGCCAGTACCAACATACAACACCTTCAAATTGTCTCAAGAATCAGCCAGTGGAATAAACGAATGAATGAATGAATGACATGAATGACATGAATTCATTTGCCTATGATCCAACCTAGAAGCCAGCTACAAATTTCAAATAAAAGAAAAGACTACTACTTATGGAGAACCAAATTAATAAAGTACAAATGAAAGAACAAATCTGTTACTCTTCAGCCTGTCAGCAGACCAGCACCCAGTTCACATTAAAAACTACTTCATTTAAAGGAAAATTATTTATTTATTTATTTATTTACCTTACTTATATACCGCTGTTCTCAGCCCGAAGGCGACTCACAGCGGTTCACAACAAATACGAACAGCAAAAATACAGTGCTACAGTATAGAGACAGTTAACAACCTAACACATTACACAATTAATAAACAGTTACTACAATACCCATTCACTGTTGTCTCGTCATCAAAAACATGTTCCAGATTCGTCATCCATTGTTCCATTCCAGTGTTCATTAACCAATTATTGCACTAATTATTGGAACGCCTGCTCAAACAGCCAGGTCTTCACTTTTTTGCGGAATACCATTAGAGATGGTGCTAGTCTAATGTCCGTAGGAAGGGCGTTCCACAGCCGAGGAGCCACCACCGAGAAGGCCCTATCTCTCGTCCCCGCCAGCCGAGCTTGAGAAGTAGGCGGGATCGAGAGCAGGGTCTCCCCGGAAGATCTCAAAGTCCTGGTGGGTTCATAGGCAGAGATGCGGTTGGATAGGTAGCTGGGCCGGAACCGTTTAGGGCTTTAAAGGCCAACGCCAGCACTTTGAATTCAGCCCGGTAGCAGATCGGTAGCCAGTGGAGTTGGCGCAACAGGGGGGGTGTATGCTCCCTGCGCTCATTATTAAATAATAATAATAATAATGAAGAGAAACAACTGGAAAAGCTGACATGATTTAAAGATCGAATTGCAAAGACTCTGGCACAAGCCAGTAAAGGTGGTCCCAGTGGTGATCAGCACACTGGGTGCAGTGCCTAAAGACCTTGGCTTGCACTTAAACACAATCAGTGCTGACAAAATGACCATCTGCCAGCTGCAGAAGGCCAACTTACTGGGATCTGCACACATTATTCACTGATACATCACACAGTCCTAGACACTTGGGAAGTGTCCGACCTGTGATCCAATACAACAGCCAGCAGAGTGATCTTGTCTGCTGTGGACTCATCTTGCTGTGTTTCAAATAATAATCTTTATTTATACCCCGCCACCATCCCCCCAAGGGAACTCAGGGTAGCTTACATGATGCCAAGCCCAACAACTACAACAAAACAAATATACAACATAAAAAAATGCAGCAATAAAATATAATGAAAATAATAATACAAAAAACAATCCAAAGTAAACACACAATGCAAAATAAAACCACAATAATTGGACGCAATGGGCAGGGCTAGTTGCAAAGATTAAAAGGTTTAAAAACACTGGGTGAGATTAGCAATGTAGTGTATCTAGAAGGAGGTTAAGGTGGGACAAAACAATGGGGTTTAACTGCACTAGAGGGTGAAATAAAGTGCATCCGAGGGCATTTTATGCAGGGTTTGGTCAAGATTGGGGATTGTTGTTCATTCATTGAAGACACACTGGAACAGCCAAATTTTTAGGCTCTTCCTGAAGAATATATTTTTAACTCTCAATGTTAGCCCAGTGTAAATGTATCCTGGAGAAGTGCTGAATCCAGCTATATTGGGACAGCATGGATCCCACCTCTTCTCTGTCGCCACCATTGCTGCCACGCCTATCTGGACACTCCTAGCAACTGTAGGTAGCTCTGTTGATATCAGAACGGGACACCCGCACAACAGCATGAAGTGAGGGGCAATTCACCCCCTTCCTAGTCACATGGGAGCCCCATTCTAAGATCTGGACCAGTGACCATACAGACACAAATTACGGAGGGGAGATTGCTTAGTCATGTAGATGCCTGTGCCAACATCAGAACAAGATATGTATGCAATCAGGAAGGAGGGGGATCATTCCCCTTCTTCATGCTAGTTGCAGAGGCATCCCATTTGGATATTAACCACCCTGTGGTGGCCAGAAGCTTTGTGGCCAGTTAGGAATGGTGGCGGTATCAACAGAACTACAAGTAATTCCTTCCCACAAAAGGAATATTCATTTAGAACACTATCTGACTTTTCCACTTCCACTACCCTTAAGAAGAATATATACTAGGGCTAGGTTTGAACAACTTGGCATTATGATGCAAATCGGGCATTACTGTAACATCCCAAGAAGTGAGAGATTCTGCGTAAGGGGAGAACAAACTATGGAAGATATCAAACATTTCTTAATTGACTGTCAAGCATATACTGAATTGCGAGACAGATATTTACATCCAATATTATCCAACTACAGGTCCCTCAACAGAAATGATCTTCTGACATTCCTCTTGCAAGGACAGGAATGACCCACCATAATCAGAGTAATCCTTTTTATTCTGAAAGCTATCAAGGAAAAAGCACATTTCCTGAAAGAAGAACCAGGAAAATAAGATTCTGACTCTAAATAGAAAGTCAGCTGCCGTCCTCTCCTTTTTGTCTTGTCTTCTAATCGTGTTGTATTTTGAAATGGTCATATGACTGGTCAAATGGAGCCCCCGGTGGCACAGTGGGTTAAACCACTGTGCCGGCAGGACTGAAGACCGACAGGTCGCAGGTTCGAATCCGGGGAGAGGCGGATGAGCTCCCTCTGTCAGCTCCAGCTCCTCATGCGGGGACATGAGAGAAGCCTCCCACAAGGATGATAAAAACATCAAATCATCCAGGCGTCCCCTGGGCAACGTCCTTGCAGACGGCCAATTCTCTCACACCAGGTGTCACTCCTGACATGACAAAAAAACTGGTCAAATAAATAAATTATTATTATTATTATTATTATTATTATTATTGACACAAAAGCACAGTATGTCACAGCAAATGAGATCTATATGCTGGATTTCGTACCACAAAATCACAAGTCGAACACTTCCCAAGAGTCTAGGACTGTGTGATTTATTATTATTATTATTATTAGTAGTAGTAGTAGTAGTAGTAGTAGTAATTCCCTTTCCCTATTCTGATGAGTGGAGGAAAGGGGCAATGGCAAGACTGTCTTGTCTGAACAGCGGATTGGGCCAAATCAGACCAATCCAGCTTTTCAGAGTGCCCCAAAGATGCAGTATATTCAAGAGTTTCCAGCAAATTTCGGAGTATCACACAATTTTGCCCAAAGTAGGGCAAATCCATCTTACACCCAAAGGTCCCAGGATACTCACTGGAAGCAGCTAAACATCATGAACACACAGAGCCTGTGGAACTCTCTCCCTAGAGAGGCCAGTATGGTCACGTACCAACTCTGACATCAGACACGTAAAAACTGATGAGGGTTGGGCTCTTAAAGGGGGTGTGATTGGGATTTTAAGGTGGGTACAAAGTTTGAATACATTTTAATGTTTTTAATGTGTAATGATTTTCGTAGCATGCATTGTTTACTTGGTCTTTTGTAATTTTAAATGTATGTTTTAATGTATTCACATGTTTGTAATTAACATTGCTTTATATCTAACATCAGCCACCTTAAGTTCCTGGGAGAAAGGTGAGATAAAAATAGAGTAAATAAATAATGAGAATAAGAATTTTAAAAATAACAATTCGGGGTGAGTCCTAATATTTGGCTAATGTAAACAAGCCCTCAGTCTACGCAGAGAGGAGCCTTCTGGTACCTTTCGGAGTGATTATAAATAAGTCTCCCCCACCTTTCTCTTCTTTGTACACAGAAGCAGGTTAATGCAATTGTCATTTCGAACTTTGCTAGTGTTTATATGATGTTTTACTAAGGATTCACTCACCCTGTTGTGCATATAGCCTGGCAAAGTTAATTATATGGTCCACAGCTATCATACTTTTCTCCTCCCCTCTGAACAACACCAGTGGACATACTGGCTAGGCAATTTTGGGAGTGGCAGGACAAATAATTAGCTTTTCTACTCTCTGTGTAGCAATTTAAATGAGCTCACACATCGCAGAGGTTGAGAGAGGCTTCCATGGCAGAGGTGTAATGAATCCACTCTGGATTTTATTCCAGACTTTAAGGACCTGAACCTATTTTTTGGATAGGGTCCTGGCTGCACAGGCCCGTAGCCAGGATTTCATTTCAGGGGGGGGGGGGGGCTGAATTTTTTTCAGGGGGGGTTTCGGGGGGCTGAGTTTTGGGGGGGGGCTGAGTCTGAGTGAAAGAGGGTCTAGCCTAGCAAACCTTTTGTATCATTACCCCAATACCCCCATGCATATGGGATATATTGAGTATGGTGATCAGATCATGATATGAATAAACATAACAGTTTAAATAATGCACCAGTAAGGCCTTTTCGCGAACCACCATGAGAATTTCGGGGGGGGGGGGGGGGGGGCTGAAGCCCCTCAAGCCCCCCCCCCCCCGGGCTACATGCCTGTGGCTGCAGGTTCATTTTTGAGCAGAATTCAAAGTGCTAGTTCTGGCCTATAAAGCCCTATACGGCTCTGGCCCAGATTACTTGTCCGAACGTATCTCCCTCTAAGTTCCGCCTCGTAGTTTAAGATCCACCGGGGAGGCCCTGCTATCAGTCCCACCAGCCTCACAAACGCGTCTGGTGGGGACAAGGGACAGGGCCTTCTCGGAGGTGATCCCCAGCTTGTGGAACTCACTCCCCAGTGAGATTAGATCGCTGTCCTCCCTCCTTTCCTTTAGGAAAGAACTGAAATCGTGGTTGTGGGACCAGTCCTTTGGCTAGAAGACATAACGGCACTTTGGACATTAAACTGGATCATATGATTGTTATAATTAATGGAAACAGCTATATGATTGTATAACTAATGTTATTGTTTTTAATAGTAGTAATTTTATTGATTATCCCTTAGG
Organism: Anolis sagrei; assembly: GCF_037176765.1. Taxonomy (NCBI): domain Eukaryota; kingdom Metazoa; phylum Chordata; class Lepidosauria; order Squamata; family Anolidae; genus Anolis; species Anolis sagrei. The sequence goes on from NC_090022.1 coordinate 158,473,622, forward strand.
CCATATCACAATAAGAAACAGAACAACAAGGCCTGACAAGACCCAATCACACTCCATGTAGTAAGTTAAAATAATACACATACAGGGTTAGTCAAAATGCATAGGCCAATAAGCCATTCAATTGAATGGCTTATTGGCCTATGCATTTTGACTAACCCTGTATTATTGTGTATTTATGGTTTTTATATTGTTACTCATTGTGATATTGTGGCATCAAATTGTTGCCAGAGTTAGCCGCTCTGAGTCCCCCCTTCGGGGTTGAGAAGGGCGGGGTAGAAATGTTGTAAATGAATAAATAATAAATAAATACACACCAATTGTGTAAGAAGTTGCTTTCTATGATTGTGTGCAAACTCAACTGATTGCACGAAACTGCCAAGTCATGAGAATATTTTCCTGCTTCCTCACTTCATCATATTTCCAATCGGACATAAGGTATGTAATGAAATCCTCCTTACCACTCAATAAAACAATCACCTTCACAAGAGTTTCCCTGTACTTCTGCACATGTCAGCATTTGATCTTTTTTAAAATGTTAACCTCTGTAACATTCTGATAAGAGGCAAAGAGAAGCTGAAGGATGAGCAAAATCCAGACAAGAATATTTATCTCTATCAACTGGTAACCTTTGCTCCTTCCTCTTGATATATATTGATGACCACACGTGCAAGAACTCTACCAGAGTGGTCCAAAAGCAAAATACCTGTATTACACTGAACAATAGTCGCTGCTGCATATAAATTGCATTCCCATTTTGGGGGTGCCAAAATTGGGATTTATGCTTTCTTCACATAAAGTTGCACTGCCTGAAGAAACAGCCAAAGGAGGCAGCTAAGGGAGGCCCCTTAGACCTTTCCCAAATTTCTCCATGCAATAGTCGCACCCCCTAGTAAAGGGGGAAAGTGAGACTATTATGCGGTGAAATGCGGTAATAATCTCTATACACCAGCTCAGCATTCAACCAAGATTCAAATCCGCGCTCGGCCATGAAAGTAAAGTGAACTCCGGCATATCACACTATTTCATCCTTGGAAAGCAAAAAAAGTTATCATACATCAGCTATGACTTGAAGGCACACAACAAGAACAAAAGCAACAACAATGCAACTAGACAAGAAAGAGAACCTGTAAATAAAAATACAGGAGGCACAGATAGACCTCCCATCCTGCACACAATTTGGGCACTCTTATGTGAATGAAAGGATAAAAGTGTGTGTGGGGGGGGGGGGAGGAGATGGTTTATGGGGATCTGTTCCCACTTATAATGCCTTCATTGAAAGTGTCAAACCTATTTTAACCCCAAAATCTCACATACAGAAACAGACAGTTCTGACAACAGAATATATAATTTGTCTCAGGAAATACCTGAGCTGTGCAGAATTGTTCGACAATCCCAAAGACTGATATATCAATGGCACATTCCTTCTGGTATATACAGCAGATATGTACATACACACCTATTTCCACATGGGACCTCTCAACAGTTCTTTCCACTTTCCTCCGCATTTTTCTGTAGCTACATCACACTACATCTATATCTATTATAAAAGTCAATGTTTGTGTATGTGTGTATAAGACCCACCTCACGTCCTGATCGAGTTTGGGGGAGGACAGACCATAGATGATGGGATTTACAGTACTTTCAATTGCTTCAGCTCCCACAGACCACTGCAGCCCCCACCAATGATGGATCAGGCATAAACTTTGCACACAGAGCCCTCATGACCCACTTTATGTCCTGGTGCACTTTGGAGGATGGACCACGGATGATGGGACTTGAAATACATTCACTCACTTCCTGAGACCACTGCGACCCCCACAAATGACGGATCTGGACCAAACTTGTCACACAGAGCCCCCCGTGACCCACTTTACATCCTGGTGCAGTTTGGGGAGGATGGACCACAGATGACGGCATATGCAGTACTTTCACCTCCTTTTGATCAGACTTCAAATGACCAGAGACCCCCACAAATAACAGACCTGCACCAAATTTGGCGAACAGACCCCACATGACCCACTGTACATCCTGGTGCGGTCTGGGGGAGGACAGACCATGGATGATGGAATTTGCAGTACCTTCACTCGATTCAGCTCCAATCAAAATGTTTTGATTGTTGATTTCTTCCAGCTACCTAGAGGTCCTTCATCTGATCCATAACAGTAGCCAAGGTGAAGTTTGCCTCGTTTGGCTTCCTGCTAACTACTACTGTCCTTCACGGTAATCAAAGTCTTGCAAGGTAGTGAAAATCATTTATTTATTATTTTTAATATTTAGCTTTACTATACTTGATACATTTGTGCACCTGCACTGAAAGTAAATATTCTCAGAACAATTCTTGCAGGGAAGATAAAGTATCACTTTTCATAATAAACTGTACTATGAGTTCTGTTTGAAGAATTTGAAGATTTTTAAAAAGACTCAGAGTTCATCTGTATTTGCAATTGTCCTGCAGTTATTACAGCACTCCTACATTTATGCAATATGTTTGTTTGTAAGTCAACTTCATGTATAAGTCAAGGAACTATTTTGGAGACAAAATTATGGATTTTAACATGACCCGTGGATATGTTGAGTCCTTCCACAGAAAGAGAAAAGCACCAGCACTACCCCAGCCATCTACTATTGCTGCTGCCATCATTTTCCAACCCAGGCATTCAAAAGTGGGGCCATGGCAGAATTGAGGGGGTATGCACTTCTTTTAGGTTTTCCCAGGATGGACCTAAACTTTTCCACCCACCACTCTACTCAGAAAAGGGAACGCTTTCTCGCCCCACCTTTTTTTTCTTAATATAAGCATTAAAATACAGTACAGGCAGACCCCAAGTTGCAAACAAGACAGGTATTTGTATGTAAGCTGGAACAGATACATTTTTAAAATGTAACTCCAGCCATATATAGATAGAGATATATATAGATATAGATATAGATATAGATATAGATAGAGAGATAGAAAGATATGCTATGGATAGCATAGGTAAGGGTAACACCCTGGGGTGTTTGTTTTGCTCTCTGTGCCCCTATTCAGAAGATTTCGCCTCACTTTCTGTCCTGTGATAATTAGATTTTGAAAAAAATGGCTTGTTGTGGAAACAAGGATTGGGAATAAAGCTTCAGTGGTGACACCTTTTCTCCTTGATAACTCTTTCAGAGGTGAATTTCCCTTCTAAGGAGCAGATTTCTCTCATTTCTCACCCCTATTCTTAACTACGTTTCCTTTGTAAATTGGGTGTTTGTAATGCCTGTACTTTAGACCTGTGGATATCGAATCTGATTTTTATACTAAAATTTCTAGACTTATACATGGATATATATAGTATACACAGAAAAAAGAACATATACTTAAGAATGCCTCCTGTAGCAATGGCTATGCATAATTCATGCAAATTAATGCAATTATGATATTTCTGTACACAAAGGATAGTCACACATATCAACCAACCAGCACTTGCCAATTACCTTTCAATAACAAGCTGCTACTCTCTGTCTCTTCCTGTAAATATAATTGACAATAAAGCAAGCCTTCTTTTCTCAGCATTTGTTTGATGGCAATGCCAGGGCTTCAACTGCTTCACCATCACACTTTGAAGTCCTCAAAACGAGATGTATTCAAAAGGCCCTCTCTGAAGAAACTCACTCATCTGTGAGATGTGTGGCCCAGCAGCTCCCGCCCACACTTAAAGACAGGAGCTGCAAAGTATTTCTGTGTCTATGAATGTTTGAACAGGGTGTCTCTGCCACCCACAAAGAATGCTTTCACATTAGCTTTCATCATGCAATCGTCCAACCTCAATCAGAAATCCTTGCGTTCTTTATCTAACTCTCCCATGTTTTCCATCTTCTTCTGACCATAGAAGACTCTTAGAAGAGACAAAACAGCTCTACACTTTCTTTTCATTGAAAGTTCTAGGAGACAGAAAGCTGGAATGAGTATCTGAAAAGAATGGTCTACCATATTTTGTGTGCCCCTAAGTTTACCTAGATCAGTGGTTCTGAACCTGGGGTCCTCAGATGTTTTTGGCCTACAACTCCCAGAAATCCCAGCCAGTTTACCAGCTGTTAGGAATTCTGGGAGTTGAAGGCCAAAAACATCTGGGGACCACAGGTTCAGAACCACTGACCTAGATATTCTCAAAACCCTTGCATTCCCCACACGTTGGGATGTCCTGAAATGGTTGCTCATCCCTGCTGGAAGTCCACAGGAGTGAACACTGGACTGATCAGATCTGATCTGATCTGATCTGAGAGACCAGAAGTCAATCAAAGGAAACATATAAAGAACCCATTAAAAGTGGGGAAATGGGCAACACCAAGTTTCCAAACTAAAGGGGAATGAAGTTGTAGGTTTCATTTAGAAGTTACTAGGTACATGCTCCCAAATTACAACTCATTTTTCAAGCTACTAAAACTAAAATGAACACAATATATTAATAATAATAATAATAATAATAATAATAATAAAGCCGAGGTGGCCCCTCGGCTTTGGAACGCCCTCCCCATAGAGGTAAGATCAGCCCCCTCGCTGATGGTGTTTCGAAAAAGATTGAAGACATGGATGTTCGAACAAGCATTCGGTTAATCCGGTGCAATGAGTTTGATGATTAAGGATTGGTAATCATGGACGATGAAATTGGATTGCGATTCTAGTTAAGAGATGCATTGGATTATATTGGTGGCCCAATATTATGTATTGTATGTTGTTTTTATGCTTTTTAAACTGAATATTGTTGATTGTTGTAGAGTTGTAAACCACGTTGAGTCGCCAATTTAGGCTGAGAAACGGCGGTATACAAGCGCAGTAATAAATAAATAAATAAATAAATAAATAATAATAATAATAATAATAATAATAAATGTGTCAAACTACCCTGGGACTTCCAAATTCAGACTGACAGAGTTTTGGAGCACAATACTCCTGACCTCACAATCGTGTTACAAAACAGAGTGTGGATTGTCAATATTGCAATCCCAGGTGACAGGAGGATTGAAGAGAAACAACTGGAAAAGCTGACACAATATGAGGATTTAAAGATTGAACTGCAAAGACTCTGGCACAAACCAGTAAAGGTGGTCCCAGTGGTGATCAGCACACTGGGTGCAGCGCCTAAAGACCTTGGCCTGCACTTAAACACAATCGGCGCTGACAAGATTAACATCTGCCAGCTGCAAAAGGCCACCCTACTTGGATCTGCACGCATTATTTGCCAATACATCACACAATCCTAGACACTTGGGAAGTGTCCGACGTGTGTTCCAATACAACAGCCAGCAGAGTGATCTTGTTTGCTGTGGACCCATCTTGTTGTGTTTCAAATAATAATAATGATAATAACAACTTTATTTTTATACCCCACCTCCATCTCCCCAATGGGACTTGGGTGGCTTACATGGGGCCAAGCCCAAAAGAACAGTTAAAAAGTAACACGTTAAAATGCATATCAACAAAATAATAACAAAGAAACAATATAACAAAATAAAACACAACATTCTACAGTGTATAAAACGCACATCAAACCAACAACCAATGAACTGATTAAGGCTCTGACCTGCAATTACAGAGGTCCAGATTCAAATCCTTACTCTCACCTAGCTGAAGATAGACATTACACCGAATCTCAACTAAAGCTGATCTGTGGTGACTCAAGCGATCAAAACTACTTTATAAAGTTGTTTGCAAGGACGACATGTCTCCCAGTATGTGTTTGTAAGAGGAAAGCACAGGGAAAATGATAGAGATATATTCTTTGCTATGTGTTTCCAACATTGTAACAATTGAATTGTACTGGTTTTTCTGCATCTTGAAATCATTCACTTTTTAGATGTAAGATCAAAATATGCTGGCAATATAAACTGATACCACTCCATTTGATATGATAACATTTAAAGAACTGGGAGGGGCTATATCTATAACAGATGCCCTCTGGTATTTTGGGCCCTCCCAAAAAGAGAAACAACAGATTTATCAAAATTCAAGGAGGGACACTAAGAAGGAAGACGCCCAGAGCTTCACAGAAGCCTTTCACTATAGATTGAGTATCCATTATCCGAAATGCTTGTGTTTTCGATTTGTGGGATGATTTTGGAATATATGTAAATAAGGAAATATCTGAGACATGGGGCCCAGGTCCAAACGCAAAATTAAATTTGTGTTTCCTATACACATCGCCTGAAGGTAATTTTATACACAATACGTTAATAATATTGTGCATGAAACAAAGTCTGTGTACAGTGTACCATCAGAAAGCAAAGGTCCCTATCTCAGCCACACGCATGGACAATTTGGGATTTTGGAGTACAGTGTTCCCATGCCACTTCGTGGTTCGCTTTCTGCGGACTCGCCATATCATGGTTTTTTCCTTGCTCCCCCCCCCCTCCCGAGACGTGGGGGGAGGAAGGAGGGGAAAGAGCAGCCTCCTCCTCCTCGCCGCCTGCGCTCCTGCCATCTTCGGAGGCGCTGCCAGGCTGGGCTGAGACCCCAGCCCAACCTAGCAGCACCATCAACGGTGCCCAAGAGGTCCGAGAAGCAGAGGTGGTGAAGAAGAGGAGGCAACACCCAGCAGGCAGAGCGGCCCTATTTTGCAGGTTTTCACTTATTGTGGGGGCTCCTGGAACTGAACCCCCGTGTAAGTGAGGGAACACTGTATTTTAGGTTTCTGAGTGCCAAATAAACAATATTCAACCTGTATTTATTTCTCATAGTGCACTGATGGGGTTCTTCAAGTTACGCACACGTGTCCTGGCACAAAGGTTGGAAATGACTGCTTTGTTCCAACAAAATTAAAAGACTTAAGTACTCTCTAGTTAGCATTCTATTTTTATTCTCTTCAATCACTTCTAAAGAGCCACAGAACAGGTCATAAAGCCTTATGAATATGCAGAATGGGTGCTAAGCTTATTTTTATAGGGCAGTTGTAGCAAAATCTCAAAGCTAAACTCTGCGTAAAAGCAAGATTAACCAATACACACAAAATCCTTCCCAGAATGATTGTATGTTATTACAGTTAAAAAACAGAAAACAGAAGCCAAAAACACTGATTTTAAAGGAAAAGCTAAAAAACAAACATGAAAAAATTGGGCCCCTTCTACACTGCCATATAAAATCCAGATTATCTGCGATGAACTGGCTCCAGTTCACCACAGATAATCTGGATTTTATGGCAGTGTAGATTCATATAATCCAGTTCAAAGCAGATAATGTGGATTATCTGCTTTGATGTTGTTTTCATTCGTTCAGTCGTCTCCGACTCTTCGTGACCTCATGGACCAGCCCACGCCAGAGCTCCCTGTCGGCCATCACCACCCCCAGCTCCTTCAAGGTCAGTCCAATCACTTCAAGGATGCCATCCATCCACTTTGCCCTTGGTCGGCCCCTCTTCCTTTTACCTTCTACTTTCCCCAGCATAATTGTCTTCTCTAGGCTTTGCTGTCTCCTCATGATGTGGCCAAAGTACTTCAACTTTGTCTCTAGTATCCTTCCCTCCAATGAGCAGTCGGGCTTTATTTCCTGGAGGATGGACTGGTTGGATCTTCTCGCAGTCCAAGGCACTCTCAGAACTTTCCTCCAACACCACAGTTCAAAAGCATCGATCTTCCTTCGCTCAGCCTTCCCTAAGGTCCAGCTCTCACATCCGTAGGTTACTAAAGGGAATACCATGGCTTTGACTATGCGGATCTTTGTTGCCAGTATGATGTCTCTACTCTTTACTATTTTATCAAGATTGGACATTGCTCTCCTCCCAAGAAGTAAGCGTCTTCTGATTTCCTGGCCACAGTCTGCATCTGCAGTAATCTTTGCACCTAAAAATACAAAGTCTGTTACGGCCTCCACATTTTCTCCCTCTATTTTCCAGTTGTCAATCATTCTTGTGGCCATAATCTTGGGTTTTTTTATGTTTAGCTGCAACCCAGCTTTTGCGCTTTCTTCTTTCACCTTGATTAGAAGGCTCCTCAGCTCCTCCTCACTTTCGGCCATCAGAGTGGTGTCATCTGCATATCTGAGGCTGTTAATGTTTCTTCCAGCAAGTTTCACCCCAGCTTTGCATTCATCAAGCCCCGCACATCGCATGATGTGTTCTGCATACACGTTAAAAAGGTTGGGTGAGAGGATGCAGCCTTGCCGTACGCCTTTCCCAATCTTGAACCAGTCTGTTGTTCCGTGGTCTGACTGTTGCTACTTGGTCCTTGTACAGATTCCTCAGGAGAGAGACAAGGTGGCTTGGTATGGCCATCCCACCAAGAACTTGCCACAATTTGTTATGATCCACACAGTCAAAGGTTTTAGAATAGTCAATGAATAGTCAATGCTTTGATAATCTGGGTTATATGACAGTGTAGAAGGGGCCTTATAAGCAGAAAGAATTCTTACTTTCATGTATTGCCCCTATGCAATTTATTCAGTTTCCAAAGTGGAAGTTTGCTTGCACAGTTCACAGTTGTTGTGGGAATATAAGTCTACACAACATTTAGGAATCAAGATTATTGGGATCTCGAACAAGGTTATGGGAGTTCAGCTAAACTGGACCAGAATTCAAAGCACCTAGTTAAAATGATGTTCTTATACAGAGACTGTGTTTACACAAAATTAAATCCCACTGTCTTCACAGCTGCTAACTCCTGAGTAATTGTGTATACACTTGCAGTCTTGCAGACAAACGTCTGATTTATCAACAAAAGATTCATTTGATTTCTTAATGTGTAAACAGGCACAGAATCAATCAGTACATTCAAAATCAGAAATCACACATTCAAATACAGAAATCACAAATTCAGTTTTAAAATTGTAATTGTTTTTAAAACAATATAATTTGTCTAACTAGCTGTGAGATTGAAACTCCATTTTTCTTTCAAATCACAATAAAAGAAGAGTAGGAAAGCAAAACATCTGATTACCTGAATTGGAAAGTGATCGGCTTATAACTATATCCTGAATGAATGCAATATCAGCACATTTTATTTGTTCCCCAATGCTTTCCTCTCCGCTCACGGCTTCTGGTGCAATTTTATTGATGCAGAAAGAGGTGCCAACTCCATATATGGATTTCTGCTCTTACACACCAGAACGGGGAGGGAATCAAAACTTGAGACAAGTGAAGTATTTCCTCTCCTCCTTCCCAGCCTCGGCCACAACGATCCCTCTAAAAAAACTTGCTTCAAACAAGCACAATATACTGTGGTCACGCCTGACACCACACATCCCTTTACTTACACTCCTTTTAACTATTTGGAGCTTGGCTCAAAGAACAGCTGAAGCCGCAATTGCTCCGGCATTAAATTCTGCCATATGGAAGGGGCAGGCAACTGTTCCAAAACACATGAGAGTGCTTAAAAAAAAAAAAACTCTAGGGTGGTGATAGGCTAATATGAAAAACAGTAGGCCACATGTTTTGCAGATCCCAACAAAAGTATTTTTCTTATTATTTTCACTAATTGACAGCAACAAAATACTCTCTTCTTTACAAGGGGGTGATTTATCATCTATACTGCCCATTGACTTCACAGACTCCTATTTCTGTGTTGTGCCAAAGCAGGGGGAGAAAAGCACACGACAAAATGCCGAATTTCAGTGTAATTGTTTGCTCCTGTCTTTCTCTTTGCAGACAGCTGAGAGAAGCAGAGTTAACTAACAAGAATAGCAAAGGGTAGTGGCTTTTTTCTTTTTTTACACACACAGACAGACATGACTAATGGATAAGACGAGCCACGCTGCTAAATTCTCTGACTGAATGCATCAGCCTGACTAATGTCTCTGGGAAAGACAGATGAAAATTGCTATGCTGCGCAAACTGAAAGGTCCTGGATGATACAAGGCTAGTTTTCTCCATCCAGGAATTGCACTGCTTTGTAATAAATGATACTCTTTCTAATGTTGTCAGGCAATAACTGGAGTTATTTTCGTTTCTCTCCAATCCTGCTCCATTTCTCACTACCACTCATATCCCAAAGAGCCTCTACAAATACTAATAGGGTCCTGCCTCGCTTTAGTCCAGGGATGGGCAATGTAGAGCGCAGGGGTCCTCAAACTAAGGCCCGGGGGCTGGATACGGCCCTCCAAGGACATTTACCCAGCCCTCGCTCAGGGTGAACCTAAGTCTGAAATGACTTGAAAGCACAGAACAACAACAGCAGCAGCAGCAGCAGCAATGTTATCTCATCAGCCAAAAGCAGGCCCACACTTCCCACTGAAATACTAATAAGCTTATATTTATTATAATTGTTCTTCATTTTAATTATTGTATTGTTTTAAAGTTGTTGTTTTTTTGCATTACAAATAAGATATGTGCAGTGTGCATAGGAATTTATTCATGTTTTTTTCAAATTATAACCCGGCCCTCCAACAGTTACAGGGACTGTGACCTGGCCCTCTGTTTAAAAAGTTTGTGGACCCCTGGTATAGCACATAGGCCACATGTGGCCTTTGGGATCCCTAAATCCTATATTTGAGACTTTACAGATGACCTCTCCAGCAACCAGTCCTACCATATATATTTTTTAATTTCAGGGTAATTTTCAGGTAATTTCTTTGCCCCCAAAATAGCCAAAACAGTTTAAGATGAAGGATTTGTTTCTTTTTCAAGCCCTGCAAAGCCCTCTGGAGGAGGAGAGGAAATGAAGAAGAAGAAGAAGAAGAAGAACAACAACAACAACAACAACAACAACACATTGACATGGCACTCATGGTATCATAAGAAAAAACAGAGAAAAACTCTGGCAACCACTTTATCAGATCAGTGCTTATAAAAATCTGGGAAAAATACAGAGTAAGATTTTATATAAAAACTCTAATGCGGATATCTCCACAAGAAGCAGCTCAAAGAAGAGAGGCAGCACAAGACAGTTGTTTGACATATAAAGACATTTTGAAAAAAAACAAGATAAGGAGTATATGCTGAAATCACAGGAGGAGCTCAACATATTAAACAAAAAAGTATCTTTGTTCCACTATAGACAAATTAGAGAATATTATATGAAGGACAAGAAATTTGGCTTTATGGACAAAGAAACTTTTTGGGGTAAGATACTGACTTCAGAAAATAAAATAATAACAAAAATCTACAAGAAATTACTAGAACGGTCCACAGAAACAGAGTTAATCAAAGACTGCACGGTCAAGTGGGCTGCAAATATTTTTTAAAAAACAACACCACATTGACAGGCGCAGGAAAGAGAAGGAGGAGGAGGACAACAACAACAACACATTGACAGGTGCAGGAAAAGAGGAAGAAGAGGAGGAGCAACAACAACAACAACAACACATTGACAGGTATGGGGAGAAAACAATCTCTCCAACCCCAGTGCCAACACAACAACAACAATAACAATAACAACAACAACAACAACACATTGACAGGTGCGGGGAGAAAACAATCTCTCCAACCCCAGTGCCAACACAACAACAACAACAACAACAACAACAACAACAACAACAACACATTGACAGGTGCGGGGAGAAAACAATCTCTCCAACCCCAGTGCCAACACAACAACAATAACAACAACAACAACAACAACAACAACAACAACAACACATTGACAGGTGCGGGGAGAAAACAATCTCTCCAACCCCAGTGCCGTTGCCTACCCCTGTTCTAGTCTTTCAAATACCAGCTTATATCTCTCATCTTCTATGAAACCTTTCCTTGCTAAATTATTTTGCACAGCCCAAGACTATAACATACAGTCCCACCACATCCTGCTTTACGCTCACAACAACCACTTTCTATCAGCAAGAAAAAGCCACTGACTCTTAATTCTTTTATTTAATTATGCTTTAAATTTTTTTGGTACAAATTTTGATTTGCTTGTCCTTACCAGCTTTTTAGCTGCATTATTTATTTAGTCTGTTGTATGACACCTTGGGTCTTACGTGGAAAGAGGTGAGATATATAAAGAATTTTTAAAAATCAGTTAATAAATCCCAGCGAGAGTAAGCTCAAGACCCAAGGCCTCCCAGTCTTTCTTACTTCACAAAGTTCCTGTGCACATAAGCTCACTTAGATCCTCACTAACACCCACACCCAGCTCAAGTATGCATCCCAAAAAACTGCAGTAAAGTCCCTCCCAAAACTGAATAAGCTTGCATTCATGCCTGCTAGCCTTGCTTTTCTCATCTTTTGCTCTTCCCTCTGCTCCTTGCATGAAGCTTTACCATGTGGTCACTTGAGGGATGACCTTTGTTTTAAGGTTATTTTGTTTAAGGCTTTAACTTACAGCATTCACACAGGAAGATACTCTATAAACAAATACATGAAACTTTATTTCTAACCCACCCTTTCTCACTGAAAGGTCTCAGGGAGGCTTCCAAAGCAAAAGGCAAACATTAAATGCCAAATACAATCTTGAAAAAAACAACATACTAGAAATAATAACAAATAAATAATGGATTAGAAATGCAGATAAAATAGACCCCCAGAGGGAAGATGGACGATCAGGCTTCATAAAGATCATAAGCAGTAAATACTATTTAAATATGAGGTCTAAGATATAAGATGTCAATACGAAAGGGGGTCTCAGAATGTGCAAACCCTTAACAAGGACAATGGTTAGAACGGAGAGGGATAGCATTACTCATTAACCGCTCCATAAGCTGTGGAGAATAATTACATTTTTAATTGTTTTTTGAAGGGAGGGGAAGGGGCCCTTCTAAGTTCAAAGGAGAGGGAGTTCCAGAGAGAAGGAGCAACTATGAAGAAGGCCATCTCTTTTGTACTCACCAACTGCACTTGAGGCAGGGATAGGACCGAGAGGAGGGCTCCTCTGAAGATCGCAGTGGCCGGCTGGGTTTGTAGACCGGGGTACAGGTTCTTACGTAGGTCGAACCATTTAGGGATTTGTAGGTAATAACTAGCACTTTGTATTTAGCCCAAAAGCAGCCCGGCAGCTAGTGGAGCTGCTGTAGTAAGGGAGTTGTCCATTCCCTAAATGGCGCTCCAGTTAGCAATCTAGCTGTTGATCTCGGGACCAGTTGAAGCTTCCAAACTATCTTCAAAGACAGTTCCACATAGAGGGCATTGCAGTAGTCTGGATTTAGTGTCAGCTTGTTGCCCTCAGCCAGTCCATTACTGACGACAGGATCAGAACTGCATCTTTGGTATTAGGTGGAAAGGAAGAATAGAGTTGGGTGTCATCTGCATAAATCTGACACGAAACTCCTGATGATCTCTCCCAGCAGTTCCATGCAGATGTTGAATAACATGGGGGACAAAATTGAGCCCTGAGGGACCCACAGGCCAGGGAATCGAAGAGGTGTCCCCCATTGCCACCATCTGAATATAACCCACCAGGAAGGACCAGATCCACTGCAAGACAGTGCTCCCAAGCCCCAGATTGGAGAGGTGGCCCAGAAGGATACCATGGCCAATGGTACTGAAGGTCTGATTATGTATCTTCCAAGAGAACCAATAGGAACATACTTCTCCTATCTTTGTTGATCATCCATCAAGGTGACCAGTGCTGTCTCAGTTCCAAAACCAAACTGAAATGGATCTAGATAATCAGTGCTGACCAAGAAACTCTGGAGTTGTGAGGTCACCACCTTCTCCAGAACCTTGCCCAAGAAGAGAGTTGATACTGGCCTTTCGTTGGCCAATTGAGTGGGGTCCAGTGCTGGTTTCTTTAATAATGGTCTATCACCTCCTTGAACTAAGGGGCATAATGCCCTGGGTCAAGGAGGGATTGACCAGCACCTTCACCTACTCTGGCACCCCACCCCGGCCAGTGTAATCAGCTGGGAAGGGCAAGGGTCCAGGGAACAGGTGGTTGCCTTCATCTATCCCAAGATTTTGTCCCCGTCCTTTGGCTGAACAAGCAGAAAAGAATCCATTAATCTAGGACAAACAGATGCTTCAGTTACATCCATGGAGACTGCATCCACACTGGTGTCCATGTCGGCACGGATCTGGGCGACTATCTGTGAAGAACCTAGCAAACCTCTTACAATGAGCTGCCAATTGGTCAGGGATCCCTGGTAGAGCAGGGTTTAAAAGGCCTCTGACTACTTGGTACAACTCTCTAGGGCGGTTCTTCACAGATGCAATGTTGGTGGTCACAAACCGTCGCTGTGTCACCTTCATAGCTGTGGCATAGGCTTTTAAATGAGCTCTAGATATTTATTTAATATCTTGACTTTCTTCTGACATGGGAGCCATCCTATCACTTCTTCGCTGAAGGATGTGGCAGGAAACAATTTATCTAGACTTAGGGTGGGAACTTGGTGTCCCTCCAAATGTTGGGACTATAATTCTCAACATTCCTCAACATTGACTAGGTTGGTTGTACCTCCTAAGACATATAATCCAACAACAACTGGAGGGCCACAAAATTCCCACAGTGAACTATAAAGCTGTTATTATAGTCTAGTTTCAGGGGTGTTTTTTCTACTTTAAAAAGAGTAGGATTGCTATTATGCATTAGTCGTTGTATTCCATTGTATCTGAATATATTATTTGTCCACAACATCTGAGCTAGAATAAAAAGAAATCAAGGGGTTTTTTTAGTTTTGTTTTGTTTTTTGTTTTTTTACAAATGCAGCAATTTAGATACTATTTGTAGACTACTGGTCAAATTTGTTAAATGCTTCATCTCGTTTTGACCACTTCCGTTTTCCATTTTCACTTCCACACTTGCTCTTGTCACATAATGCACTGAATCCCCCAGACACACCCATATGCATATCTTTAGCTCCTAGCAAATCCACACAAAAAGACACACTTGGCTGCTCCTCTACATTCACAAAATATCCACTGCAAAACAATACAGGGTGCAGGTACCTCCAATTACATGCACTGGAGACGACAGCAAAAGAAGAACTGTTCCTTTCAGTCCTGTACGTTACCTTCCCAGAGATATCTGACTGGCAACAGCTGGAAAGATAGCAAAATACCAGCAGTCCCTGATCTGAGTCTACAGGATTGTTATAGTTTTCCAAAAACTGTTAACTTCTAGAATATCCTTAATTGCATGCTGGCCGGGGGAGTCTGTATTCAAAATAGCTTTTCCAAGTGCCATTTTGCACAATGTAATTAGAGATTCAGAGATGTTTTGCGCTACGGCAGCCAGGACATCCACTCAGTGAGGAACTTTTTCAACTTCTGCTTCTTACGTTCTTAATGTATACTGAATCCTCACAAGTCTTCCTCTGAAAGTGCCTTAGTCATATGCCAAAACAATGGTACGCTAAATCAAGTTGATACAAATGGCAAATCTTTGGAAAAACCAAGGTGTTGAACTGCAAGAAAAAGGACAACACATAGGAAGGCAGTAGGAGCTATGGAGTAATGGCTTGCTTTGGATGGTAGTGAACTACTCTTTGTTAAATGATTTTAAGTAGAGGCTGCAAGGTCACGAAGATGATTTCTTACACTGGCGAGGGATAGACAAGATTATTTTTGAGGCTTCTTCGAGCTCTGTAATTTGGAGAAGCGCTGTAAAGATATGATTTTAGAAGAGATACTGAATGAAAAGCATTGGATTAATCTCAGCGAAACTTGAATGTCTTGACAGATTTTACCTCAATTCCCAAATCTGAGAAGACAGGAAAGCTTAGAGAAGACAATGATGCTGGGGAAAATGGAAGGAAAAAGGAAGAGGGGCCAACCAAGGGCAAAATGGATGGATGGTATCCTTGAGGTGACTGGCTTGACTCTGAAGGAGCTGGGGGTGGTGATGGCTAACAGGGAGCTCTGGCGTGGGCTGGTCCATGAGGTACCGAAGAGTTGGAAGCGACTGAACGAATAAACAACAACACCCAAATTTGTAGGAGGTACAATTTGAAAATTTCTGCCTCAAATAGCAAAATGTTTTTGCCACATGAAAAGGAGGTGCAGCATGA
This sequence comes from Anolis sagrei, assembly GCF_037176765.1. Classification (NCBI taxonomy): domain Eukaryota; kingdom Metazoa; phylum Chordata; class Lepidosauria; order Squamata; family Anolidae; genus Anolis; species Anolis sagrei. Next base: position 158,489,448 of record NC_090022.1, read on the forward strand.
ATTTTCTGCCTCAGGATGCAAAATGTTTTGTGTGTCTTGGTGCATGATTCAGGCCCCAATCTCTACTTGAACTATCCTCCTGGCTCGTCTTATTCCATAGATGTCATCCCTTTTGTATTTCTTCCTCACAGAATAATAGAATCATAGAGCTGGAAGAGACCTCATGGGCCACCCAGTCCAACCCCCTACCAAGAAGCAGGACAATGGCAACTCCAGAGCTAGATTTCATTTAAATGACCCCCATTTGCTAAGTCAAAATAATATGCTTTCCAGAAATAGTTTGCTGGTATTCAACAGAATTCTATAACTTTACATCACAGCTAGTGATGGCTAAGCATCAAGCCTATGCTGTCCTGTCTATTCAAAGACTTAGGAGCAAGGTTTTGGTGGCAAAACCTTTGCCGAAACAGATCCTCCCTCAATCTCTCTCTTGCTCCATCTAGTCTTGTGTGTGTGTGTGTGTGTGTGTGTGTGTGTGTGTGTGTGTGTGTATGTATGTGATGCTGATGGTAAACCATACTGAAAAGTGAGTATGCTGGTACGGCTGTACCAGGAGCTCCAACTTTATTTTCTTTCTATTATCTGTTTGCAGTCATAGGGCAGGCCTCCTGTCCATCATAATTAAGCTTTGGTTCCGCCCCTTGTTCAGGGCTCTGGGAGGGAAAGGAGCCATTTTTTGGGCAGTCTCACATAAGGAAGCTAAACTATAGGACATAGACCAGCTCGTCCCGTAGAAAAGCTTCTTTTCTCAAGAACATCCGGGAAAACAGAAACAGAAATTCCAGAGAAAAGGTCCCATGGCTCTGGCTGAGACCTCACAGCCTCACAGCAATCAGAGGGAAAACAACCCTGAGGTTTTCAAAGAATTCTCTGAGGGAGGACAGCACTACAGATCCACGGAACTCTATCTGAAATATCTACAAGCCTCGGCTGGTAGGTCTACTAGATACCCAGACGCATTTGGAATCGGTAGTAGAACCCACACCGATGAGGCATAGATAGTAAACAGCCTGGGAGAGGTTTAAAAGGGTTTTTCCTACAGAGAAAGTTCAGTTAATGAAAGTCAGGTACCAGTCCATTGAGGACTAGACTAAGAAAGCCTTGAAGTGTTGTTTGAACCATTGAAGATTTGTAGTTTGTTCCATAATAAATACTTTGTTGTATCATTAAAGACTCTAAAGACCATCACTTTAGAAAAATCCCTGAGAACCTCTCTTTGAGGCGCCCCTGGCTTCCCGCTGGGCTTAAAGTATACGTCCTATAGAAAAGTACAGCTGTTACAGGCCCAGCGCGTGAAGAACATTGAGAGTGCAAAGTAGTCACAGTATGCCTAAGGAAGTTCCTCTTTTCAAAAACACTCCTTTTTGGGGAAGCCTATCCAAGATCCCACATTCAAACTTGCACACTGACTGATTCCAGAAAAGGCAAGGCTGGGCTCCACTTCCCCACTGCCTTTGCTGCTCCCAACCACCCCTACAAGAGAACACTGCTTTCCAATGTCACAGCAAGTATGTTCTTGAAGCCATGCAGAATGTAGGTTTTGACTTACTGAATGTAGCCAAGGTCAGCAGCTGATAGGCCCGTCAAAGAGAAACACCCAGACACAGAGGAGCCCATGGGGACTCCTAAGCCACATGCTACTAATCCACTCTTTTTTTATTTCATGTGATTCCTGACTTTTGTCTCGTCCAGCCCTGCTCCCTCCTTCTCTGAAAGTCAGCCCCTAACAGCTGTACTGCCGGAAGAAAGGTTGCTCCCTCTCTCCTCATTCATTAAAAGGATTGGATAACATTACAGTCAAGCATCACTCTCTTGTCAATCAGCTGATCTCAAATCAACATTTAGAGCCAGGCTCTCCTTTGCACCAAAATGTCCGGAGCTTCTTAGCTACATAAAGGATTTTGTCCTGGAAAGTGGGAAGCTGACACTTATCTTGTGATCTAAAAACCTTCAAGGCTCATCAAATTCATCAACAGTGGCTTATATCTAATGGGAGGGAGAGAGAGGAAAAAAGGATATAGAGGGAGTATTTTTCTGGTATGTTCTTTGACATGAGAGAACGAAAAATAGCTAACTCCTCCCTGTCAAGCTCTGGTCGACCTTGCAAATTTACTGTATTACAAAAGCCCAACTGATTTTACTAATGAAGTCCTCCATCTTGCATCAAAAGCTGTTAAAAAGAGTTCTCGGTGCCTCTGATGCTTAAGGTCCAGGAATGCTACAGTGAAACACTACCATGACAGCTAGATTCCAGCTCCCGAATCACAATAATCATCATCATCATCATCATCATCATAGAATCATAGAATCATAGAATCAAAGAGTTGGAAGAGACCTCATGGGCCATCCAGTCCAACCCCCTGCCAAGAAGCAGGAATATTGCATTCAAATCACCCCCGACAGATGGCCATCCAGCCTCTGTTTAAAAGCTTCCAAAGAAGGAGCCTCCACCACACTCCGGGGTAGAGAGTTCCACTGCTGAACGGCTCTCACAGTCAGGAAGTTCTTCCTAATGTTCAGATGGAATCTCCTTTCTTGTAGTTTTAAGCCATTGTTCCGCGTCCTAGTCTCCAGGGAAGCAGAAAACAAGCTTGCTCCCTGCTCCCTGTGGCTTCCTCTCACATATTTATACATGGCTATCATATCTCCTCTCAGCCTTCTCTTCTTCAGGCTAAACATGCCCAGCTCTTTAAGCCGCTCCTCATAGAGCTTGTTCTCCAGACCCTTGATCATTTTAGTCGCCCTCCTCTGGACACATTCCAGCTTGTCAATATCTCTCTTCAGCTGTGGTGCCCAGAATTGGACACAATATTCCAAGTGTGGTCTAACCAAAGCGGAATAGAGGGGTAGCATGACTTCCCTAGATCTAGACACTATGTTCCTATTGATGCAGGCCAAAATCCCATTGGCTTTTTTTGCCGCCACATCACATTGTTGGCTCATGTTTAACTTATTGTCCACGAGGACTCCAAGATCTTTTTCACACGTACTGCTCTCGAGCCAGACATTGTCCCCCATTCTGTATCTTTGCATTTCGTTTCTTGCAGTTGTCCCTGTTGAACTTCATTTTGTTAGTTTTGGCCCATCTCTCTAATCTGTCAAGATCGTTTTGAATCCTGCTCCTGTCCTCTGGAGTATTGGCTATCCCTCCCAATAATAATAATAATAATAATAATAATAATAATAATAATAATCCCTCAGTTCTTGTGGGTTTTTTCGGGCTATATGGCCATGTTCTAGAGGCATTTCTCCTGACGTTTCGCCTGCATCTATGGCAAGCATCCTCAGAGGTGAGGTCTGCTGGAACTGGGGAAAAAGGAGTTTATATATCTGTGGAATGACCAGGGTGAGACAAAAGGCTTTTGTAAGTTGGGCTAGGTGTGAATCTTTCAACTGACCACCTTGATTAGCATACAATGGGCTGACTGTGCCTGGAGCAAACTCTTCTTGAAAGGTGATTAGATGTCCCTGCCTGTTTTTCTCTCTGCTGTTTTTGCTGTTGCAATTTTAGAATTTTTTAATACTGGTAGCCAGATTTTGTTCATTTTCATGGTTTCTTCCTTTCTGTTGAAATTGTCCACATGTTTGTGGATTTCAATGGCTTCTCTGTGTAGTCTGACATGGTGGTTGTGAGAGTGGTCCAGCATTTTTGTGTTCTCATAACCAATCAGGATTAATCATCTTTCGTCCCTCTTTTTTATCTGTTTTTAACATATTCCAGTTCCTCTCTTTTTCTCCCACCTGCCCCCTTTATCTTCAAGCCTATTTCAATTGCAAGCTGAGCTCAAAATTCAAAAGTAGTATGTACTCAACTCAAAAAAGAGAGAGAAAAACCCAGAAGGATCAGACTCTTACCCTTCCCAGTAGGCTCAGGCAAAAGAAAAATATTACAGCCTGCCTAGCTTTTGTGCTCTCCCTAATTGATGTTGCTTAGTTACATGCGTCCCAGTTTTTACCTGGGAACTATTGGAAACATATCACCACAAACAACTTTCCCTCTTAATTGGAAGAGTGAAGACCCTTCCAGACAGGTCCTATATCCCATAGGATATTGTCTCGGCAGTTAAAGTGGAATCATAGAACTCTAACTGTGTAGCGTGAAATGGTGTTGTATCTCTACTACTGTTTCCTCATTGTCCCATTTGCTTACTTTTTCCACCTGTTTTCACCATCTTGGCATCTGACCAGAACCTGCTGGATATTTCTCATTACCAATCTCCATATTTATTATTTATTTATTTAAAACATTTATATTCCGCCCTTCTCACCCCGAAGGGGACTCAGGGCGGAGCACAGCATATACACGGCAAACATTCAATGTCAGGACACAGATTCACATGCAATACATAAACATTAAAAACATTTATCAAAATGTTAAAATACACCATTTAAAACCGTCCTAGTCATCCGCGTCAAATCTAATTGGCCTGGTCATCTTTCCTATTGCCGATTTATTGCCCTGTCCCAAAAGCTTGGTCCCACAGTAAAGTTTTTACCATCTTTCTAAAGGACAGGAGGGAGGGGGCCGACCTGATCTCCCAGGAAGGGAGTTCCATAGCCAGGGAGCAATCACTGAGAAGGCCCTGTCTCTCGTCTCCAACAATCGTGCCTGTGACAATGGCGGGACGGAAAGCAGGGCCTCCCCGGAGGATCTTAATCTCCGCGATGGTTCATACAGTATTTTTTTAATCTTAAGGTGTGTAATGGTTTGGGCATTGTACAAGGACTTTTTGAGACCAAGGTTTAGCCATGGAAACCCACTAGGTGACCTGGGGCTTGTCACTCACTCTCACCTTGAGAGGAAAGCAAAGGGAAAACCCTCTGAACAAATCTTGCCAGGGAAATCCCGTAAGAGCTGCCATAAGTCAGGAACAAATTGCAGGCACACACTGTAGCCTGACCTCCCTTGAACTCTTCTCTACCTTTATCTTCAATGTTTCCTTTTATATATTTGAACTACTACTCACGGTTTCTTTCAAGCTCTTTTATGTTTCTTCAAAACCTAGCCTCCAATTAACCTGCAATGTCAGCGCTTCTCTTCTTCACTAGCCCACAAAAGCCCCTGACCATTCAAGTTACTCTTCCTTTCAGCTTTCATTAACCTTTTGCCTCCTCACTGTTTTCTTATCTTCCCTTTCTCTTTCATTCTTTCCTTCAACTGTAAGATTTTAAATGAGCCACTGCTCAGAGTCTGTGGCAAATTTCTTTTTCCTCCCACCACAGAACATAAAGTCCTTTCACACTCATCAATGAAGGAACTGTGATTCCACTTTAACTGCTATAGAAACATAATGTGGAATCATGGGCTTTGTAGTTTGATGGGGCATCAAAGGAGCTCTCTAGCTGAGATTTACAAATATCCCTTCCCTAAACACTGCAAACTCCAGGATTGATTGATTGATTGATTGATTGATTGATTTGCTGCATTTATATACCGCCTTTCTCAGCCAGAGGCGACTCAAGGCAGTTCACAGTTGGCAGCGATTCGATGCCATAACAAATATCAAAATACAGTTCAAACAATTATAAAAAACAATTCAACATTTTAAATATTTATATATTTAAATATATATTTAAATATATTAAATATATAAAAAGCAAATATATCTGTAAAAACAAGATCCTCGGCATCTCCTTACTAAAATTATTGTCCAGTTGCATTGTCAATCATTCCATATATTCGTTTACGTCTAATTATGCTCCAGTAGAAAAAGCTTGCTCGAGGACTCAGGTCTTAATCATTTTGTAGAATGTTAGAAGGGAGGGAACCGATCTTATATCCTTGGGGAGGGCATTCCATAGCTGATGGGCCACAACTGAGAAGGCCCTGTCTCTTGTCCCCGCCAAACACATCTACGAGGAAGGCGGGATCGAGAGCAGGGCCTCCCCAGACGATCTTAAAGTCCTAGATCAGTGGTTCTCAACCTGGAGTCCCCAGATGTTTTTGGCCTACAACTCCTATAAAGCTCTGCCAGTTTATCAGCTGTTAGGATTTCTGGGAGTTGTAGGCCAAAAACATATGGGGACCCCAGGTTGAGAACCAATGTCCTAGATGGTTCGTAAGGAGAGATACATTCGGATAGGTAAGCTGGACCAGAACCGTTTAGGATTCCAATAGATGCAGTCATGACAGAGCAAATAGAATCACAGTGGGATAAATGGGGCATGAGAAAGAGCCCCTGAAGTGGCGACAGAGTGATCACATTTACTCAGGTGCAAACACGATACACACAAAAAAATGAAATACAGGTGGCCCTCCATATTTGCAGGTTTGACTTTTGCAGATTTGATTATTCATAAATGTGATTAAAATATTCTTTCTAGGAACCACAGACCACCAGAGAATGCAAGAGCCATCCAGTCCAGCCACCTGCCATGCAAGAACACACAACCAAAGCATCTCTGGGTCCTCCAATGTTACCTGCCTGTGGACCGAGAGATTCCAACAGAGTTGTTCTCTCAAGTAAAAAACAAAAAAAAGTAGTATTAATTTGATTTACAGTTTTTCCACTTTCACGATGACCCTGCACCCTTAACCTCAGGGAATATGGAAGTCTGACTGTAAGATAAAATATCAACCCAAGTGCTCCATCTTGTCTTTGCCACACTATGGGATTTTTTTTTTCGTTTCAGGAACAACTTGAGAAACTACAAACTCCAAACTACGGGATAACAAAAAACAAAAGAGAGGATGCAGCCAAAAAAGAGGGTTCTTCATTAATGACTTAGTTGAAGGGCTAGAAGGCATGATCATCAAGTTTGCAGACGACATCAAATTGGGAGGGATAGCCAAGACTCCAGAGTACAGGAGCAGAATTCAAAATGATCTCGACAGATTAGAGAGATGGGCCAAAACTAACAAAATGGAGTTCAACAGTGACAAATGCGAGATACTCCACTTAGGCACAAAAAACAAAATGCAAAAATACAGAATGGGGGACAATGCCTGGCTCGAGAGAAGTACGTGTGAAAGAGATCTTGGAGTCCTCGTGAACAACAAGTTAAACATGAGCCAACAATGTGATGTGGCGGCAAAAAAACCAATGGGATTTTGGCCTGCATCAATAGGAGCATAGTGTCTAGATCTAGGGAAATAATGCTACCCCTCTATTCTGCTTTGGTTAGACCACACCTGGAATACTGTGTCCAATTCTGGGCATCACAATTGAAGAGAGATATTGACAAGCTGGAATGTGTCCAGAGGAGGGCGACTAAAATGATCAAGGGTCTGGAAAACAAGCCCTATAAGGAGTGGCTTAAGGAACTGGGCATGTTTAGCCTGAAGAAGAGAAGGCTGAGAGGAGATATGATAGCAAATTTATAAATATGTGATAGGAAGCCACAGGGAGGAGGGAGCAAGCTTGTTTTCTGCTTCCCTGGAGACTAGGATGTGAAACAATGGCTTCAAACTACAAGAAAGGAGATTCCATCTGAACATGAGGAAGAACTTCCTGACTGTGAGAGCCCTTCAGCAGTGGAACTCTCTGCCCCGGAGTGTGGTGGAGGCTCCTTCTTTGGAAGCTTTTAAACAGAGGCTGGATGGCCATCTGTCAGGAGTGCTTTGAATACAATTTTCCTGCTTCTTGGCAGGGGGTTGGACTGGATGGCCCATGAGGTCTCCTCCAACTCTTTGATTCTATGATTCTATGATGCTCAATTATTACCTCTTTTTACTGAAAATTGCAACCTGAGATGCAGTCAGAAAAAAAAGTCTCTCTTCAGGTGTGCCTCCCAGCTACTGTCTTTTTCTGGAAATACTAGAAATGTGCATGCAGTCCTTCCTTGGAGCCTGGGATGTTGGTTTAGTCCAAAAGCCACAGCATATGCTGTTCTAAATAACCAGACTGGTCTCCTCACAAGCTCACAGAGGACATCTACTGGCCAACTAGATTGCTTCCAGATTTCAATTTCTGGTCAAATTGCTTTCACTGACAGCAAGACCTGTCCCAAGGACTTAGAATAGCATGCAATAGTTAAATTCCATTGTATATCTGACTATTGTTCTCTTTTTCTTGTTCTCTGTGCAATATCAGTATAGTAACTAGGCTTTTTTAATGATACATTCACCAAGTGGGAGGCCACCTGAACAGACTCAAAGACTCTGAATCAGAACTTCAATGCAATTATAATGCATTTGGAGAAGGGAAAATGGAAGCCACATAGGGTTTTGTACATGTTGTATATTACCACGTTGTGTGTCAGGCTGTTACTTAGAGCCAACTTTAATTCAGACTTTACTATATGATTTGAGAGAACTTGTTATGGTTTCGTGGATCTGTGGAAAATACATCGTGATCCGTGAAGCAGTTTAAGAATGACTAATTTGCAATAATAACAGATCCACATTCTCCACCATAGCATTCTCCAAATGGGTTGGATTACTCATCTCAGTGGTCATATATTATGGGAATCGTGGTCCAAACGATCTGCAGGATACCTGAGTGGCTGATATAAAATAATTTGTTTCAATTCTTTAAATAGCAAAAATATAAAATGCAGACTTTGAAACATCACTGAATTTGAATAAATCTTCTCTCTCGTGTGACCAAAATTATCACGTGGGCCACATGAGCTCCAGAGTAGGCAAAGAATCAACTCCTGCGCCTCAACAATCCTTCTTTCTGCAGATACACTACGCATCGTAATGGCAGCTCTTTCACTTGCATATACCAGGATGCTTTAAATAAACTTATATTATATGAGTTGCAGGTATTTTCTCATCCCAATGGAAATCCTGATGTACTGCCTTCTATACAAATGCCCCATGCCTAAAGGAGTGTTTGCAAGTATAGAAAAAAGTAGGGAAGTATTTCTTTGCTAATATTGTATCTTGAAGAAAACAATAGATAGCTTTTGCAATTTTCTTCCCATTGTGAGCAAGTTTGGGACTATTTTCAGTTTGGGGTTTAGAGCTCATCTACAGGGGGCAGGTTAGCCTGATGAAACTGGCTCAGAGAAGGCCAAATCTAGCATGTCTGTACTGAATCCAGGATTGCTATCCAGACGGTCCAGAACTATATCAGCCCTGCTGAGCTGTCACCTCTTCTATGTTGCTGCCACCACTCCTAGCTGATCATGGAGCTCAGTGACATCTCCGGCCCATCCTCTGTTTGGGTATCAATGACTTAAATCAAGAAATAGTTTTCTAAGATCTACAGAGACACTCGCTGGAACACCTCAGCAAGCGAGAGTCCAAAAGTGGCAGGCTCAAACCCAGAACCTCAATCAATGGCTGATGCCAAATGAGAGACTCCCTCCTGGGCATACAGAAAACTGGGCGACTTGGAAGGCACTGAACAGACTGCGCTCTGGCACCACGAGATGCAGAGCCAACCTTAAGAAATGGGGCTACAAAGTAGAATCCACGACATGCGAGTGTGCAGAAGAGCAAACTACAGACCAACTGCTGCAATGCAACCTGAGCCCTGCTACATGCACAATAGAGGACCTTCTTGCAGCAACACCAGAGGCACTCCAAGTGGCCAGCTACTGGTCAAAGGACATTTAATAGGATACCAAGTCTGCAAATTTTGTGTTTTGTTTGTTTGTTTGTTTGTTTAATGCAATACAACTCTTTTGGTTCACTCCTGACACGATAAATAATGGAGCTCAGTATAAGCTCCTGGTCACCAAGGTTCTATCTACTGGTGGCAGAATGGGGCACACATGCAACCAGCAAAACAGAGTAGTCTGATCTCCTTCTTACAGATTGTGCAGGTACCCCATTCTGGCATCAGAGACACAACAGGCAGTGCTCAGGAACTGTGACCAGTTAGGACTGGCAGTGCTCACATGGGCATGAGAAATCTGCTTTCCTTGCACTGACCATCATAAGGACAAAGTGAAGACAGCAATGTCAGCCTGGATCAGGCCAAATTGGACTCAATCCAGCTTTCCAGAGTGGATTGAAGCCCTGCAATACTCCAGAGTATGCCCTGATGTTGCCCAAAGTGGAACAAAGTTGGTTTAAAGCCCAAAAGTCCAAGATATGTAGTTGTAGACAATGTGAATCTCTGCGACAGTCCATTCATGATAAACACAGGGGTTTTTTTAACCATATAGACAAGTCCTTGATCTGAACAAAATTTGCCTGTGGTATTTTTTTTGTGCGGAAAAATAATATTTCAGTGCAGAAAATTATTTTTCCTGTGCAGTCGAGGTTGTTTCCTGCGCAAAAATGCCACGCGTGAATTTTATGCAGATTAATCTTTAACTACAAAGATTCCACGCATCAGGCTTTTCCAACACTTTGGCTTTCTCCACATCAAGGTTTCCAACATGTTTCCAATCATTTTCTGGGTATTTTTGACTATTCTTTCCATCTCTAGAATAAAGTACTTTCCCCACAAATAGTGACAGCCAGAAAACACAAAGTGGAATAACGGTATACTCAAACCCAACCAAATATGTATTCCCTATATTAGGGGTATATCCTGACCTCGAGATATGAGACGACATCTTTCACTTTTGCATATTTTTCTTTCTTTAACAATTTATATAGAATCATGGTATTTATAGAAATTGTGGGTTATTTTCTTATTCCAATGAATTCAAAAAATTCCTCATGGAATAATCTCAATTTGCCTAAAATGTTTTTCATTAATTGACAACCGGAATATGACCTCCCTTTTTTGCTTTGATATGTCATAATTTGCCAAAAACTAGCAAAAAAAATTCCCAATTATATCAGACAATACTTTTGTGAAGTCAATTTATTTCTTGAAACTGCTCCATTATATTGAACAGTTCTTGAAAGGATGTTTCTAAGAATTATGCAGACAACCATTTTGTAGAACGATTACTCTGTACGTTTCATTCTGTGTGGATTCTACAGCAAAATATCACTCTGGGGGACTATAATGTCTCATCTTAGGATAGGAGGAATAAATAAGATGTTTTTACAATGCATCCAGTATGGTAAAGAGGCATATTTCAAGTACTAGAGAAGAGATTAAAGAATCCCACTGTGGAAAAGATTCTGAAAATAGTAGACTGGATGTTATTTATTTTTCAGAAATACTGAATATTGAAACAACAACTGAGAAAACAACTAAAAACAGAATCAAATGGGGAAACAAGAGGTGTATATATAGCTTATGTTCCAAATTTAAACTAAATCTGGTTTGCCAGCTTCCCCAGGGAAGATTAGTTCAGCCCTAGTTTTCGTTCTGTCACGACACACAGTGCTGGGAAACTGTACTGCTAACATTCAGCATGCACAAGCTTAAAAACTGCTTTCATTTTATTTAGGAGATGGGACTTGTATTGGGCTGACCGACTTTATTTAGGAAGCAGGACATGCATTTATGTGGCTTTGTTTACCAAGTAGCACAGTGACAGCCCACCCTCCCTCTGACAATACTTTTCTTCCACTGTAAAATTAGTACGAGAAGAAAATATAAAATTGGAAATCTTTGTTGATAAAACACCAAACATAAGAGAGAGAAAATGCAGATAAGCTTCTTACAAAAGCCAGTTTGGACATTCACTGGCAATTCTGTCCCAGATGGTTCAAGTTAGATCTTGGAATTTAGTTTTATGGATTTGCTTTTATGCCTTTCCATGACAGCAGTGGCACTTCCTTACAAACAAATTCTTGAATTATGCAAAATATGGGGTGACCGCCTTGCTTGATGTAATTTATTTATTTATCGTGTCATCCGCAACCAGAACATTGTATTACATTTCTAACAGAACAAAACATACAAACAGATTAAAATAAACACAAATTTTGCGAACTTGGTAACTGATTAAATGTCCTTTGACCAGTATCTGGCCACTTGGAGTGCCTCTGGTGTTGCCGCAAGAAGGTCCTCCATTGTGCATGTGGCAGGGCTCAGGGTGCATTGCAGCAGGTGGTCAGTGGTTTGCTCTTCTCCACACTCGCATGCCGAGGATTCCACCCTGTAGCCCCATTTCTTAAGATTGGCTCTGCATCTCGTGGTGCCAGAGCGCAGTATGTTCAGCGCCTTCCAAGTCGCCCAGTCCTCTGTGTGCCCAGGGGGGAGTCTCTCATCTGGTATCACCCACGGATTGAGGTTCTGGGTTTGAGCCTGCCACTTTTGAACTCTCGCTTGCTGAGGTGTTCCAGTGAGTGTCTCTGTAGATCTAAGAAAACTATTTCTTGATTTAAGTCGATGACGTGCTGGCTGATACCCAAACAAGGGATGAACTGGAGATGTCTCTGCCTTGGTCCTTTCACTATTGGCTGCAACTTCCCGGCGGATGTCAGGTGGTGCGATACCAGCTAAGCAGTGCAATTTCTCCAGTGGTGTAGGGCGCAGAAACCCTGTGATAATGCGGCATGTCTCATTAAGAGCCACATCCACTGTTTTAGTGTGGTGAGATGTGTTCCACACTGGGCATGCGTACTCAGCAGCAGAGTAGCATAGCGCAAGGGCAGATGTCTTCACTGTATCTGGTTGTGATCCCCAGGTTGTGCCAGTCAGCTTTTGTATGATATTGTTTCTAGCACCCACTTTTTGTTTGATGTTCAGGCAGTGATTCTTGTAGGTCAGAGAACGGTCCAGAGTGACTCCCAGGTATTTGGGTGCGCTGCAATGCTCCAGTGGGATTCCTTCCCAGATAATCCTCAGAGCTCGGGATGCTTGTCTGTTCTTAAGGTGAAAAGCACATGTCTGTGTTTTAGATGGATTATGGATCAGTTGGTTTTCCCTGTAATAGGCAGTTAGAGCACCTAGAGCTTCGGAGAGCTTCTGTTCAACCATCTCAAAGCTCCCTGCTTGATGTAATGGAACAATAATATGCAAAGTGATGCCCACAAATGGCACCACAATTATAGACATCTCTCTGTCTTGGAGTACTGAAACATGTTTGTTTTTAAAGAAGCATTACTACACATGGAACTTTGCAAGATAATGAATGAAATAGGAATGTAAAAACAGAAGTGCATCTCTCCTTAGAGCACCTTAAAACTGTCAACTCTGGGCCCTTCCACACAACCATATAACGCAGAATACCCAGGCAAAAAATCCCACAATATCTGTTTTGAACTGGGTTATCTGAGTCCACACTGCCATATATTCCAGCTCAAAGCAGAAAATGTGGGATTTTATTCAGCTGGGTGGACAGGGCCTCTGACTGACAGCAAAGACTCTTCAGGATTTCAGTCAGTATGTCTGCTGAGAAATTGCTGACATTCCCTAGTGGTTTCCCATACAAATACTAGCCAAGATAAAGCCTGCTTAAATCCAGAACACTATGAGACCTTCAAGGTGGCAGAAACTAGAATGTGCAACAGTTTCTAAACATATCTCCAAGAAGCTAACTGTATGTAGAACGTACCAACATAGATACAGAAAAGTTGTTTCTTGGGTTTTGTCAGCTTATAGCATAGCCAAGGAAAAAAACCCAGGAAGCTACTTTGTTTTTTTGTCGTGTCAGGAGCAAGTCGCTTCTGGTGTGAGAGAATTGGCCATCTGCAAGGACGTTGCCCAGGGGACGCCTGGATGATTTGACGTTTTATCATCCTTGTGTGCGGCTTCTCTCATGTCCCTGCATGAGGAGCTGGAGCCGATAGAGGGAACTCATCCGCCTCTCCCCGGATTTGAACCTGCGACCTGTCGGTCTTCAATCCTGCCAGAATAGGGGTTTAACCCACTGCGCCACAGTAACAGTATTTTCAGTAGCTTCCACTAAATATGGAGCGCCCGGTGGCACTGTGGGTTAAACCTCTAAGCTGCTGAACTTGCTGATCGAAAAGTTGCAGGTTCAAATCTAGGGAGTGGAGTGAGCTCCCGCTGTTAGACCCAGCTTCTGCCAACCTAGCAGTTCGAAAGCATGCAAATGTTAGTGCATCAATAGGTACTGCTCTGGCAAGAAGGTAATGGTGCTCCATGCACATGACTTTGGAGGTGTCTATGAACAACGTCGGCTCTTTGGCTTAGAAACGGAGATCAGTACCAACCCCCAGAGTCAGACACAATTGGACTTAATGTCAGGGGAAAATCTTTACCTTTACCTACCACTAAATACTTGCAAAATATCATATATACTCGAGTGTAAGCCGACCCAAATATAAGCCGAGGCACCTAATTTTACCACAAATAACTGGGAAAACATATTGACTTGAGTATAAGCTGTGGGTGGGAAATGCAGCAGCTACTGGTAAAATTCAAAATAAAAATAGATACCAATACAATTACATTAATTGAGGCATCAGTAGATTAAATGTTTTTGAATATTTACATAAAATTGTAATTTAAGATAAGATCACCCAACTCTGATAAAACCATTATTCTAAAATTCTTCAATGTGCTAAACTTATATGTGCTTACGTATATCCTTCCAATAATAATAGAGTAAAGTAATGGAAAAGTAATAATAAAATAATAAATGTAATAATAACAATAATAAATAGAGTAAAATAATGGAAATAAAATAATAACAGTAACAATAGAATAATAAATGTAATACTACTACTACTAATAATAATAATAATAATAATAATAATAATAATCAAGTAAAATAATAAATGTAATAAAAATAATAATAACAGAGTAAAATAATAAATAACCTTGACTGGAATATAAGCCGAGGGGGACTTTTTCAGCCTTAAGAAAGGGCTGAAAAACTAGGCTTATACTCGAGTATATACAGTAAGTGGATTGCAACTGAACATGGGACAAATCTTCACCTAATGGGAGCAGTGGTGTTAAAACCTGCCTTTGTCACTACATCAGGCAACCTTCAACAGACCAAAATGCATTTATATCCCTCTGTCCATTGAGAGTACATCTATCGCTATCCTTAAATTTCCTTCCAGTACAAGAACTTCTCACACATCTGCCAATATCTTATTTGTGATTAGCCAACAAACAGGATTTAAAAGCTTATCGACATCATCAGTTAATGAGATGGCACAACAGCAGCAGCAAATATGACATAAACGTCAAGCAAAAACTTACCTTTCCAAATGGCAATCTTCTGTGATGTCTGACTCCTTCACATCTCCCAGTCCATTGGTGACTCCACCACAATGCCCCTTCCTGAGTTCATCATCGGGAGTCCTTTCTAAAAACTGGGCGTCTTCCTTGATACGCTGCTGGATCATTGGAGTGAGTGGCATTTCAAAGCTGAAGTAGCTATCAGGCTCAGAATATAACGTTTCCAGCGACTCAGCGCTGTAGTATAAAGAGGCATTGTCTAGAATGCTTTCAAACTGGGAGCTGTACACATCTGTTGAGACTTCGGAGTGCGGTTGCCCAAGGACATCTTCCATTCTCCCACTGACCACTTCTTCCTCCTCCATCAGCCTGGGAATCAAAGCACACAGAAAAAAAAGTCACTTCATGTTCTGTTTTAGGACTTGTATGTGGCAACACTTAGACCTTCCGGGGGTGCACATGCACAGAAATTGCCCTCTCCTTTTGATCATCAAGTACCAGTGTTTATACGTCTGGTTGCAATTGTGTTGATAGAGAACAGGCACTCTTGTCTTTCCTCCCCCACTTCCACCCCGCCATTACTGAGTAGAAACAAAAGTGGTCAGGATATTATGATGCCTACGAAGAAACGAAAAGAAACACTGTCTCCCTGTATATTAGATTAATTTTAGAAGATTCTGCAGCTTCCAGGTCTTTTCTCTCAACATCTCGGCCACAAAGCAAAAGGAATGAATTACAACCAGAGACAGACACACATGTTCAGAGAAATGAAGATGGCAATTTTCCATGGTGTGTATTTTTAACTCAGAAGCTATTGGATGCTTTTAAAGATCTGCTAAGGAACTAGCAAAAATAGTCTGGCTCTACACTGCCCTATATCCCAGAATCTGATCGCAGATTATCTGCTTTGAACTGGATCATATGAGTCTACACTGCAAGATAATCTGGGATAAACACATAATGTGGGAGCAGAAACTGGGATATATAGGGCAATGTTGATCCAGCCTAAGATACCCTATGAAATTCTTGGATTCACATACACTTACACACACACACACACACCTCTAAAAGAAGAGGTAGGAGTAACAGAGGCAATGGTTCCCTCTCATGAGGAGTTTGTGCATTATGAAACATGGCATGGAAGAGTTGTATTTAGGTGTACATAAGAAGAGAAAAGGTTCGGCCCCGCCTATCTTCGCGATCGCATCTCCCTCTATGAACCGGCGTGAACTCTTAAGATCTTCCGTGGAGGCCCTCCTTTCCCTCCCACCACCGTCACAAGCACGGTTGGTGGAGATGAGAGAGAGGGCCTTCTCGGTGGCGGTCTTCTCGGTCCCCCACCTCTGGAACGCCTTCCTGGAGAAATAAGACAGGCCCCATCCCTCCCCTCTTTTCGTAAGAGCCTGAAGACCTGGTGGTTAAACAAACCTTTGAGAATGACTAGTTCTAGCTCTGCCCCAGATACTGTAGAAATTGGCCATATCTTTTTCTACCAATTACCCAGGTTACTTTCTTCTGTTAGGCCCTGGAAATGTAGAGCCACAGACTCTACCTAATTTCCTGGGCCCTCTAAAATCGCACTAGCCCAGCTTTTTAAACTGCCTTGAACAGGCAGGATTATTTTAAATATATGTGCTATTGTGGTTTTTAATGCTTATTTTGTCTTGTTAATTTTATGTTTATGCTGTTCTCTTTGTATGTATTGATTATGTCACTTGGAAACCGCTCTGAGTCCCCTTGGGGAGATAGAGCGGTATATAAATAAAGTTTTGTTTTGTTGTTGTTGTCTCCCTCACATCTGCCCCTCCCTTGCCCATCACTGTCACATTCAATGTTTCTCCACAAGGACAGCACTGGAAAAGCAAGATGGAAGAAAGTTTCCCTTGGCTCCATCGCTCCATTCATGAGGCTTTCTATGCTATTTGATTGAAGTAATAGATATTGATTGGTTAATTCAGCCAATTGATGATAGTTCCTTTCACGTCTGCTTCATCCATTCCCCAATGGAGTGAAGTGTAAAAACAAAAACAGAGTACAAATCCTACACACAATCTTTCCAAACCTGCTCTGTGCAAAGGATTTTGCTTTAGAATAGTGGCTCCCAACCTTTTTTTTGACCAGGGCCCACTCTAAAAACATTAGTACCAAAAGAGGAAAGGGTGGTTAGCTCTGCGGAATGGAGTGAAAATAAAATAAAATAAAATAAAGAGGAAGGAGGTTCGCAACCAGATTTTCGTTCTCACAGTCCACTGCTGGGCCATGGCTCACAGGTTGAGAATCACTGCTTTAGAACCAACAATTCACCAGGTTGCAGGTTCATACATACTCTGATTGAAAACACACTATACTTTGATTTGGGATTTAAAACTCCCAATCTCATAACTTCCATCCAAGTGGGTTTGACTTACCACTGAGACATTGGAAAAATAGTTTCCATGGTATCAAAGATGTTCATTCTTAAAGTCATTGAACTAAGGTTCCTCTATGTCCCGCCTCACAGTTTAAGATCATCCAGGGAGGCCCTGCTCTCGCTCCTGCCAGCGTCACAAATACATCTATCGTGGACAAGAAACAGGGCCTTCTCGGCTGTGGCCTCCCGCCTGTGGAACTCACTTCCCACTGAAGCAAGATCGGCTCAGTCCCTCCTGTCATTTAGGAAGAAATTGAAGTTGTGGTTCTGGGACCAGGCTTTTCGACAACAGGGATAGATAGCACTTTGGACATGGAATTGGATATGGAATTGACTGGAATGATGTTACGGCTATTAACATTGTTTTTACTGTTGTAATGAATGTTTTACTTATTGTTTTAATTGTTATTATATTGCTGTGTTGTGTAGTGGCATCGAATTGCTGCCAAATGTAAGCCGTCCTGAGTCCCCCTTCGGGGGTTGAGAAGGAACGGGATAGAAATGCCAGAAATATAAATAAATAATAAATAAATTAAACTCCAGACCCCTGTAGTTGTATCTACAGAGTTGTTGTAATACATATTACTCATTCCAGTATCATGGTTATACTATTACTGACTTGTTATCATATAAATGACAACATAATAATGTAACTACAATGAAAGAAAATACCAATCCCCTGCATAGAACTCACAGGACAAGAGGAAATTGCAAACGGTGGAATCAATAGAGGCAGCAAAACAGTTTTGCCTCTGAAATCAGAATGGCTAAACTAAGCTGTTCAAATAGTAGCAGAAATGCGCAGGTGACAAATTACTTAAAGTACAGGGTGGACCAAAAGTCACAAAGAGTTTCAATATACCTCCTTTATTTTTTGTTTTTAATTTACAATACCATACCATGTTCAGAATACATAGGAAATAAAATTATTACACTAGCTGCCCCCTGCCACGCATTGCTGTGGCCCAGTCTGGTGATCTGGAAAATAATGAGAAGGTGTTGGTTTCTAATATATGTAATTTCTTTATGCTTGTGGGTAAACAGTATTTCTTATTGTTTCTTTGTCAGTGTTAATGTAGAGATTGTCTGGTTTGCCTGCTCTGCAATATGCAACATATAATTGTCCTTTCAAATCTATGATCTGTGTGTGTGAATCATATCTATCTATCTATATTTATGACTAGATGACTCTTTGTCAGGAGGGTTTTAATTAGATTTTCTTGCCCTGGTAAAGGGAGTTGTACTGGATGCCCTTAAGTATTTTCTGTTGGTCAAGGGGGTTCTGTGTGGGAAGTTTTCCCCAATTCTGTTGTCCGTGCGGTTCAGAATGCTCTTTGATTGTAGGTGAACTATAAATCCCAGTAACTACAACTCCCAAATTCCAAGGTCTATTTCCCTCAAACTCCATCTGTGTTCATATTTGGGCATATGGAATATTCATGCCAAGTTTGGTCCAGATTCATCATTGTTTGAGTCCACAGTGCTCTCTGGATGTAGGTGAACTACAACTCCCAAACTCAATGTCAATGCCCACCAAACCCTTCTAGTGTTTTCTTTTGGTCATAGGAGTCTTGTATGCCACATTTGGTTCAATTCCATCATTTGTGGAGTTCAGAATGCTCTTTGATTGTAGGTGAACTATAAATCCCAGTAACTACAACACCCTAATGACAAAATCATTATTTTTTTTTAGTGAAGGACATACATTGGGTTGTTAGGTGTCTTGTGTCCAAATTTGGTGTCAATTCATCCAGTAGTTTTAGAGTTATGTTAATCCCATAAACAAACATTACATTTTATTTATATAGATTAGAAGTAACATATTTTTAAAAAACATTTTCAAAGAGTTATTAAAAACATCAGCTGCCTTTGTGAATTTTGGCCCACACTGTGCAACATAGTTTAGAAAAGTTACTGTTTTGGACTACAGCTTCATGTCTCCTCCCTCTGCCAACATGGCTCTGCTGGCTATAGTTGCCTAGGAGTTGCAATTCCTAAACAAAAACTTTCCCAAGTTCTAGTTTGATTATTCTCCTTTCAGTCCTGATCCCAGATTCTAAACCGGTGCTTGGCTATGCTCAGCAATCCTGGACACTAATTGTCCATGCCATTGTATGTCCTATTTCAATGCATGGTTGTGAAAGCTGGGCAGTGAAGAAAACTGGTAGAAAGAAACTAAACTCATGTGAAATGTGCTGGAGAAGAGCTCTATGGATACTGCGGACTGCGAAAAAGATGAAAAAATGGGCCGTAGAGCAAAACAAGCCAAAACCTTCCTAGAAGCCAATTTGATTAAATTAATAGTGTTGTACTTTGGACATTTCATGAGAAGACATGAGGCACTAGAAAAGACAATAACGCTTGGTAAGGTAAACAACAGCAGGAAAAGACGACGACTACATTCCAAATGGATAGATTTAATCAGGGAAATCACAGCCCCGAGTCTGCAAAAGCTGAGCTAAGTTGGGTCATTCGGAGGGCCACCTCTCACTCAGAGGGTCACTATTACTCTTCCTTTTTAAGAGGGTCTTATATTGTGAATGTGTTTCACTCAAGCTTTTATAAATTGGTTCAGTTCCATTTTTGTTAGCTTCTCTGATAGTCAGTGATAAGACTTTTTATAGGTTCCTATATTCTGCATCGAACCAGCTTCCTTTACCAGGCTTGTAGGCTTTAGTACAGTGGTTCTCAATCTGTGGTCCCCAGATGTTTTTGGCCTTCAACTCCCAGAAATCCTAACAGCTGGTAAACTGGCTGGGATTTCTGGGAGTTGTAGGCCAAAAACATCTGGGGACTTTTAGGTTGAGAACCACTGCTTTAGTAGGTTCTGCATGGATCAAATAAAGTTTCAGGGAAGTATGGTCACATTACTCAAAGTCAAGTGGGGAAGGGTTGCAAGAGCAGGAAGGAAAAGTTGTTAAGATTTAGGTAGAGGAGACAGAAAGCTTTAGATCTTGTGAGTTTCAGAGATGGTTTACACATAGGCCCCAAGCACACATACAGAGAGAATCCTGAATGTGAACTGGGAGTGTAGGCATTTAAATCTACATAAATAAAATGTAATGTTCGTTTGTGGGATTAACATAACTCAAAAACCACTGGACGAATTGGCCCCAAATTTGGACACAATACACCTATCAGGACAACGAGTGGCCATCACTCATCAAAACACTGAAAAGCACATCAGAAGGGACTTTAAAGGCTCAAAAAAGCAAAACGACACTACAACGCATGTGCAAAATGACTCCCCCTGGCAAACAAAACACACAATAGCATGTCCGCACTCTCTTCTGGACTACAGCTCCCCATATCCCCTACACCAGGCCCTTTAGGAGAGGAGGATGAGCCAAATACATTGCTTCTAAGCTCCAAGCTTTCTCCTCCTTGGATTTCTTTGAGAGCATCCCAATGCCTGCATAATTCCTATTTCCTATTCCTGAACTGCAACTCCCAGCAATCCTCCAGATAGATAAGATAGATTAGATAGAGATAGATAAGTAGGTAAATGATAGATAGATAGATAGATAGATAGATAGATAGATAGATAGATAGATAGAATAGGTTGAGAAGGAAAAAAGAGAAAGAGGAAGGGAAAGAAAAGGGGAGGGAGGGAAGAGGAAAGGAAGGAAGGAAGGAAGGAAGGAAGGAAGGAAGGAAGGAAGGAGAGAAGGAAATAAAAAAGGGATGGAAGGAGAGAAATAAAGGTGGAGAAAAAGAGAGAGGGAAGGTTGGCCACAGCAACGCATGGTGGGTACAGGTAGTGCTTACATAAGTTCTGACTTTGCTCATCAAGGCCAACCATTCCTTCACACAGCATAGGACACAATCACACCAGTTGTGCCTATTCACATAAAAGCAGCTATTTCACAGACAATTCTTTGCTTGAAAGAGAAGATGCCATGTGGGCCTAGACCTCACTTCCCCCATCTCTGTAAAAAAGAAGAACATGACCAAGGATATGGAGAAATTGAACTTCATTGAGTTTTTAGTTATTCAAAGTTTGATCAACCCTGCTGTGGCAAAAAAAAGTATGCCAGCAAATCAATTACGTTATCCTTCCTGCAGTTGTGGGGGTGAACAAAACCCATCACCACTAACCAGTATGCCCAATGAGAATTGGGAAGGCTTAACTAAACTGTGTCTGGCAACTACTGATATTCCTCAGTAGGAAGATAAGCAGATTTGTCACAGTCACATGTCTACAGAAGCTCCTTACCTTGCCCACACGTTCAGTGCTGGTCCTTCCAAAGACTCATCTTTCCACAAACCAGCTTCTCTAATGCCCCGTCTTCACTGAAACCCTCCCTCCCTATCTACTGCCTGGAAAACCAAGGAGGCAGCTTTTTCAAAGCTCCCAGCGTTCCCATTCATAGCTTGCCTACAGTCAGGAAGCCAGGCTGAACATTCTGACCAACTTTGGAATAACCCGAATAATCAAAACAGGCAACATCGGATGCATTTAGCATTTCAAAAAGCAGGCTGTGACTGGCTTCAGACCAGGATTTGTTTGCTACTTGGTAATGGAACTCTACTGTTTCTATGGCAGAGGCAACTAAAGAAATACAAGAAAAGCAAGACAGATCAAAACCAGAAATCTCTTTAAGTGTCAATAGCATGTTTAATGCATAAACTACTATAGCACTTCAAGTTACATGATGCAGACACATTTTTGCTGTCATTTTTAAAAAGCCATGCTATATATTGCGATTTTAGTTATGACAATGTGGGAAAGAATCTTCCTGTTGTTCTCATTTTCAAGAAACAGTCACAGATGAGCTATGTAGCTGTGTTTGAAACAGATGAGAGGCAGATGTGTTCATCTGAATGACAGTCGGGGCCAAAAGGTGTATATAAGACCTCAGCAGAGTAGGCAGCTGCTTTGACCACCTGCCCAAGAGCATCATGTTAGTCCTCATTCACTATTCGCTACAGGCAAGACCTTCAGACTATGCACCTCACAGCCCTTTCATTTCTTAAGGAAGAAAATATATCCTCCCTAGCAGCCAGACTAGCTGGGAGATTCTCAGAAGAGTCCAAAACATGATATTTTTCCTAAGGTCGATACCCTCCTAAGTAATCCTCCTTAGGCAGACAGGATTTGCTGAGGATTCCTTTCCCACTGGATATTTGTTGGATAAAGACTTCACACTTAGTTTTGGAACAAAAACTGTGCAACTCTCTCTTTCCTGAGATTCACCAGAGACTCAGGAAATGTCTCACTGTGCTTTTCCAGGCAACTTCATACACAGTTTTTATTCTGCCAAATCCTTCATTTTTCAGATCTATTATGTTAATCTTGTGATTAATGACTACTGCCATCGTGGCAAAATTCTAAAGTTTTCAATATATTCCAGAAGTGAGTGCATTTTGCTCTGCTTTGGACCCCTGTGTTGAACAGTACTAGGACTAGGTCTACATATTTAAAATAATAATAATTGGTAGCCCATCAAGTACTTTATTATATATTATTAAACTAGCCGTCTCCTGCCACGCCTTGCTGTGGCCCAGTCTGTGTATATGTATTTTGTGTGTGTTTATATGTGTATATTTTTGTGTTTGTGTGTATATATATGTGTGTGTGTGTATATATGTGTGTGTGTGTATTTGTGTGTTTATATATGTACATGCATATTGTGACAAACGTCTATATCAGGGGTCCTCAAACTAAGGCTCGAGGGCCGAATATGGCCCTCCAAGGTCATTTATCCATCCCTCGCTCAGGGTCAACCTAAGTCTGTAATGACTTGAAAGCACACAACAACAACAACAACAACAACAACAACAACAACAACAATCCTATCTCATCAGCCAAAAGTAGGCCTACACTTTCTATTGAAATACTAATAATGTTATATTTGTTAAAATTTTATTCATTTAATTACTGTATTGTTTTTAAGTGTTTTTTGCACTACAAATAAGAGATGTGCAATTCGTGTGTATATGTGTGTATGTATGTGTATATGAATATGTGTGTATGTATGTGTATATGGATATCTCTGTGCAGGTGTATGTATGTATGTATATATATGTGTGTGTGTGTATTTGTGTGTTTATATGTGTACATGCATAATGTGTATATGTGTGTGTTTATCTATATGCATATTTGTGTGTATATGTGTGTATGTATGTGTATATGTATATGTGTGTGCATGTGTATATGTATATGTATGTGTGTGTATATTTGTATGCGTTTGTGCATATATATATATATACGTGTGTGTATGAATGTGTGCATGTGTATATGTATATGAGTGTATGTGTATATGTATATATTGTGTATTTTGGGGGGTTTTTTAAGTCTGTTCCGCTGGGGTTGTGTGTGTGTGTGTTTAGGGGTGATGGACTGTTTTGGACTGTTAGGTGTGTCGTGTCCAAATTTGGTGTCAATTCGTCCAGTGGCTTTTGAGTTATGTTAATCCCACAAACGAACATTACATTTTTATTTATATAGAAGATACAAAGGAATTATGTAGAATGTTTGAGACTACATCAAAAAGTAAGTTCTAATGTAACCTTTCATGAACTCCAATCCACTTCATCAAATGCATATGTAAGTTGGAATGGAGTCCAGGATGGGATTCCAAGATAGCTTCTTCTATAAATTTCTTTTTCTCAGTTAGTCTCAGGACCCTTCTACACAGCTGAATAAAATCCCACATTACCTCATTTGAACTGGAATATGTGACAGTGTGGATTCAGATACCCAGTTCAAAGCAGATATTGTGGGATTTTCTACCTTGATATTCTGGGATATAGGGCTGTGTGGAAGGGCCCAGAGTCCACACTGCCACATATTTCAGTTAAAAGCAGATATTGTGGGATTTTCCACCTTGATATTCTGAGATATGGGGATGTGGGAAAGGGCCCTCAAATGCGCTGCAGGATTCTTTTATATCTTGCTATGAAGAAACAGACTACAGTAATCCCTCCACATTTGCAAGTTTGATTATCTATGGATTTGATTAAGATTTTTTTCTAAGAAGTTAACTAAGAATGTATCCTGGAAGACTTTGAGGTTCCTGGAGAGAACATCTCTCTGGAAATCTAGGTCTTTTGGTGTGATTCCTTAGTTATGTTCCAACAGAAACTGATCAAAACGTTGTGCTGGAAGACCTATGCTAATGTGTTCTCTCCAACACACAAAGAGCCATTTTTTAAATTCACGATTTTGTCCTTTTGCGGGAGTCTTGTGCTCCTAACCAAAGCTAATGTTGAATGTAAAATACACTTTTTTGAATATTATGCATTATTGTTGTTGGGGGTTATAAGAATAAAAACAGCAACATATTTGTATCTCCCCACCCGCCAAACTGTTACCCAAGAAGTTCCTCCATGGCCCCCAAACATATAGAATCAGGGTTGCATTTTTACCTGTCCTGCTCCTGAACCCAGTCCTTCTTGGCTTCTGTGACAAAGACGTCATCCTCTCCACCTTCCGCCATAGAAGGTAAGGGCTTGAGGTTTTCCCAGGACACATTCCACGAACGTTCAAGCAAGCCACCTGGTTCTGCTGGGTCTGGGGATGGAGTGTGGCAGTTTGGTATAGAAGCAAATGTTCTCTTTTCGAGACTACCACCCTCAGGGTGCCCCGTAACCTTCTGCTCTTCTGCTTTTTGTATCCAAAGGATTTCCACCCCTTGAAATTCCACATGCTTGCTCACAGCTGCCTCTTTCGATATCCTCCTCTCAGATGCTCTTTCTACTGTTTCTGGATCAAACACAGAAAACTGCTGCTCAAAGTCTGCCCAGGCACCCCCAAGGGCACTGGCAGCCTCACCACATTTGCTCTCTGGGCCTGCCAATGATATAGGTCTACCTTTTTCACACAATTTGTGGGGCTCCTCAGTCCTATTACCAACTGTTTTTGAGGTTTCGGGCTCTATTTCTACAGTCAAGACCATAGAATCTTCTTTTGTAACCCAATACAATTTTCTCTCTGCAGCTATTTCAGATGGAGGTGGCATTGCTGTAGGTTCTTCTTGGCCTGCAAGAACTTCCTCTCTGGCTGTCTCCTCAACCACTCTGCCAGTCTTCTTATCTTTTTCCACTTGCAACTTGGAACAGAAGACATTCTCCTCTCCATCCCATGCATTTTCGCATTCTAAATTTTCAGAATTTTTTGTCATCTTACTCAGTTTGTCCTCTTGGAGAGGGGTTTGAAACCCTTCACATGATGATTCTTTCCCATCTCCAGGGCTACCATTCTCACAAGTCCCACAAAATAATGGGTCACTTGGTTGTCCATCTGAAGCACATATTATAGTCTCTCCATGACAATCAGATGTCACTTCCAATGTCTTGGCTCCTTCTTCCACAGTCCCATACTCTGGGAATTCATTTGTAACGTTGTGAGTGAGAAGATTACTGCCTCCATGGCCACCTGTGAAAACAACAAACAAAAAATTAAGCATTTAATTCCATTACTATTATTTTGCCTTCATTCATGTTGTGCTCCTGCCTCTTCTGGATGATGTCATTTCTTATTTAGACTTTACAACTTGGGTTGTATTTATGGCAGCTTGTAGGTGTGGGAGGAACAGAAGTGTATTCTGGAGGTCAAGGTTCCCCAGTAAAGTCACTTGCGAGATGTGAAGATTAAATAGAATAGCAACAGTAAATAGAATTATAAAGTAGAAATAGAAACTGTATTTTAACAGTGAGAAAAAAAACTTTTTTTAGGGTTTATAGGTCTTTGGCAACGAAGATCCGCATAGATAAACCAATGGTATTCCCCATAGTCACCTACGGATGTGAGAGCTGGACCATAGGGAAGGCTGAGCGAAGGAAGACAGATGCTTTTGAACTGTGGTGTTGGAGGAAAGTTCTGAGAGTGCCTTGGACCATGAGAAGATCCAACCAGTCCATGAGGAATATGAGGGTAAGAGTCACTCTTTCTCCTCGATTTTTTGGACTTAAGTATGGTAAAGAATTATTGCTGATTTGAGGATTACCTGAGAAGGAATTCCACTGGGGCACTGAAGCACACCAAAATACTTGGGAGTTACCCTGGACCATGCTCTGACTTACAAGAACTGCATGGCTATCAAGGAAAAAGTAGGTGCTAAAAATAATATAATACAATAGCAGACTGGCACAACCAGATACAGTGAAGAAATCTTCACTTGCGCTTTGCTACTCTGCTGCTGAATATGCATGCCTAGTGTGGAATACATCTCACCATGTTAAAACAGTAGACGTGGCTCTTAATGAGACATGCCGCATTATCACAGGATGTCTACACCCTACACTACTAGAGAAATTATAACAACAACAACAACAACAACAACAACAACAACAATGAAAACTTTATTTATACCCCGCTCCATCAGGGGCAGCTTACATGAGACCACACTCATTAGTACAATATAACGCAAAAGCATAACAGAACTAAAAAATATAAAAACACATAGAATGCAAAACCAATATAATAAGCAACAGAGCAATATAAAAACAAACATTAAACACACAAGATTATACTGTTTAGTCAGTATTGCACCACCTAATAATCATCAGGAAGTAGCAGCCAGTAATGAAAGGACCAAGGCATTAACATTTCTGGTCCATCCTCTGTTCGGATTTCAGCCAGCACGCCAATGCCTTAAATTAAGATATAGCTTTCTAAGATCTACAGAGATATTTGCAGAAACACCTCAGCAAGCAAAAATCCAAAAATGGCAGGCGAAAACCCAAAAACTCAATCAGTGGCTGAAACCAGATGAGAAACTGCCCCCTGGGCACACAGAGAATTGCGCGACTTGGAAGACACAGAACAGATTGTACTCTGGCATCACGAGATGAAGAGCCAATCTTAAGAAATGGGGACACAAAGTGGAGTCCACAACATGCAATTGTGGAGAAGAGCAAACCACAGACCACTTACTACAATGCAGCCTGAGCCCTGCCACATGCACAATAGAGGACCTTCTTACAGTGCCACCAGAGGAACTCCAAGTAGCCAGCTTCTGGTCAAAGGAAATCTATGAGAATGCCAAGTTTTTAACTTTGTTTGTGGTATGTGTGTGTATGTGTCTATGTATACACATACATACATAACCACACATCATAACTGTATTCTCAATTTGCTTCTGATAAATAACATAACTGGTGATCAGAAATTACAGCCTGACACTCCACCAAGCCAAAATCTGTGAACGACTGAAAAATGAAAATGTGTTGCACAGATAGGATCTTAAGCCAAAACACGACAATGGTGGGAAAACAGGGATACGGCAAACTCAAGCTGTCCCTGTAACTTTAGCTTCATTACCTAGGAGGAAGGTTTCTTCTATGGGGAGAAAAGCATTTCTAACTGTAGAAGCTTATGGTAATGGCAAATCCCATAGACCTTTTCCCTAAATCAGATACCAATAGGAAAGAACCTATCCTGTTACGTCCAAAACAGTGTGAGATCTCATCAATGGGGAAAACAGATAAAAACACATCGCAACAGGATGGTTCCTGGTAGCTACCATTCAGTTTTGGAGAGCTATCAGCACCAAGCAAACGTATCAGAGCCAAATTGTTCTATCGCTGCCTATTGTTATATTTTCACTTTAGTCAAAAGGATAATTCAGCTAAAGATAAGGACTGCACTACAAGCTCATGACTGAGTGGTGATGGGTGTTTCCATTGCATACAGTAAATTTTAAAAGGACATAACTGTCCCCAGCACTAGTCGGGATAGTAGCTTTATCTCACTGTATGTTTAGATTGTTAAAAACTGAATTGTTTAAAAAACCAACATGCAAAAGCTCCAAAAGGGGAACAGCACCCAGTAGTACCCATTGTTTCAGTACAACACTGTTTTCAGTTGTTTGTAAATGGATGCTCAGAGCCCTTGACATGAGCAAGACATTTTTTTCTTGATGGGCAAAGAACCAGAAATTGTTCAAAGGTTGAGAAACTTCTATTTAATTGCTGCATTGCCAACAATAATATCAGCACAACACTTCTTGTGCATCAAAAGGGGAGGCATTATAAATAATTCATAAAATAAGTCTTCAAAGGAACTATCCACACATTTTGCCTGTTCTGGAAAGGAAATGGATATAGAAGGGGATCGATAACATGAGTGCTGTGGAGAGAAGTCCTAAAACTCCTCATGTGCAGGAATTAATGTTGGATGAGTATTCCAAATTCGGAATTTCCAAACCCAAAATATCCATCCAAACTTTGCTTCCTGATGGCTCAGTATACACAAACTTTATTTCATGGACACAACTGTTCAAAATTATTGTCTGTGAAATTACCTGTAGGGTGTGGATTTCAAACATAGGTATGTGTATGGCATGGAGTTCAAACATAAATGTATTTATAATTTAGAGGCCGTAGTGGCGCAACAGGTCTAACCGCTGAGCTGCTGAACTTGCTGACTGGAAGGTTGGCGGTTTGAATCTGCGGGACGGGGTGAGTTCCCACTGTTAGCCCCAACTTCTGCCAACCTAGCAGTTTGAAAACATGCAAATTTGAGTAGATCAATAGGTACCGCCTTGGCGGGAAGGTAAACAGCGATCCATGCAGTCATGCTGGCCACGTGACCGAGGAGATGTCTATGGACAATGCAGGCTCTTCGGCTTAGAAACGAAGATGAGCACCACCCCACAGAGCAAGTGATGAGCACCACCCCTCAGAGCCAAAAGGGGAAGCCTTTGCCTTTATCTGTGTTTTGTTGTTTCTAGGCATTGTATGTTTGCCTTTGTGTCTGTATATGATGAAATCTGCCCTGAGCCCTCTCAGGGAGATAGAGCAGAATATAAATAAAGTATTATTATTATTATTATTATTATTATTATTATTATTATTTGATACACAACAAGATTAGTAAACAGCAAACAAGATCACTATGCTGGCTATTGTATTGGATCACACGTCGGACACTTCCCAAGTATCTAGGACCATGATGGTGAACCTATGACACGCGTGTCAGTACTGACACGCGTAACCGTTTTTGATTACACGCGGCCATATACTTTTGTAAGACCTTATTCTCAGTGTTAAATAATATCAAAACCATCAAAAGAAACAGGTTGACAGATGATGTTAGTAGCACTTGCTTGGGCTTGAAGTGTACAAAATGCCAACCTTCAATTGAAGATTTAGTCAATGAAATCCAGCAACAAAAAAGTCACTAATAAGCAACTACATTAAAGAATTTCTCCTCCCCTTCACTTATCTTAATTTATGGCAACACACACAAGTTAAACAAAATCAAGACCAACAAAAGAAACCGACTGAAGGATGAACAAAGAAGTCACTAAGCAGGTAAGTTAAATAATTAATTTTTGGGTTATTAAATACGGTTATATTTTACAATTATGCATTTTTGTTATTTAAACTATAAATATCACAAAATTATGGTTTTTTTCTCAAAGTGGCACCCCACCTGAATTATGCTCGCTTTTTTGGTTGCCCATCACTGGTCTAGGACAATATGATGTATTGGTGAATAATAATAATACGCTTGGGAAGTGTTCAACTTGTGATTTTGTGATACGAAATCCAGGATATAGATCTTGTTTGCTGTGACATACTGTGTTTTTGTGTCAGTAAAATAATAATAACAATAATAATAATAATAATAATAATGTATCTTGACCTGGGTCCAGTCTCCCATTATATTTCAAAGTTCCCATAGATAACAATGCAAGCATTATTTTTCCTCTTGAATCCCAGAGCGGGGGCAATTAATAAAATTGGAGGCCAGGAAGTATACTGCCCCCCTCCATATGTCTAAAACGTAAAGAAGGCACATCTGCGAGCTAAGTCTTTAATGTGGTATGTAGCTGAACCTTCATCATTGTGCTCTAGTAATGTTCCAGCAGTGGCCTTCATTTTCTATCTCCACCTCCTAGTCACTATTTGTTAAGCTCTTTCTGCTGACTGTCAAGCTACTGCCCAGCAGCTTACTTTCGTTTATCCCAGAGCCATGGGCTGAATAGTTCCTAGGAGACAATGGAACAATTGTTGCTTAGGGAACGCTTCGCGTGAATCCGAGGTCGTATTGACACAGCCATTGTTGTGACATGACAATGGCCACCTGTGCGCTCATATGATTATGCGTACTACCAGTGGTTAAATTTTCATTGCCAATTAAAAACAAAAAATTAAATGCCACACAGCATCTGAAACAGACCAACTAGGCCATCTACTGCAAGGAAAGGAGAAAAGCCCAAAATGATTAACTATAGTAAATAAGGTGTCACACTTGTGGAAGGGCCCAAGATCCCTTAACGTCCTTATCAAAAAGTGCCAACATAAGTAAAAGTGAAGCTTTCCCCATAATTTAACTCAGTTTGGAGAAAGCATCACTTGTTAAATGCGTCTGTTGAAGACTAAAATGTGGGGCAATAAAGAGTATGTGTGTTAATCCTAGTTGAGAAGCAACAGCTAACTGCATCCCAATCCTGTAGTAAGAACAGGACTGGGGCCCTGCAATACGAGAAAAAGAGCTATACTATAAATCTCATATATACACTCTAAACCAGATATGGGCAAACTTGGGCCCTCCTGGAGTTTTGGACTTCAATTTCTAACAGCCAGTAGGCTGTTAGGAATTTTCAGAGTTGAAGTCCAAAACTCCTGGAGGGCCCAAATTTGCCCATGCCACCTCTAAACCCTTTGGAGAAACAAAGGAACATGGGAGTCTTTATGTTAGCTTTTATCACTGCAGCAACATGCCATGCTTTTCCATGCAAAGATCTATTTGGCACCCTAAGAAAGGAACAAACACAGTCTTATTTAAAATGAGTCAACTAAAATGTTCAGCTGGAAGGCAGCAAGTGCAGAGTATATCAACCATGAAGAAATCAAGAGATCTGCATGAATGGATGAGGCAGGGCTAAGTAAGGTTTCAAAAAGGCAGTGCATACTGAACTATCTCCGGCATAATACTATAAAACCTCTCCAAAGTATGGCCCCTGACACACAGCTGAGTAAAATCTCATATTTTCTACTTTAAACTGGAATATATGTCAGTGTGGACTCAGATAACCCAATATTGTGGGATTTTCTGCCTTGATATTCAGGGTTATATGGCTGTGTGCAAGGCCCTATATTGAACAGAACAAAAAGACATATGTAAAATTCTGATACTGATTTCCGTTCCCTCCACTATATCTCTGTTTAGTTGTGGTTGCTCTTGTGTGCCTTCACATTCCAACTTACAACAACTATAAGGTGAACTTATCATGGGATGTTCTGGGACGAGAACAGACACTCAAGGGCACCCAGTAGATTTCCATTGTCATGTCAATTGTCAACCTTGGTGTCCAGAGTCATAGTTCAATGCTCTTATCTGAAATGCTCTCACCTCCATATTTCCAGGCTTGTTTGACTTTTACGGATCTAATTATTTGCAGATTTCATTAAAATGTGTTCTTTAGGACTTTCTAGGTTCTTCAGTATGACTCTACGGCACATGTGACAAATGCACAGACCACGGGCCAAATTTGGACCACCACATCATTTTATGTGACCTAAGAGGCTTTCAATGCCAGGGCAACAAAATTACATTTATAGTGCTAGTTGTATACAATTAGAAACGATACTTTGAAGGCAATCATAAGACTGGTGTGGCCCTGGTGAAAATGAGTTTTGACACTCCTGCTCTTTAGTCAATTTCCGGTTGACTACACAATTGCAGCGGAGGACCTGGAAATATGTAGAGCAGCGGTTCTCAACCTCCCTAATGCCGCGACCCCTTAATACAATTCCTCATGTTGTGATGACCCCCCAATCAGCAAATTATTTTCATGACAACTACACAACTATAATTTTGCTACTGTTATGAAGCATAATGTAAATATCTGATATGCAGGATGCATTTTCATTCACCGAACCAAATTTGGCACAAATACCCAATAGGCCCACATTTGAACACTGGTGGCGTTGGGTGGGGGATCGATTTTGTCATTTGGGAGTTGTAGTTGCTGGGATTTATAGTTCACCTACAATCAAAGAGCATTCCGAACTCCATCAATGATGGAACCGAACCAAACTTGGCACACAGAACTCCCATGACCAAGAGAAAATACTGGAAGGGTTTGGTGGGTATTGACCTTGAGTTTTGGAGTTGTAGTTCACCTACATCCCGAGAGCACTGTGGACTCAAACAATAATGGATCTGGACCAAATTTGGCATGACAATCAATATGCCCAAACGTGAACTCTGCTAAAGTTTGGGGAAAATAGGCCTTGACATTGGGAGTTGTAGTTACTGGGATTTATAGTTCACCTAGAATCAAAGAGCATTTTGAACCCCACCAAGGTTAGAATTGGGCCAAACTTCCCACACAGAACTCCCATGACCAACAGAAAATACTCCATCTTTGGCGACCCCTCTGACACCCCCTCGCGGCCCTTCCAGGGGTCCCAACACCCAGGTTGAGAAACGCTCATGTAGAGAGAGCACCTCTACAGATTTCTAGATCTTCCAATGAGATTCCATGGTTACCCTCAGGTGGAAATTGACTATAAAGTCATGCTGGAGGGCCTACAGATTCCTAGTGAGATGCTCTCTCACATAAACTATAGCAGGTTTTTTATTTGCTGATTTTTCCATTTTTGTGGTGGTGCTGTGACCCTAAGCCCAGTGAATGTAAAGGGCTGACTGCAGTATAGCAGATAAGAGACGGAATTATCAATCAGGAAATCCCAAATGTAAATCGGACCTCTTCTATGAGCTCTCTAAGGGGATTTAGACCAGTCATTCTGCCTTTGCAAAATGGAGATAACCATCTTTATCTACTTTACAGGATCATCATAAAGATGACTACACAACAGAAAACACTTTATACACCACAAAGCTAGACACAGATGTTAGATGTTATTATTCTGGTGCTGCTTTAGTGTGAATTAGATAAGAATTAAGCAGTTTATCAAGTGGGCGGGAGATAAGTCCAATCTCAATTTCCAAGTTTGTTATGTAAGTACTTTGTGTAGAATCAGAGCTGCGCAGCTACAGCTTCAAGGTACCTACAATGTGGGCTCACAAAAATCATTATTATTTTGGCCATCCCCTGAAAAAAAGCTACTCTCCTTTACTTTTTAGTCTGTCGCAGCAAAACACAAAAGTCCAGCAATGTTTTAGAGACAAAAGGTTTATTCTAGCACAAGCTTGTGTGGACAGCAATCCATAAAGCTCATGCCAGAACAAACTGGATAGGCTTTAAATTGCCACAGGACTTTTTGTCATGCCTTTGCTCAAAAGCACCCCACCCCCTGCTGCTGCTGGCCTTTGAAAGAGCCTGAAGCTTTAGAGAGCTTCAGGCTCTTTAAAAGTAACTCCTCCTTCATTCCCATCAAGCCACACCGCATCATGTCTCGTGAAAGCAATGGGCATATCCCGTCAATCTTTCCTCCTCCGACACCCCAATATAACTGACTCACAGGCATCGCTCGAAATGGAGCAGTGAATTTAATTGTGACTTTGCCGAAGACATGCAGGAAAATCACACGCAGTGGAAAAGGAACTGAGGAATTTCTCCCCATATACACATGCACATCAGGTAACCATTTTGCTATGTTCCTCTCCCTCACCCCTCCCCAGACCATTTAAACCGTGTCTTTTTTTGGAGAAACACATTCATGCCTGGAGGTTAAAAAAGCTGCGTGAGAAAGCTGAGCCATGAAAGCAAATATAGCCTGAAAGCAGCTGGTGCCTTTCCTGATGACTGGTACTGTTAAGAATCCCTAACTTACTGGAGCACTGGAATAAATGTGTTCCATCTTACAGGGAAATATCTAGCCGGGGAAAATATCCAACCAAAAGCCAAACGCAACCACAGGCAGCCCTGAGATGGAAGAATCAACCCCAGTCCAAGAAGCAAATCACAAGTCTCAATCTCGGAAACGAGAGGACTATTTTACACACGTTGGTGGGGTGCGCGTGTCGATAAAACCCTATCATCTCACTGAACAAATAGCTATCATTTTGTTGAACAGAGAGGCCGACTACTCACAGAGATTACTGTAGCTCCAGCAGTTACCCATTGGTCAATGAAAACACAGAGGTCATCAGTTTATCTAATAAGGATACCGGCTTAATTCAATTGCTGCCGTTCTAAGTCAACTGGAATCAGAACAGTTTCAAATTTCCTGGCAGCAGCAGCCCGCCGCCCGGCGCTGCACACGGTGATGTAAATGGAGGCATTCGGAGCATTATGAAACTGGAGAGAGGACTGCAGTCTCATCCCAGGGATGGCTGAAGAAGAGGAGGTGAGCCCACCTCAGCAGCTTAGAAGCAAAAGAGCTATAGTAAGCTCTTTTTTAAAACACACACACACACACAGCATCAAATGGATATGATTCTTAAGATGCCATTCATGATGAACACAAGTTAATTTTACTCTTCCTAAGCATGATTGGGAACAGAGATGAAAGCAAGCAGTGATGGTGCCATGTCCATTTATACCAGTGATGGAGTTTTGTCACAATGGAGCGCATTTTTACAATAAACTTATCCATAGAACAAGAATTTCCACAGTTTGTCACCATGCATCTCTACTGTTCAACTGTGCTATTTGAGTAAAGAAATAATAAAAAACGAGTGCTACATAGTTTTGCATAAACCTGCATGTACAATCAGGATAATGTGTTTCCTGTGACTTTGTGGGAGTCAAAAAAGTGCAAATTATTGTCCTTGACACATAAGTTCAGCATTAATTCTTTTAAAGTTGCTTTGAGTCTCCCTGTTGAGCCAATTTTGAGTCTTCTTGTGGAGAGAAAAGGTGAGGTATAAAAAAGTGAGAGTAATAATAATTATAATAACAACAACAACTATTATTATTATTATTATTATTATTATTATTATTATTATTATTGGAGCCCCCGGTGGCGCAGTGGGTTAAAGCACTGTGCCGGCAGGACTGAAGACTGACAGGTCACAAGTTCAAATCCGGGGAGAGGCGGATGAGCTCCTTCCATTAGCTCCAGCTCCTCATGTGGGGACATGAGAGAAGCCTTCCACAAGCATGATAAAACATCAAAAATCATCCAGGCGTACCCTGGGCAACATCCCTGCAGACGGCCAATTCTCTCACAACAGGAGCGATTGCTCCTGACCCGACCAAAAATAATAATAATAATAATAATTATTATTATTATTATTATTGAGTGCCATGCCAAAAGATCACAGCCGGAATTTGGAAACAATAAACATTAAAAAAAATCATGATTTGTCAATTGCAAAAGACCATACATGGATCCGCGCATCATTCGAAAATACATCACACAGTCCTAGACACTTGGGAAGTGTTCAACTTGTACTTTTTTGATACGAAATCCAGCATATAGATCTCGTTTGCTGTGACTTACTGTGCTTTTGTGTCAGTAAAATAATAATAATCTATATAAATAAAAATGTAATGTTCGTTTGTGGGATTAACAGAACTCAAAAACCACTGGACTAATTGACACCAAATTTGGACACAAGACACCTAACAACCCAATGTATGTCCTTCACTCAAAAAAATTTGGGAGTTGTAGTTGCTGGGATTTATAGTTCACCTACAATCTAAGAGCATTCTGAACCCTACCAATGATGGAATTGAACCAAACTTGGCACACAGTTCTCCCATGACCAACAGAAAATACTGGAAGGGTTTGGTGGGCAGTGTCCTTTGGTTTTGGAGTTGTAGTTCACCTACATCCAGAGATCGCTGTGGACTCAAACAATGGTGGATCTGGACCAAACTCTTCCCAAATACTCAATATGCCCAATTGTGAACACTGGTGGAGTTTGGGGGAAATAGAATCTTGTCATTTGGGAGTTGTAGTTGCTGGGATTTGTAGTTAACCTACAATCACAAAGCATTCTGAACTCCACCAATGATAAAATTGGGCCAAACCTCCCACACAGAACCCCCACAGCCACACGTGGCAGGGGATGGCTAGTAATAATAATAATAATCTGATTTCTAGTTCACATTCTGATTTCAATACATGCTTGCAAAATTTTGGGCTAAACTCTTGCCATAATAAGATGTCCAGTGACTGAAATTTCAGTGATGTACATTACATACAGCCTCTTCTTCACTAGTTATTTAAAATAATAAAAGCTTCAAAATAAAGTTGTGCAAAAAAAGAAGAATGATTAATATTACAGCAAATATAAAGGGCACACTGCATATTTATTTATTTACTACATTTCTATCCTGCCCTTCTCACCTCGGAGGGGACTCAGCGTGGTCTTATAGAAAGGCGGTAATTTGATGCAATATACATGCATACAGTAAAATAAACACAAACATTAAAACCAAAAATTAAAACATAACATTATTAAAACCACGCCATCCAAAATCATGATCCAAGGCCATTCCATTAGACATTCCCCTATTCCATAATCTCTTATTGCACTAAACTTGCTGTCCAAAAGCTTGGTTCCAAAACCACGTTTTTACTTTCTTCCTGAAGGTCAGGAGGGAAGGCCTGCTCTAATCTCGCCGGGGATGGCGTTCCAGAGTCAAGGGGCCACCACTGAGAAGGTCCTGTCACTCGTCCCCATCAACCGCACCTGCGAAGGAGGTGGGACCGAGAGCAAGGTCTCCCCAGAAGATCTTAACCTCTGAGGTGGATCATAGAGGGAGATACATTCAGACAGGTAAACTGGGACAGAACCATTAAGGGCAGTGGTTCTCAACCTGGGGTCCCCAGATGTTTTTGGCCTTCAACTCCCAGAAATCCTAACAGCCGGTAAAATGGCTGGGATTTCTGGGAGTTGTAGGCCAAAAACATCTGGGGACCCCAGGTTGGGAACCACTGATTTAGGGCTTTATAAGCTAAAGCCAGCACTTTGAATTGTGCTCAGTAGCAGACTAGCAGCCAGTGGAGCTGACGTAACATGGGGGGTTGTATGCTCCCTGTATGCTGCCCCAATGAGGAATCTGGCTCCCGCCCATTGGACCACTTGAAGCTTTTGAATGGTCTTCAAAGGCAACCCCATGTAGTGCACGCTGTGGTCTATTAGGGTTGTAACAAGAGCATGGACCACCATGGCCAAGTCTGCCTTCTCAAGGTGCAGTCCCACTACCGTACAAGTTTTAATATGCGTAGCATAATTCAACTTCATCATTTTCATATTTATGCAATTAAACAATTTATCAACCTGCAAATGTGAGAGTACGAGGCTAAATAAATAAATAAATAAATAAAGGAAATTATTCCTCTTTAGCAAATAACTGGGCAAAATAACCAAGGGGGATAATCAGCCACTGTGCAAGAGGCGGAAGAGAAGAAAACCTGAAGTTCAAACAATTTTATGTGTGTTTACTAAATAAGTGTACACTGGTTTGACTACAAAGCAAGTATGGGTTACAAAACTATAAGTTAAACCAGGCCCGAGGGATGGGATTGGAGCAAAAGCTGAGCAAACAGAGAGAACTGCTTTTAGCAGTTTTCCTCCAGCCTCACTACTTGTATCAGAGCAGAGTTGGAGATAACACCTTCAAAACAGCAAAGGATGAGGAAATTTCTCTGCTTCTTGCCGCCTATTTCCTTTTTTGTATTTATTTTCTTTAAAATACAGCATGAACCCCCTTATCCATGGGTGATACATTACCAGATTTTGTGTGAATATGTAAAACCACACATAATAGTGCCCCCTATTGAAATTAAGGCAGTCTGGCCCAAGAATACTATGAAGCAGTGTAGAGGATGCAGAAAATATTTTGTCAGACATGGATAAACCAAACTGCAGGTACCAGTCCCATGGATGCAGAAGTTTCACTGTACACATATCTCACTTTATATCATGAGATCTCAGAACAACTTGGGCCAGAAGTCTTTCATATCACTGATTGTACTCAGAATGATGCTGGTACCGATAACTCCTCAGAAAAAAAAGACATCCACAACCAAGGTGCCACCAAGGAAAAGGCTCTGCTCTACCTCCTCTCAAAGTACATGAGAGTGATGGACAAAAGAGGGACCCAACTATCATTCTGCATTTGCAGATTCCACCATTCACGGCATGAAAAAATCCCCAAAAAATCCATAAATCTAATCTTGATTTTGCCATTTTATACATAAGGCACACGATTGTATTACACAGGGAGCCCCCAGTGGGGCAGTGGGTTAAAGCGTGGAGCTCCTGGCCTTGTTGACCAAAAGGTTGCAGGTTCAAATCCAAGGAGCGCCGTGAGCTTCTGCTGTCAGCCGCAGCTTCTGCCAACCTAGCAGTTCGAAAACATGCAAGTGTGAGTAGATCAATAGGTAACTTCCAGCGGGAAAGTAACGGCACTCCATGCAGTCATGCTGGCCACATGACCTTAGAGGTGTTTACAGACAACGCCGGCTCTTCGGCTTAGAAATGGAGATGAGCACCACACCCCAGAGTCGGACACAACTGGACTTCACATCAGGGGAAAACCTTTACATTTACCTTTACTATTATATTACACCACTGAATATAATGGATATAACATAATGGATTTTGACCACATCATCCATTTTATACCTGAACCGGAACAAGCAAATTTAGTAAGCACACATATCTAATTTATCCTAATAGGATAAATTGATAGGAATAGATAATGTAGAACGAAGTATGGGCTCTGAATTGGCGAACGCTGAGCTTGAGATTGGTTTATTGACTGTGATATATATTAATTGTTTTAACTGTCATAACTGTTTTAATTGCTGTTTTTACACATTTATTGTATTATTGTGTAGGCATCGAATTGTGCCTTTTTGTAAGCTGCCCTGAGTCCTCCCTCGGGGGTTGAGAAGGGCGGGGTAGAAGTACACGAAATAAATAAATAAATCCTAAACTTACTTGAGTTCGGGGGCAAGAGAGACTGCTGATCTACAACTTAGACTCCATTTCCCCAATTTAGACTCCATTTCCCCATAGAACAGTGTTTCTCAACCTGTGGGTCCCCAGGTGTTTTGGCCTACAACTCCCAGAAATCCCAGCCAGTTTACCAGCTGTTAGGAATTCTGGGAGTTGAAGGCCAAAACATCTGGGGACCCACAGGTTGAGAACCACTGCCATAAACTTTGCGATTGTTCTCTTTTCATTCCATCACAACTATCCCATCCCTGAGTGACCATCAGTACTCTACTCCAGTTCCTTCCACTTCACACCAGACACGATCACAGTGGCTGCGAGTGCCACTTCTTTTTGATCTCCCCCATCATATTTCTTAGTACAACTAGAGAAAGAGGAAAAAAAGAAGCCTAATGGGCTGCCAAGAAGCCCACAAGACTTTGACCATATGTCTTTGCTGGTGCTAACACTGGGGGCAACTCCTGGGTCCCATTTCTTACCTCACCAATGCTTCATAATGTCAGTTAATCACATTCATTCTTATTCTTCCTGTATCTATTTCAGAAGGATGAGTTGCTACACCCAACCCATTCCCTCTGAAGCAATTTCCCCAAATTCTGGATCCTGAATTAGCTCAGATTTCGTTCTTAATGTCATTCTGGGCAGTGCAATACAGTAGAAAGTCCATAAATTCTGCAGCCCTTGCTGAATACCCTTGCATTCTGGTTGGCGAATTAAAGTTCCGCCACAAGTGAAAACCAATTAGAGTGATAGGATTTGCATTAAAAGCTATGCACGCAAAACAGATTACACACACAGTACATTAGCCATCTTACAAATAACAAAATCTTCCCATAATGATTGGCTGCAAAATTCCTGCAGCTCCTGACAAAAAAACATTTGGGAATTGTTCCAGGCTGTTAGCTGATTACAAAAAAGGACAGATATCCTGAATTGGGTATAAATGATGTTCCCAAATGATTCCTCTAAAGAAAAGAAGAAGAAATTGGACAATGTATATAAAGGGGCTGTTTATAAGTAGTATATGGAAGTGAATTTCCCTTCCAATGGGTAGCTGTTTCTCACTTGCTGTTGATTCTGTTCTTAACTGTGAGTCATTTATAAATCAGATGTCTGTAACTCGTGGACTGCCTGTATTTACTTGCAGATGTAACACTGCAGTCTGAATTTTGTCAACACAATTACAGAATTACAGTAAGTTTTTAGTATTCACTAGGGTTTGATTCCAGGTTCCCTGTGACTACCAAAATCCATGGATGCTTAAGTCCCCTTACAAATAATGATGTAATAAAATATTACCCCACATATAAAATAGCAAAATAAAGCTTTGCCTATTGGATTCCCCACTCCAGAATATTTTCAAGTCATGTATGATTATGAGGGTTGAATGAAAAGTAATGCCTCCACCTTCGTTACTTGGGTTTGGATGGGAATATTATAATAAATCAAATGCAGAAATAATCATTAGAATGTGCTCTTTTACTACCGCTATTCACTTTTCCACATAATCACCAGACAATTGGATACATTTCTGCCAACAATGAACAAGTTTTCTGAAGCCGTCACGGAAGAAGTCGACACTCTGTTTCCGCAACCAACGTCTCACAGTTCTCTCAACATCTTCATCAGAAGCATAATGATGTCCCCGCAGATCTTCTTCCATTATCCGGAACAGATGGAAGTCAGACGGTGCTAAATCTGGACTGTATGGAGGATGTCGTACGGTGGTGAGATCCAACCTCTGAAGTTTCAAGTCTGTGCGCTTTCATTTCAGGCGTCAGCATCCTGGGTATCCATCGTGCACAGATCTTCTGATAGCCAAGCAAAGCAATAATGTGACCCACACATTCTTGTGAAATGCTGATTATGTTTGAAATTTCTCTCTGTGTGATACGACAATCGTCCTGAATCAATCTGTCAACCTTTTGCTTGTGAAACTCGGTGGTTGCTGTTATTGGACGTCCACCTCTTTGTTTGTCACGTAAGTCAGATGTTCCCACCTCAACATCTTTAAGTTTACTCGCCCAGTGACATACAGTACTCACATCAACACAATCACCATAAGCAGCTTGCATTCTCTGATGAATCTCCTTTGGGGTGACACCTTCTGCTGTCAAGAATTCAATGACCGCACGTTGCTTAAGTCACAGGGTTCCATACTTCGCACTTTAACAACATAACCATTCAATGCTAAGGCTTCACGCCAAAACTGAACTGTAGAGGAGAGTCTACTGAACAAGCAAGTATGAAGGTGGAGGCATTACTTTTCATTCAACCCTCGAAAATCCAGGAATGGAGAATCTGTGGATATAGAGGAATTGTAATCTTCTAGTTGAAGAAAATCCACTACTAAGGCTGAGGTCCCACTGGGGTCATGTGGATACTTTCCTGATTAATTCAGGGTAAACTGCATAGGAGTTGACCCAATGCAGCTCAGGAGCATCCATAGAGCCCTTTGGAAATCCAGATAGCCATCCAGCCCAAGCAAACACTGGGGTTGCTGCCGCCGCCACCACCGCTATGTTACCTATCACAACCAGCTCACTTGCTAGCAATGTCACATTTCTGGTCACATGATTGTGACCTCACTCTCTTATTGTACCATTTGTTTCAGTTGCAGAAGCCCTCTGCCTCCTGATTTTCTGGGCCTTCTTGAAATGCCTCTTGGAAAGTTTTGTGGCTTCTAGTGCTGTTGAAAGAAAGAAGGCACACTTGCCTTTTCTCTAGCGTAGAAACAGCTTTAAGAAGCATTAAACTTGGTCTCCTCTATAAACAAAAGGCAAAGGATCCAGAAAGAGTGTTATCTTAACTGATGCTTTCAAGACCATTCTTAATAAAGGATATAAGGGCAAAGGATTCCAGAAAAAGGGGTAGCTTAAACCCTCCCAGGTCTGGCCTCCTTCTCCACCACCATCAACATGGAAAACTTTAGCAGCCGAAACAGCCAGGCTTCCAGCTCGTGGTGGCAGACCAAGGGGGAGACCAAGGCTAGATGCACACAGCCAAGGAGCTCCTCCCCTCCTTCTGTCCCTCAGACTCTCTCTCGGGGAGATGGACCCAGCACAGTAGGAGCCTCAAAGCCAAGCCGTGTCCTGCCTCTCATTTAAGACGCATTAAACCCAGTTTCCTTCACTACAAAGAGAAAGGATCCAGAAAGGTTCTTGTGGGGTTTTTTGGGCTATAGGGCCATGTTCTAGAGGCATTTCTCCTGATGTTTCGCCTGCATCTATGGCAAGCATCCTCAGAGGTAGAAAGGGTAACTTTGATGCTTTTTTAAATCCAGGTCTTTATGAAGGATATGGAAGAGGAGCCTGTGGAAAGTTGTCATTCTCCCCACCCCACCTCACCCTCCGCCCCATAATGGGTGCTTTCTTAACCCCATTACTGCCAATGGACCGAAAAGAAGTTTTTTTTTCTGATGCTGAACGAAAACTCAATTAGGCAGCATAGCCGTTTTCGGGATGTGCTGGAAAACTGATATGGGGGGCTTCTGAAGCAAGCAAGCAGAAATGGATAGCAACTAACCCTGAATGCACAAGCCTAATAACCTAACATCTGATGAAAGTGGGTGGGATAGTGCTATTCCGGAGACTTTAGTGAAGATTTGCTGTGGTGGTAATGATGGCCCTCTCTAGAGAAACATGCAATTCACTGCCTCTTTCACTGTGACACCCAAAACAGCCACCTCACTCCCCCTTATGCAAAGAAAACACATACGCACACACAAAACTTTGTTGTTGGGTTGCCACGTGTAAATAAACTTGTGATTCTGGGATGCTAACTCCCTCTCCAATCCTTTGTACTTATTTGTAAGAGAACTTTGTGTGACTCATCCGTCTGTGGGAGGAATTCTCTTTAATTTTTTAAAGTGAAAACAAAACCATATATATTTTTGAACACCATGGCCTTGATCACACTTAACAACTTTAGCAGAGTCAGTATTATTAAGTTTTAGACCTTAATAAGCAGGACCCCAAACTTTAATCAAATAATCAGTGCAACTAATCACCTTATGCATATTAAAACCCACCACAAAATTAAAATCAGAAAGGGTGACAACAAACAAATATGACAAGGCTTAATTAGGATTTCTCTGGGACTGTTAATACGCAGTTTTGAAACAAAAAGGGAAGAAGGGACATCTGTTTCATTGCAATGGTTCCACAGAGGCAAAAAAATCAACAGTATTAGCTATTAAAATCCAAAAAAAATTAACCTCACCTCTGAGGATGCTTGCCATAGATGCAGGCGAAACGTCAGGAGAAATGCCTCTAGAACATGGCCCTATAGCCCGAAAAAACCCACAAGAACCTAATTAATAGTTTGGTGACAGATTACATTTGCATTAAGAAATCAATTAAGTCATTGGAGTGTTGTGTGGTTTCTGGGCTGCATGGCTATGTTCTAGCATCATTTTATTTATTTATTTATTTATTTATTTATTTATTTATTTATTTATTTACTATATTTGTATACCG
The DNA here is from genome assembly GCF_037176765.1 of Anolis sagrei. Lineage (NCBI taxonomy): Eukaryota > Metazoa > Chordata > Lepidosauria > Squamata > Anolidae > Anolis > Anolis sagrei. The sequence continues at coordinate 158,533,026 of NC_090022.1, forward strand.
CTTTTCTCAGCCCACGGGTGACTCAAAGCAATTTACAGAAGCAAAATTCAATGCCCAAAACATCATAAAACATTTAAAACAATTAAAAACAATAGAATAAATATATAATCATAACAAGGTCAATAAAACATAGATCATTAACGTCTCCTAGTTAAAATCAAGATCCAATTTATTTATTTAAAACTTTTATATCCCGATCTTCTCAACCTCTGTAGAGGGACTCAGACCAATATCATCATCCAATCACTCCACATTTCTATGTCTGTTACACTGCCTTTTCAAACGCCTGCTCAAACAATCAGGTTTTAACTTTCCTATGGAATGCAAACAGAGAGGAGGCCGATCTAATGTCTCTAAGAAGGGCGTTCCATAGCCGAGGGGCCACCACTGAGAAGGCCCTGTCTCTCGTCCCTGCCAAACATATTTGTGACACAGGTGGGATCGAGAGCAGGGCCTCTCGAGACAATCTTAATGTTCTAGCTGGTTCATAGGACAGGTAAGTTGGGCCAGAACCATTTAGGGCTTTATAGGCTAAAGCCAGCACTTTGAATTGTGCCCAGTAGCAAACTGGCAGCCAGTGGAGCTGGCACAATAGAGGAGTTGTATGCTTTCTGAGTGCTGCTCCAGTTAGTAATCTGGCTGCTGTCCGTTGGACCATTTGAAGCTTCCAGACAGTCTACAAAGGCAACCCCACGTAGAGCACACTGCAGTAGTCTATACAGGATGTAACCAGAGCATGGACCACCGTAGCCAAGTCAGACTTCCCAAGGTACGTGCGCAGCTGATTTTCTCCTGACGTTTCACCTGCATCTGTGGCCACAGATGCAGGCCATATGTCAGGAGAAAATGCTGCTAGGACACGGCTATACCGTCTGGAAACCACACAACACCCCAGTGATTCTGGCCATGAAAGTCTTCGACAATACAATTAAAATATTGATCAATTAAAACTTCACTTTATCAATCAGTGGGGGATCACTTTGATCAGCAGACCTCACATTGAGGACCTTTTTTTAAAAAAAGACTACAACACTACAGCCTTGTTGGTGTAATCTGGCATGAAATAAATGTTATTGCAATGTAGTAAACTTTGAGAAACACCTCAGCAAGCGAGAGTCCAAAAGTAGCAGGCTCAAACCCAGAACCTCAATCAATGGCTGATACCAAATGAGAGACTCCCCCCTGGGCACACAGAAAACTGGGCAACTTGGAAGGCACTGAACAGACTGCGCTCTGGCACCACGAGATGCAGAGCCAACCTTCAGAAATGGGGCTACAAAGTGGAATCCACGACATGCGAGTGTGGAGAGGAGCAAACCACTGACCACCTGCTGCAATGCAACCTGAGCCCTGCCACATGCGCAATGGAGGACCTTCTTGCAGCAACACCAGAAGCACTCCAAGTGGCCAGCTACTGGTCAAAGGACATTTAATCAACCACCAAACTCACAAATTTTGTATTTTGTCTGTTTGTTTGTTTGTTTGCTTTGTTCTGTTAGAAATGTAATATAATTGGCTGGTTGCCCTGACACGACAAATAAAGTAAACTTTGAGGAGTTCTAAACTATAAATTACTTTACGCTTCTTTTCAATAGCTCCACATGAAACCTATATTGGTTGGGACATAAAGAAACTCACTGGAGTAGCCAATTAGGAATTGGCTAGACTAATGAACATATAGATGACTGAGCAACTTCAACTGAGCAACTTCAAGTTGTTTAACCAATTGAGATCACTACTGTTAAATAATCTAGTCAAAGAGTTCCCTCTCTTATTTTGTGTGCGTGTTCTCTAAATTCCACAATTAGCTTGCTATTCATAACAGCAGCAAAACCAGGTAAGTCGAATAATTTTAGTCAAAGCACATTCCAAAACAAATATCATTTTAAAAACGCTGCATGACACGAGCCAAGCTCTGGGAGTTGGTAAATATTTCTTACGAGGCACTTCAGAATTTTCCTCACTTAGAAAGCCAACATTTTTAGATTTTCACTAACGAATCAATGGACCCTTTCTTCTGCTTCCACTGTGAATAAATGCTCCTTTAGTTTTCTTTGACTCGACTTCTTTCTTCTGTTTCCAAAAGAGGGAGTGGGAGGCTTGTGAGGGTAAAGTAGAGGGGGGAAGCTTCTTCTACAACCCTGCCAAATCTGCCCCAATATGCCAGGAGAGTCGCCAACCAGGAGCCATGATATAAAGAAACTGCCCTACTATGGAAACCTGTGATTTTTAGTTTGATGGAGCTATTGGGCTGGGAACTCTTAACACTCTGACCTAAGCTGCAAATTCTAGGCATCTTTGAAATGGAAACACATCATTTAAAGTGGAATCACACCACTATAATTGTGTAGTGTGAAAGTGTTCCAGATTTCAGTACTTTGCTTTTCTCAGGCACAAGTAAAGGTGCAGAAGCCATGTATTTTCTCAAATTCTGCATTCCTCTGGAAACAAAACAATATCCTTCAACACTATGGAATAATATGAAAGAAATTGATCATGATGTTTACAGTCATCCTGCTGTCATCTTAATTTTTAGGTTTGTGTAGTATTTCAAAAATCTTTGGTGCCACAACAGAGTAGTAGAAATGAGCATGTAAATCATAGGAAACAGACTGGTTCAATAGTTTTATTGTATCACGGTGTGTTGTTTTATTGTTTACGGTTATTGCTTTATGTTTTTTGATTTCCTTTGATTTATATGTAATTGTTATATTGCTATTTTATTGTTGGCCTTGGCCTTTGTAAACCGCATTGAGTCCTTCGGGAGATGCTAGCGGGGTACAAATAAAGTCAATAATAATAATAATAATAATAATAATAATAATAATTCAAAATTGGGAAAGGCGTACGGCAGGGTTGTATACTCTCGCCCAACCTATTCAACTTGTATGTAAAACAAATCATGCGATGTGCGGGGCTTGACGAATGCAAGGCTCGGGTAAAATTTGCTGGAAGAAACATTAACAACCTTAGATATGCAGATGATACCACTTTGATGGCTGAAAGTGAGGAGGAGCTGAGGAGCCTTCTAATCAAGGTGAAAGAAAAAAGTGCAAAAGCTGGGTTGCAGCTAAACATAAAAAAAAAACCCAAGATTATGGCAACAAGAATGATTGACAACTGGAAAATAGAGGGAGAAAACACGGAGGCTGTGACAGACTTTGTATTTCTGGATACAAAAATTACTGCAGACACAGACTGCAGCCAAGAAATCAGAAGACACTTACTTCTTGGGAGGAGAGCAATGACCAATCTCGATAAAATAGTGAAGAGTAGAGACATCACACTGGCAACCAAGATCCGCATAGTCAAAGTAATGGTATTCCCCGTAGTAACATATGTATATGAGAGCTGGGCTATAGAGAAGGCTGAGAGAAGGAAGATTGATGCTTTTGAACTGTGATGCTGGAGGAAAGTTCTGAGAGTGCCTTGGACCGCGAGAAGATCGAACTAGTCCATAGTTCACAAAATAAAGCCCAACTTCTCATTGGAGGGAAGGATATTAGAGGCAAAGATGAAGTACTTTGGCCACATCATGAGAAGTCAGGAAAGCTTAGAGAAGAGTATGATGCTGGGGAAAATGGAAAGAAAAGGGAAGAGGGGCCGGCCAAGGGCAAGATAGATGGATGGCATCCTTGAAGTGACTGGCTTGACCTTGAAAGAGCTGGGGGTGGTGACGGTCGACAGGGAGCTCTGGCGTGGGCTGGTCCATGAGGTCACGAAGAGTCGGAAACAACTGAACAAATGAACAACAACAATACAGCTGATATTCTCTATCTGAACCAACTTCTTAACTATCAACAAAGGAATACATGATTCTCCCCCTCAGTTACATAAACTGGAGCTATGTTGACTTGACTTTTAAACAAAATCCTATTCAATTTGGTTGGGACAGAGGTATGGAAAATGATCCTTATTTACCAGGTTCTGAAGTATTTTCGTTTTCTGTTCCACCAAATAAAAACTCATATTTGGCCTTGGCAACACTTTGCGAATGAGCTGAAGCACCATTAACCCAAACAAATTCTTCTCCCTGAAAACAAAAAGAGACGAAAAACATGGTCAGTTTATTGATACACATTCAGCCAGCAATTCTTGTCTGAAACCAATAAAAGAAGACTTTCTCAAGAGCATGACTGTGAAAAGCTGCTCTTCATGCAACAAGCACATGCACATGATTGGCTTCAGAATATTTTCTCTATCAGCAAATAACCCTCTTTTGTTGAAAGACTCCCAATCATCAAAACGTTGTTCGGTATATTTCTCCAAAATTATTTAATATAACAATCATATACCCATCCTATTCACACTTCCTTGAAGTACATTCCCACTGAATTCAGCAAGACTCACTACTTTACAAGCCTCTGAACTACTTTTATGCTTACATATACATTTTTGAAGCATTCCATTCAAGCCACAATCAGAAACATGACAACCTGGGAGGAAGCAACACCCTGCCATGTGTTAAAAGAGGTAATGCGATGCTTCTAAATACTTCAGAAATAACTGAACGATTCATCAGAATGCCGAGAAGCGATAGATGAGCTCCCTACTCTTGGGTTGTGTCAGATCAGATTGGAAGTAGACAAACAAATATCTCACACATTGATATACAACTCGGTTAACTTCAGAACTAATCCAGATTTGCTTACTTGTCTTCGAACAACTTCATGTTAAAAGGCTGTTTTGAAGAACTGCCCTAGTAATACTGCTTTTCAAGAACACAAGCCCACTGTCTACAGGAAGACCCTCTTAGCCCAAGGATGTTGTTGTTGTTTATTTATATCCTGCTTTTTCTCTCCATATGGAAACTCAAAGCAGCTCACAACTATACAAGTATTACATATATCCCCCGGTGGCGCAGTGGTTTAAAGCGCTGAGCTGCTGAACTTGCTGACCGAAAGGTTGCAGGTTTTAATCCAGGAAGTGGCATGAGCTCCCGTTGTTAGGTCCAGCTTCTGCCAACCTAGCAGTTCAAAAACATGCAAATGTGAGTTGCTCAATAGGTACCGCTCCGGCGGGAAGGTAACAGCGCTCCATGAAGTCATGCTGGTCACATGACCTTGGAGGTGTCTATGGACAACGCTGGCTCTTCGGCTTAGAAATGGAGACGAGCATCAATCCCCAGAATCGGACATGACTGGTCTTAATGTCAGGGGAAAACCTTTACCTAACAAGTATTAAAATAGTAAAAACATTATTAAAAGCATATAAAATCACAGAAGCCCCTGATGAGCTTTAAAAACTTCTTCTTTAAAAGCCTGCCTGAATAAAAAGATTTTAATCTGCCGTTGGAAGGATTGCAGGGAGGGGATCATTTTGGCTTCCATGGGCAGGGAGTTCCAGAATCGAGGGGCAGCCACCAAGAAGGAAGGACCGCTCTCTCGTTCCCACCAATTGAGCTTGAGATGGAGTTGGGAATGACAAAAGGACCTCTCCTGAAGATCCGAGCATCTGGGCAGGTTCACACAAGGGGATGCGGGCGGTCAAATAGCCTGGACCTCAACCGTCTAGTGGTTTAAAGGTCATAACCTGCACTTTCAATTGTGCCCGGTAACAGACTGGCAGCCAGTGGAGCTGCTTCAACGGGGGGGGGGGGGGGAGGGTTGACCACTCGCTGTAGCCAGCCCCAGTTAGCAACCCAGCTGAAGCTCTTTGGTTCAACTGAAGTTTCAGAGCACTCTTCAGAGGCAGCCCCACGTAGAGCACATTACAGTAATCTTGGTGGGATATAACTAAGGCATGGACCACTGTGGTCAGATCTGGCTTCTCAAGGAGCAGGCACAGTTGACAAACAAGTTTAAATTGTGCAAAGGCCCTCCCGGCCACCGCCGATAACTGGGCCTCCAGGTTCAATGCTGAGTCCAGGTGTACCTCCAAATGGTGAACCTGTGTCTTCAGTAGGAGTGTAACACCATCCAGCACAGGCTGAATCCCTATTCCCTGGTCGGTTTTCCAACTGACCAGGAAGGAGTACCTCTGTCTTGTATGGATTAAATTTTAATTTGTTTGTCCTCATTCAGTCCATTACTGATGACAGACACTGATTTAGCATCAGGACAGCTTCCTTGGCATTAAGTGGAAAAGAGTAATAGAGCTGGGTTTCATCCACTTCCAGGTGGCACCATATTCCAAAACTCTGGATGACCTCTCCCAGCGGTTTCATGCATATGTCAAACAGCATGGGGGACAAAATGGATCCCTGGGGAACCCCAGAGGTAAATGGCCAGGGGTTCAAACAGGAGTCCCCCAACACCACCTTCTGGGTATGGCCCTCCAGGAAGATCAGAGTCACAGTGCCTCCCAGTCCCATCCCAGTAAGGTGACCAAGAGGTATACCAGGAGAATCAACAGGGACACACTCCCTCTAGCTTTCTGCATAGGTCATCCACCAAGGCAACTGTTGTAGCCTAACCTAAGTGAGTGCTCGGAAGACGAGAAAGGGAATGCTGGAATGGAAACTAGGAGACCAGGCTTGGAGGGAGTTGATATGGATTCTCATGGAAGTTTCCAGGCATCTGGAATCTGTCAGATTCTCATGAGGATCTGATGGAGTTACAGTCTGAAAAGGATGTGGGAGACAAATGTTTTTCCAGATCAAGTCGCCTTGAACTCTGAAGGCAAAATGTTAAAACAAAGACAGACTGGTTTTCTCAGTGGCTTAGAGTTAAGGAAAGGAAAAGCAGGTGTGTGTGAAGTGATGTCATGGGAGAGGTTGAAGCCCTTTAAATGGTTTCTTCTGGTGCAATTGTTTGTGAGAACAACATTTAATTTAAGGGAGAAACAGTTCTCGGTTCTTGTTCTTAGGTTTTGTTTCATCAATCCAAGTTTTCTAGTTTGTTCCTGTTTCTAGTTCTTGTGTAAATTAGGCTGCCTGCCTTGGATTCCTGCTATCATGTTTATGAATTAATTATGAAGACTGTGTTTTAATTGGATTTTTGACTTCTGAGATTCTTTTAGAATGGTTTTTTGAACTTTGATGCTTCTTTATAAAGTCACTGATTTCCTTATATACTTGTCTTTTAATAAACTTTATCTTACTGGACTATATGGATATAGTGTGGTATGTAGTGGAAAAGGTGATTCAGAGCTCAAGTGCAACAGCAACCAAAGCTGTCTCTGTTCCACAGCCTGGCTTGAAACCAGATTGAAATGGATCTAGATAAGGAGGAGGAGTTGGAGGAGGAGAAGGAGGAGGAGGAGGAGGAGGACGAGAACTTTATTTTTCTACCCCGCCTCCATCTCCCCAAAGGGACTCGGGGCAGTTTACATGGAGCCATAATCCATTTCATCCAGAAATCTCTGGAGTTGGGAAGCCATCAGTCCCAGCTGGCCTTCAGTCTCAGTTTTCCAGAAATAGGGAATCTCCCTTCCTTTGTCAAGATGAAACAGACCTTCATGGCACACAGAAAGATGTGCCAGACTCTTAAGTTGGATCCACAGTTTAAGTGAAGTGTTGTGTGGCAATGCCTCCTCCTATGCACATATTCCACAAGTGTCTGTTTCACCTGGACAAAGGGAGGGAGGTACCAATGAAACAAGCATAGCATGGCTACCTCTCAAATAGCCCCCTCGCTCCCCTCCTGAGGAATATTTACACGGCAGCCCCAATTTCTGGAAGTGAGGTTAGCCTTTCAAACTCATCATAAAAACATGGGGAAAAGTTATCAAACTGCAAAAACTTTGTTTTTGTGGGACATCTTGCAGCACATTTTTTCAATGAAAATCTGATAAGAGTCTCAACTAATTTGACATAGTTGTGGCAGACACCAAAAAAAATTCTGGACTATAACAACTACTTTCAAATTAAGTACCGCACAATTAAACAGGAAATAACACTTTCAAACCAGGAACAGATTTTTTTTTTCAAATTTTGTTACATAGTGCATTCAAAATTGCGAGTGTCAACTCGCAAAACATGGAGGGGCAACCATAATTTCTGTTGTACTTGCTTTGGGAGTTGCCCTTTATACAATCAGGTACGAAATACTACAATAAAGCTGAAACATAGTCAGGTAAAGGATTCTTGGTTGTCATTTTCAGACCTTAGAAGCAGCTGTGTGACACAGAGTACATGCTAGTCAGTTTGGGATTTGTATTTAAATCAGAGACACTAATGGAGCAATAAGAACTTCGTAGCCCTCTGAGTGATGTTGAACTGCAACACTAGATAGCTGCACAGCCAATGGTGAAGAACAATGGGGATTAAATATTAAAGCAGTGTTACAGCAGGCTACCAAGGCATTGAAACAGTATGAGACGTGGGTGTTAAGAATATAATTCTAAATATAAGGGAATAACATCCATTACCTATGGCTAACTGCCAGGGATTACATGTAACAATTTAATGGTCTTAAACTCAAAGTAGGAACAAAATCTAAGGAACCCATTTGCAGATGGAAAATGGAATAAGATCAGTCTCAGCCCACATAAGGGAAATTTCTATAAAAGTACCTTACTGGTCAAATGCAAAAGTAAAAGTATTTTACCGGTATCTGACACCTACAAAATTGAGTTGGATAGCAAGAAATCAATCTTCACTTTATTAGAGAGCCTGTGATTCCTGGGCACTTACTTCCATGCTTGGTGGTTTCTCCCTGTATTACAACTATTTTGGCAGGATATACAGAATGGCATTGAGAACATTACAAACCAAACAGTCATACTAGACTTAGTACGCAAGAATATGATCTCTTTCCTTTTGCTGGCAAACAAAGAAATGGTTCCCAGAAACTTGAAGGAGGTTAAGAATCCAAACTAGGATTTATAGTAGTGCAAACCTTGGAATTCAGCCTCACTATTAATTTAGTTATTTACCTTATTTATAGCCTGCCTTTTTCTACCCTGGGTTAAAAATTAAAACATAATAAGCATAATAAAAATGCATTTCAATGAATCCCATCATCCAGAGTCGTAGTCAAAAGACCAATCCATGGTCAAATTCCACATATTTCATAATAACATTCCTGCAATGCTCTATTTTCCAACAACTGCTTCCAGAGCCAGGTTTTGACTCTTTTTCTAAACACTAGGAGGGAGGGGGCTGATATCACTAAAGAGGGGGTTCCACAGTCGAGGGGCCACAACTGAGAAGGCCCTGTCTCTTGTCCCCACCAACCAATTTTGCGAAGAAGGTGGGACTGAGAGCTAAATGAGGTCCAAGGCCATCATTGTCCAGAAGGCTCACTGATTGCAAGAATTCATTTGCTGATCAATTCCTCTGTTTGCTGAGTGCAAACAGAAATAGTTAATTAAGGGAGAGGCAGTGGGCAAGGTAATTCAAAGGGTTATGGGAGATGCGGTGAGTGGGGTCATGCAAACAAGAGAGAAAGGAACCCTGGGAGGTGTCTGTGGTGGAGGAAAAACTGAAAATCTAGGCTGAAATTGTCCCTGTACGAAAGCCTTCACTGGGGTGATGGGCAGGATGGTGTTTGTGGATGACATTGGCAGGGCTCCTGGACATGTTCATGGTAACTGCAATGTTAGTTTTGGGAGAGCCATTGATGTCTCCGGTTTAATGGGAGCTTTAGCTTGTTTGTGGAGGCTAGAATCCGTCTCTGTAAGCAAACACCCCTATCTATAGATAGATAGATAGATAGATAGACAGACAGACAGACAGACAGACAGGACACAAATATGCACGCTTCACATCACTGCCATTTACTACGAGGGTTGAATGAAAAGTGATTCCTCCACCTTCGTTCAAATGATAGGTAAATGTTTTCCCTTGACATTAAGTCCAGTCATGACCGACTCTGGGAGTTGATGCTCATCTCCATTTCTAAACTGACGAGCTGGCATTGTCCGTAAACACCTCCAAGATCATGTGGCCAGCATGGAGTGCCATTACCTTCCCACCTATCGATCTACTCACATTTGTATGTTTTCGAACTGCTAGGCTGGCAGAAGCTGGGGCTGACAGCAGGAGCTCACACCGCTCGCCGGATTCGAAGCATGACAGGAAAACAGTAATCCAACTACAAGTACTTCAGATAGCACTGGACTGGGAGGTGACAGAAGGGATGTAGAAGAACAAGGGAAATAACACAGAAAAAATGGAGTGTGTGTCCCTTTTGGAGTACCTGCTGAATGCCGGGGACACAGAGAAGCTTGTGAAATAGTACATTTCTTACTGGATGGTTGACAGGCACAAGTACAATTCACAACATGACCATACAAGAGTTCATGACTCACCCTGACTTCGAGAATGCATGCGAAACTTTTCATCCATGTAAATATTAAGGGCTGCTGCTATGAATAGAATTCAGCAGCTGTAGAGAACACGCATGAATGAGATCTTATTTAGCCAGTATTAGCTTGCTGAGTAGAGCTCTAATTTTCAAATTTTTAATTGATAGCTGAACTAATTAAAAATCTGCCATACAATTTTGTCCCAGAAACAAACAGAGGACCTACTCTAAGTCAAACTTAGATTGCAGCTTCCCAATTACAGCTTTTAAATTTTATTTTTAAAATATTTCAATTGTTTTTTCACAAATATACCTAAGGGATGTACAGTACAACATTAAAGGGCATTACAATTCTATATAAATAGAAATGTAATGTTCGTTTGTGGTATTCACAAAACCACTGGACGAATTGGCACCAAATTTGGACACAAGACACCTAACAACCCAATGTATGTCCACTCAAAAAAATGATTTTGTCATTTGGAAGTTGTAGTTGCTGGGATTTATAGTTCACCTACAATCAAAGAGCATTCGGAACCCCACCAACTATTTAATTGAACCAAACTTGGCACACAGGACTCCCATGACCAACAGAAAATACTGGAAGGGTTTGGTAGGCAGTGTCCTTTGGTTTTGGAGTTGTAGTTCACGTACATCCAGAGATCACTGTGGACTCGAACAATGATGGATCTGGACCAAACTTGGCACGAATACTCAATATGCCCAAATGTGAACACTGGTAGAGTTTGGGAAAAATACTATCTTGACATTCGGGAGTTGTAGTTGCTGGGATTTATAGTTCACCTACAATCAAAGAGCATTCTTAACCCCACCAACGATTTAATTGAACCAAACTTGGCACACAGGACTCCCATGACCAACAGAAAATACTGGAAGGGTTTGATGGGCAGTGTCCTTTGGTTTTGGAGTTGTAGTTCACCTACATCCAGAGAGCACTGTGGACTCGAACAATGATGGATCTGGACCAAACTCTACACGAATACTCAATATGCCCAAATGTGAACACTGGTAGAGTTTGGGCATTCGGGAGTTGCAGTTGCTGGGATTTATAGTTCACCTACAATCAAAGAGCATTCTGAACCCCACCAATGACAGAATTGGGGCAAACTTCCCACACAGAACCCACATGACCAACAGAAAATACTTAAGGCCATCCAGTCAAACTCCCTTCACCAAGGCAAGAAAACATAATCAAAACCCTCCTGACAAAGAGCCATCCAGTCATAGATATAGATAGATATATCTGATTCACACACACACACACACACACATAGTATCATAGATTTGAAAGGGACCCCTAAAGAAGGACAATGATATGTTGCCTGTTCCAGAGTAGGCAAACCAGGCAATCTCCACATCAACACTGACAAAGAAACAGCAAGAAATACTGTTTGCCCACAAGCATAAAGACATGACATATATTAGAAACCAATACTTTCTCATTATGGTACTTTATTTTCCAGATCACCAGACTGGGCCACAGCAACGCGTGGCAGGGGATGGCTAGTTAACAATAAAAACAAATTTCCAAGATCAAAACACAATAATAATAACAATAATAATAATAATTGTTGCTGTCATTTTTATTATAATTCATTTATTATATCCCACCCTTTCCCTCAGATGGAATTCAAGGTGGCTTGCAAATGTAAGCAAAACAGATTTAACTACAGTCAGCCCTCTGTATCTACTAATTCTGCATCCACAGATTCAACTATCTAGGGCAGGACTGCACAACTTGTGATCTTCCAGGTGTTTTGGACGTCAGATTCTATAATTCCTGACCATTGAACAAGCTGGTTAAGACTTCTGGGAGCTGGAATTCCAAACGCCTGGAGAGCCACAAATTGTTCAGGCCTAATCTAAGGCTTGAAAATATTCCAAAATATTTTTTTAAGGTAACATTCATTTTGAGATTTTAATTGCCTATAATGTGTCAGGCATCTTCGGATTTTATTATCCATGCCTAATGCAAGGACAAAAATATCCATGAAGACATACAGAAGTTATTTTGAAATGCAATTAATCTGCAGAATGAAAATCATTTAAAATCTAGTCAGAGATTGATGATAATTGCTACTAACAGCAATTTAATGGTCCGAGAAGTTGTGTTGAACTCTTTATTGAAAAGCAGAGAGGGTGGGAAATCAATAAGGAAAACATTTCACAATTTGGAAGCAATACCAGAGCACACCCTTCCAAAAATGCTATGATAGGGTTGCCATAAGTCTGTGATAACTTGAAGGCACATAATACTTAGAGGATTTGTTCCATGTGTGATATGTTCTCAAGCTTCACATGAACATGCAAAAGCATGGATAACAGTGACCGCTATTGAAATGATAGACTTGTGGTCTAGGAATTCCATATAGTCATGTTGAGGGACCTAGAAAATGCCTAGAAATGATACAATTTTTCTGGCATGGATAAATGAGACAGGGGATACTGGTCACACTATTGGGAAGGCATAATCTTTTAGAGATCATAACCTTTTGAAAAAACAGAAATCCCTATTGGAAATGTGACCATATTAGAGAATAATTGGCATTCACACTATTTGAATAATCATAACCCTTTTGTAAAGTATGATCTTCCAGAGAAGAGTTAAATACTTGCTTGAGTGAATCTTCTCCTTAGTGATAAATATCCACTAGTATTCATGCAAAGCAACTTAGGTTTCTCAGTTGTTAGACTGATATACTAGTTATCTCTCTGAACTATTAGGAACAAAGATTATGCCAATGCACAAAATATATAACAGATCTTCAGAAGTGTTATTTCAGTTGCCTAAAAACATCTACTCTCCCTTAAAACATCTTGGTTTAAATCAGGGGTCCTCAAACTAAGGCCCGAGGGCTGGATACAGCCCTCCAAGGTCATTTACCTGGCCCTCGCTCAGGGTCAACCTAAATTTGAAATGACTTGAAAGCCACAACAACAGCAACAAAAATCCTATCTCATCAGCCAAAAGCACTTCCCACTGTATTGTTTTTAAGTGTTTATTGCACTACAAATAAGATATGTTCACTGTGCATAGGAATTCATTCATGTTTTGTCTTTTTCAAATTAAAATCCAGCCCTCCAACAGTTTGTGGGACTGTGACCTGGCCCTCTGTTTAAAAAGTTTGAGGACCCCTGGTTTAAATCATGCTCTCAATAGACAAAAATATGTAGTCTTATTATTTATTTATTATTTATTTATGACATTTATATGCCGCCCTTCTCACACTGAAGGGGACTCAGAGAGGCTTACAAGGTATATATAACATACAATATATTATATTATTAGCATAGTACAATATCAGCATTAAACATTGCTGTATTGCACCATACCACTACATCGTAATATTATTAGAATATTACATGTAATATAAATATATAATTATAATATACTATTATTAGTATTAGTATTATTATTAATAGTCGTAGTTAATAGTCTTGGTTAAAAGAATAACATATTTGGTTTACTCACAACCTTCATGTACTCAGCATACAGGTACATTGCTTATCAATCCAATTACAGATAGGTTTGAAGTTGTTTCTCTGTGCAAATAACACAGGGCATCTTTCTTATAATTAACAGTCCAAAGTCTGCGATCTGAACAGTCCCAGATCTGGTCACATAGTCTGTAGTCCCTCCCACAACATAGAGTTAAGGAAAGCTGCATACCAATGCACACATATACAATATAGTAAGCAATCTGAATAATATACATAACAAATAACTAGCATAGGCTTGTAGAAGGTTACTATTTCCAACACTCACTGATACAGTGATTGTACTATGATCCTAAATGATCCCAAAAACAGATCAGACAGCCCCCCCCCCCCCCCAACAAAAAATCTTATATTGGCCCAGTTAGATGGGGGAGGGGGGGGGACTAATAAATAAGTATAGTTATTCCGATTTAGCAATTTAGGAGAGTTTTGAAAATATGATATATTGTCCAGGAGCTTGTAGGTAATAAAATCTACCATTATTAATATAGAAACAACCTTGCCTGGCTATTTCACATCCTATGATACATATCCATGTAGTGAGCCTGAGAGAAGACTTGGTGTATTTTTTGTGGCTTCTATTTTATGAATACTGGTGCAAAGGCAAGGTCTATACAAATTCGACTAGGCTCCGGCTCACACAGGAAAGCCACGAAAAAATGTGTGATAAGTTTCCAGCCATCTCAAGCCGTGAATCTTACTACCCTCTGTGCATTTGCCAACTCTATCAATTAGTCAGAATGGAGCAGTAACCTCAGGTAGCCAATTTTGGATGTTACAAAAGGGCAGCAAACTGTTCGCTATTTTAATGTACGGTTATTGAATTTTTGCTACCAAAATAGACATAGAGGTCCTTGTCTGATTTTCCACTGCATGTGCCAAAATAAATTGGCTGGCTTTGGGTACTATATACGTTGACTTCAGTCAGTGGGGGGTACCATTTACTGCTCTGCCCTGGAGGCAAAATGTCTTAGGTGAGCCCTGCTTCTGTCACAACAGAGACACTTCTGCGTTCTCTCAGTCTTTCCCAGGGGATAGTTTTAAATTAGTTCACAATATTAGCCAGACTCTTACTGCTGGCCCAGCTCTGCTTGCACATTCCATCATGCCACAAAGCAGGAAATGTATAGCTCCCAAAGAATAAATAAATAATGACAACCATATACAGGTTGAGCATTCCGTATCCAGAGTTCTGAAATACTCCAAAATTGTCCACATGGGTGGCTGAGATAGTGAGATCTCTGGTTTCTGACAATTCAATGTGTTTCACAAACAAAACTCTCAGAAATATTATGTATAAAAATAGCTTTAGACTATTTGTGTAAGTTGTATATGAAATATGAATTAACTAGCTGTCCCCTGCCACGCATTGCTGTGGCCCAGTCTGTATATATGTGTTTTATGTGTGTATATATGTGTGTGTATATTTGTGTATATATGTGTGTGTATGTGCTGGAGGAAAGTTCTGAGAGTGCCTTGGACTGCAAGAAGATCCAACCGGTCCATACTTCAGAAAACAAAGCCAGACTGTTCATTGGAGGGAAGGATATTAGAGCCAAAGTTGAATACTTTGGCCACATAATGAGGAGACAGGAAAGCTTGGAGAAGACAATGTTGCTGGGGAAAATGGAAGGAAAAATCAGCATTTTCTGTTGTCATTTGGGAGTTGTAGTTGCTAGGATTTATAGTTAACCTAAAATCAAAGAGAATTCTGAACTCCACCAACAATGGAATTGAACCAAACTTGGGACATAGAACTCCCATGACAACAGAAAATACTGGATTTGGTGAGTACTGACCGCAAGTTTTGGAGTTGTAGTTCACCTACATCCAGAGAGCACTGTGGACTCAAACTATGATGGATATGGACCAAACTTGGCACGAATACTCAATATGTCCAAATGTGAAGTTTGAAAAAATAAGACCTTTACATTTGGGAATTGTAGTTGCTCAGATTTATATAGTTCACTTACAATCAAAGAGCATTCTGAAAGTCACCAATGATTGTATGGGGACAAACTTCCCACACAGAACTCCCATGACCAACAGAAAATACTGTGTTTTCTGATGGTTTTTGGTGACCCTTCTGACACCCACTTGTGACCCCCCCAGGTTAAGAAACGCTGTTATAAAACAATATAAGTTTACACAACAAATTTTACATAAAACATGACATAAACCCTTATTGATTTAAAATTCCATGAAATGCTGCAGTGACTGCAGGAATAAAATAAGCTGTATTCAAGTATCAGTCTCATAAGTGTCAAAGTGAAGCAAATCACTAGGTGCTCAAATTTAACAATTAAAATTCTAATCATGGTCAAAGGACTGGTTAAAGAACCATATTTTTAGATTTGACCGGAAAACCTTAGAGAGTACGGGCTAACCTAATCTCTCTAGGAGGGCATTCCAGAGCCAGGATGCCACCACCAAGAAGGCCCTCTCTCTCATCCCCACCAACTGGCCTTGAGACGGCAGTGGGACTGAGAGAAGGGCCTCCCTTGCAGACCTGTGCCGGTTCATAGAAGGAGATGCGGTCTCAGAGATACGTTGGACCTGAAGCGTATAGGGCAGTGGTTCTCAACTGTGGGTCCCCAGGTGTTTTGGCCTACAACTCCCAGAAATCCCAGCCAGTTTACCAGCTGTTAGGATTTCTGGGAGTTGAAGGCCAAAACATCTGGGGACCCACAGGTTGAGAAACACTGATATAGAGCTTTATAGGTAATAACCTGCACTTTGAATTGGGCCCGGAAACTTGTCAGCAGCCAGTGGAGCTGCTTTAATAGGGGCATGGTATGCTCCCTATAATTAGCCTGTTAGTAATCTGGCTGCTGATCTTTGCACTAACTGCAGTTTCCGAGCAGTCTTCAAAAGCAGCCCCACATAAAGCGCATTGCAGTAGTCCATTCTTGATGTAACTAAGGTGTGGACCACCATGGCCATAAACCCCATACACACAAAAGCCCTTCTTTTTACACTGAATTCAGCCCTCAACCCAAAAGTGTTATCACATTCTTGCACTAGGGGAAGGGGAACCAAAGTTCTTTTCCAAATGATATTAGGGAGAGAATGAATGAGGGAAAATGTGATAACTTCATATATTATCCAGCTTACTATACTCTCCCCAGTCTCGAATGTGCAACCCCTCTCGTTTCCGTATTTCTGGTAGTAATTGTAGTAGTCATATCAATAGTCACAGCTGCAGCAGTAGATTTGTGAAACCTCAGCACAATGAAAGAAGAAGAACCGGGCCATGAAAGCAAGTTATAAGTAGAGAGCAGAACATAATTCAAAGACTCTGGCTAGTTCTGCATCTGCATAACCTTTCCCATTTCTTGTTTACAGTGTATGTGAGGTCAGGGTGATATAGGCTTTGATGTGTTGTTGAAATATAAATACATGCTGTAATTAAATGTTCACAATATACAATATATTAAATATTTTAGAGGCTCTTATTCAAGGAGATTTATTTGACTCTCAAAGTTCAAGCGAATATACCATACCAGTCCACCCCTAATATACTGGTTCTTTCCAATCTTCACACTGTCCTGCTCCAAACCCCAATTGCCTGCTATCTCAGTAATTATTAGCTACAAAGCGATTCCCCACCTCAACGGCAAACAAACCAGCACAACGAGATTTATTTGGATAATTGAGATAAGCTCAAAAGAAAATGAGGACAATCTATCTAAAGTTGTAAAAGACAATACTATTAAAAGAAGAGTACAGAATGTCTCTGTTTAATTTACACAGTGTGAGAAAAGGACATTAATGGACACTTGCAACTACCATTAAATCCTTGTGTTTCAAAAGTTTTATAAATCTGATTAGCACCTGCAACTTAACCTTTATTTCAGAAAAGAGCTGAGATCATATTTGTTTGTTTGTTTGTTTGTTTGTTTGTGGTATTTATATACCACCCTTCTCAACTCCAAAGGGGACTCACAGAGGTTCACAGTAAAGGCAACAAATACCATTGGTAAAAAAAAAGAAGTATAAAACATCAAAATTGACCCTCCCCTGATAAAACATTAAACATTATTAAACATATCACATAAAAATAACATCACATATCACACAAACACATAGCCGTTGTCCATAAACAGTCCTGTGTCACTGAACTTTCAACTTTAAATATTCCTATGATGGGCCGAACGCTTGGTTCCACAGCCAGGTTTTTAGGTCAGGAGGGAGGGGGCCCACCTGATCTCATTGGGAAGGGAGTTGCAAAGCCACGGGGCCACCACCGAGAAGGCCCTGTCCCTCATCCCCACCAGCAGCACCTTTGAGGCCGGTGGGGCAGAGAACAGGACCTCCCCAGAAGATCTTAATCTACGAACTGGTTCATAAAAGGAGATATTTTTGGACAGGTATTGGAAAGCCATGGAGATATTTTTGGACAGGTATTGGAGTCATGGAATTAGTGGGATTTGCATTAAAAAAGAATCACAATTCAACTGTTGACTCAATGAGTCTACTTTAGTTAGGACTAAACCATAAAATTCCAGTCTTACTCTGGGATCTTATATCCACCTCCTTATATAACTCAGTGTGACTCATGTTTATATTTCTGATTGCATGATAAAGATAAAGGTAAAGGTTTTCCCCTGACATTAAATCCAGTCGTGTCCAACACGGGGGGTTGGTGCTCATCTCCATTTCTAAGCTGAAGAACCGGCGTTGTCCATAGTCACCTCTAAGGTCGTTTGGCCGGCATGACTGCAGGGAGCACTATTACCTTCCCACTGGAGCGGTACCTACTGATCTACTCACATTTCATGTTTTCGAACTGCTAGGTTGACAGAAGCTGGGGCTGACAGCAGAAGTTCACGCCGCTCTCCGTATTTGAACTTGCAACCTTTTGGTCAACTAGTTTAGCAGCTCAGCACTTTAACCCACTGTGCCACCGGATTGCATGATATGGGCCCCTTAATATGTTCCACTTGCAAAACGAGAGACAGACTAGGATGAAGACCTGTGGCCCTCTACAAGTTGTCTGCCCACAATTGTTGATAACTACTCATCAGGACAGTTGTCTAACCACACAATCCCCAGCCCTACACAAAACCGTTTGTCTTCAACCTTGGGTTTTCTAAATGTTAAATAAAATATCATTTCAAAGAAAAGATTGTTTTCTATGAAGTAGGGCAGCACTTCTCAATTTTTGGGCCTTATAGACTGTAACGCTCAAAGATCCCAAACAGGACAGCCAATGCTCAGGAACTTGGGGCCAATCAGAGACATGGCCATCCAACTAGTGACAAGCAAATGGGAAATGGACTAATACAATGGATGTATTGGACTTGAACTTTTAGAAGTTCCATCTAGCAAGGTGAATGGTCACAAAATCCAAAAAAATCTTAGAGTTTGAGGATCAGTGATACAAGAGTCTGGAGTCAAAATCCAAAACACTTGGAAGACCTTATCAATGGCAGGCATCCTCAGAGGTTGTGAGGTCTATTGGAAAGTAGGCAGGTGGGGTTTATGAGAGGCCTAATGGTGGCCCAATATATAAACCTCACTTGCCTAGTTTCCAACAGACCTTACAATTTCTGAGGGTGCCTGCCATAGAATGCTTCTGGAACATGGCTATACAGCCTGGAAAACTCAGAACAACCTCATTACCTCTGAGGATGCTTGCCATAGATGCAGGCGAAACGTCAGGAGAAAATGAACATGGCCACATAGCCCGAAAAAACCTACAACAACCCAGTGATTCCAGCCATGAAAGCCTTCAACAATACAACCCAGTGATTCTGGCCATAAAAGCCTTCGACAACATATCCAATCTACGTCAAAGATAAAAACCTATAAAGAATAGCTGCCCTTCAGCTCTTATCTGACAGAGCCTTCCCAACATGGTAATCTGTATTGTATTTCTATTAAAGTATAGAATTTCTTTATTTGAATATATACATATAAATTAGCATATGCAAACTTTATACATAACTAGGTCCTCTTCTCTTCCCTTGTCTTGTGACACATTTCCCTTGTTTTAGTAATGTGTAACATGGCTACCTTAACCAGTATTAGTGTTGGTGCAAAAGAGGACAGATAAAACAAACAAACAAACAAACAAACAAAGAATGAGGCATGGCTCCAAGTGATGCTGAGAAACAGGAAGTTTACTTAGCACTGAAGATGCCCAATGAGTGTTTTTCAAATTGGCTTGCCTGCCCACAAAACAAACAGTCTTATGCAATCCTGTGCTGTTGTTATACTGCTCGATGTGAAAGCTTATGCTGTATCAGAAAAGGCTTTTTGATACTGCTTTCCACTATTTCCTTCCACCAGATGATCTGCAGCCACATTCAGTATGCGCAAGAAGCTGGACATGGACTGAAATCTGGTTTTTCACTTAAACGTTCATGAAACTCTGAAGTCATTCAAAACCTCAAGACGCTGTGTTCTGGCCGCCCTGCTTAGCAACTTCCTGTGCTGTCAAATAGTTTTATGAAGATCTTCTAGCCACAAGCAGGAAGCATTTTTAGGCAAGACAATGCGGTCTCAGCAAGAAAAAGTGCAGTTGGTTGCAATATTTTGCTTCTGCCATTGACTTAATAATAATAATAATAATAATAATAATAATAATAATAATAATAATAAATAAACTTTATTTGTATTCCGCCCTCATATAAAAGTAACCTTCAAGCCTAACATTAAATTAAGACCTAACATCAGTAAATTAAACCTGACATCAATAAATTAAACTACACATAATCAGACAAAATTCTATGATAACATAAATCTAAACAAAACACCCACATTAGTGTACAACAGCCAGCAAGGGTTCACAAAACAATATGGGCTGGTTATGTGGTCAAATGAGGTGTGGACAAGAAAAACCCGAATACATAAAGTTCTCAACCAGAGGCCCAGCAGTGATCTCTCAACCATCTATTCCTCCTCCTCTCCATATTTAAGGGAGCAGAAATAGTTTTTCAGTTGTTTTTTAAAGGAGAAGAGGGGGGCAGCTTTATTTCCTAAAGAAGGAAGTTCCAGAGGTGGGGGGCAACCATGGAGAAGGCCCTCTCTCTCATTCCCACCAGCCATGCTTGAGATGAGGGTGGGACTGAGAGTAGGGCCTCCTCCAATGACCGCAGTGCCCAAGCTGGTTTGTAAGAGGAGATGCAATCAGTCAAATAGCTTAAGACAAAAGCCTACTGGCTTTAGCATTTGGTCCAAGTGGATATAAGACTAAAGCTGAATCTACACTGACCTGTATCTCAGGATATGATCCCAGATTACACTATGTAACAAAATTTGAAAAAAAATATTTTCCTAGTTTGAAAGTGTTCTTTCCTGTTTATTTGTGCAGTACTTACTTTTAAAATAATGGTATAATCCAGAAACTTCATTTTCTTGTGGCTGCCACAAACTATGCTGAATTAATTGAGAATCTATGAGATATTCACTGAAAAATTAGAACAAAATGCGCTGCAGGATATCCCGCGAAAACAAAGTTTTTGTACTTTAATAAACATTTTTCATATTTTGATGATAAAACCAATTAGGAAATGGCATTTATAATCCAGGAACAAAAATCGTGTTACATGTGTTATCTACTTATCCCAGATTATCGGGCAGTGCAGATGCGTATGATAATAATAATAATAATAATAATAATAATAACATCACTTTATTTGTACCCTGCTACCATCTCCCCAAGGGACTCGGTGCGGCTTACATGAGGCCGAGCCCGAATACAACAATACAAGCAATAACAACAGTACAAGCAAATTAAAATAAAACATAGACAATAAAATATACAACATTATCAATAAGACAACACACAATTAAAACAGTGGGAAGGCCAAATGTAAAATTAAAATTGGAAGTAATGCTGGGACATGGACAAGAAGGTGATAGTGGCATTTGTGGAAGGGCATACAAGCCGACCTAAAAAATGTAAAGTGCTTTGGAGGACAAAGTGCTATGGAATCAATTATTCCAGGAAGGGACACTGGAACAACCACGTCTTCAAGCTCCTCCTAAAGACTGCCAAAGTTGGGGCCTGTCTGATGTCTTTAGGGAGTGAGTTCCAGAGTCGGGGGGCCACCACCAAAAAGGCCCTCTCTCTCGTCCCCACCAATCACGCCTGCGATGCTGGTGGGATCGAGAGCAGGGCCTCTCCAGATGATCGAAGGGATCGTGTGGTTCGTATACAGAGATGCGGTCACGCAGGTAGGCGGGTCCCAAACCATTCAGGGCTTTGTAGGTAAGAACCTGCACCTTGAATTGGGTCCGGTAAATGAATGGCAGCCAGTGGAGCGCCTTGATCAGGAGAGTTGACCGCTCCCTGTAAGGGGCCCCAGTTAACAACCTGGCTGCCGCCCGTTGGATCATCTGAAATTTCCGGGCCGTTTTCAAGGGCAGCCCCACATAGAGTGCATTGCAGTAATCCAGTCTAGAGGTGACTAAGGCATGGACCACTTTGGCCAGATCCGCCTTCCCAAGGTACGGTCGCAGCTGGCACACGAGTTTTAATTGTGCAAAGGCCCTCCTGGCCACCACCGACGCCTGAGCGAATCCAGGAGGACCCCCAAACTGTGGACCTGTGACTTCAGGGGGAGTGCAACCCCGTCCAGCACAGGTTGCCAACCTATACCCCGGTCTGGTTTACAATCGACCAGGAGGACCTCTGTCTTGTCGGGATTAATCTTCAGCTTGTTTGTCCTCATCTAGACAGCCACAGTGGTCAGGCACTCGTCTAGCACTCGAGGGGCTTCCTTGGAGTTAGGTGGAAAAGAGTAGTAGAGTTGTGTGTCATCTGCATAGAAATGGCACCCAACTCCAAAACTCCGGATGATCCAGTTTAAAGTAGATAATCTGGGATAGGACATAGGGCAGTGTATATCCAGGCAAAGCATCATTCATAAAGGAATGAGACTGGATTACTATCTGTAAGCAGGGCAATGTTTTCACATTACATGGGAGTCACTTCCAAGAGCATCAATTCATAGGAGTGGCACATAAAGGTTACAATCCCGCCCTCTGTCAAATGTGCTTACCTCAACCAAACATCACAATCACTTAATATTTAGTGCTCAGATGAAATCATGTGCAAAATACAGCCCAAGGATACTGCCAGGGAATTTGCAATGGTGACATCACACCAACCTTAAGCATGCCTAGCAAGTAGAAAAGCCTGCTCGATAAACACGCATTGGATCGCTTTACATGAAAATGAGCAGCCAAGTGGGAAATCTATAAGTCTATAAGTCTGCCATAAACTTGCTAGCTCACCTTGACAAGCCTCTTTTGATCAGCCCTGGAACTGCCATATATATCACTTTGAATAGGCAGCTCAAGTGATGAACACTAACAGGGTTGGAGCCAAAACTAGGCCACCTGCGAAAAAGGAGGAGCTCCAATTATTATTTTTTGTTCCTTTTGATCAGCAATTGGGGGAAACCCATTTGGAATATGCTTCCATACCATGAGATATTCTTTCTTTGGAAACTGAAAATATACCTCCAACTATGATTACTAGTCTACTTATGAGTTACTTCTGCTAAAGATGCATCAGTGGACACAAACATGGAACTGGAAACAAAAACAAAAACAAGATATGGTAGCCATGACTAGTACAAATTCGGTCACGTCATCCTTTACACCACTGTAATGTTTCATAGCACTTAGCCTCATTGCTCTTCACTTCATTTATGTGACAGACACACATGCATTAGAGAGCCACATGCTGCTAATGCATGCACAATATCTGGGCACACATCAGCAGGCCAAAATACACTGCTGTTTAGTGCAGTAAATCTTAGACAGTGCTGGGTACAGCATCCTAGTTAGACAAGAAGATACTGTAGAAAGCTGCCTGTGAGTTTTTCCCTTTTTCTCCTTAAAAGAAAGAACTACAAATACAATCGACTCACAAAAGGGGCCATAAAATCCCAATGGAATGAGCAGCATCCTTCCTCGGGATGACAGACCTGCATTATTCATGGGAGCAGATGGCACTGTTATCTAATTTTAAATTCTGGACTTAATGGCCTTTCCATGGGGGGCATTTAGATCAAGGGTGGACAGCAAATGGTCAATGGGCTACTTTCCCCTCCACATGTGAGTTTATGGCCCCCAACACCCTTCTATTTTCAATAAAGGCAGGGCAGGTTGCATGCTTGGAAGACCCCCGTAAACACAACACGTCATGTCCACACACATACACATATAAGCGTTTTTTTTTGGCAACCCAAAAACAGATTTCTAGCTAGCTGCAGTTTTTTTATTATTAAGGTCTGTGTAGACCTTGGTAGATTGGGTTGAACAGTAAATTGCCCTCTAAATCCACTAACTAATAATAATAATAATAAGAAGAAGAAGAAGAAGAAGAAGAAGAACAAGAAGAACAAGAAGAACAAAAAGAACAAGCCATTTGAACCAATGCCATCATAGCCAGAACTGAAAAGTCGACAACAGATCCCAAATGTAGACTCTGCAAGGAAGCAGATGAAACAATACATCACATTTTCAGCTGCTGCAAGAAGATCGCGCAGACAGACTACAAGCAGAGGCATAACGCTGTTGCTCAGATGATTCACTGGAACTTGTGCCACAAATACCATCTGCCTGCAACAAAGAACTGGTGGGATCACAAGTGGGAAAAAGTTACAGAGAATGAACATGGCAAGCTCCTCTGGGACTTCCGGGTTCAGACAGACAGAGTTTTGGAGCATAATACTCTGACCTCACAATCATGTTAAAAAACAAAGTATGGATCGTTGATGTTGCAATCCTAGGTGACAGCAGGATTGAAGAGAAACAACTGAAAAAGCTGACGCGATATGAGGATTTAAAGATCGAACTGCAAAGACTCTGGCACAAGCCAGTCAAGGTGGTCCCAGTGGTGATCGGCACACTGGGTGCAGTGCCTAAAGACCTTGGCCTGCACTTAAACACAATTGGCGCTGATAAAATTACCATCTGCCAGCTGCAGAAGGCCACCTTACTGGGATCTGCAGGCATTATTCGCCGATACATCACACAGTCCTAGACACTTGGGAAGTGTCCGGCGTGTGATCCAATTCAACAGCCAGCAGGGTGTCTGATGTGGACTCATCTTGTTGTGTTTCAAATAATAATAATAATACTTTATTTATATACTGCTCTATCTCCCCGGGGGGACTCAGGGTGGTTTCCAAGCAACAACATCAAAACACACAGAGTCACAACATGAACAAAAAATAACAGTAACTGTAACAGTAACAGCAACATAAGCATGGAATTACCCAACAACACATAAGTATTAAAAGAAAAAAAATTATGTCTAACTTGCCCATAATTAACAGAAATATGTATTACTTTGTTGTTGCTGATGCTGTTGTTTCCCGTCAAAACATTTCCAACTAATGGCAACCTTAAGGCAAATTTATCATAGGGTTTCTTGGTCCAGTTTGCACAGAGGGGGTTTGCCAATGCTTTATTCTAAGGCTGACTTGCCCAAAGTGATCCCCGGGGTTTCCATGGGACCAAAGCATGATCTCTAGAGAGTTATACCACTCCATCACAATGGTTCTCTCTTACTTCACTTGATTCCAAAATGAGCTAAGGAGTCCTTGGATCTTCGGAAGCTCGCTATTCAGCCAGTTGAATGGGACTCTAGACTTTTGTCCCAATATCCATTGCTTCCGAAATCAATGAATCATTCCCACGTGCTGTTCTCAGAGGGGAGTTTTCTATCAGCTTCACTATATGATTTGCCATTGGTAAAAACCAAACAAAGTCTTCTTTCATTTTCAGCAATGAAAAAACTGCGTTTTAAGGCATTCTGGATCTTATCGCTGGGACTTCATCACTTCCAATGCATGACATTGAGCCTGATCTTTAAAACAAAACATAGGATCCAAGCCATTACTAGACCCACCCCCTTTTGCTTATAGAATAGAGACAGATGGATGCTCTCAACCAAAAGAGGGGAGGGAGGGAGAGACCATATGGAACAAAGGCCTGCAAGCAAATGAGCCTTGATCTTGGAGAAACGATGGCACACAAATGAAGTTAATTAATTAATTAATAAGCTGTTCGACCCGAATGCACACAAACACTAGGATGAAGGGCTGTCTGCTTTGTTGTGCTCAGTGCATCAAAGTTAATAAGGGGCTAAAAGTCTAGGTGTTATGCAAAACGTATCAGGAGCCCAGGTGCTGCCCAAAGTGGTTCCTACTCTCATTAAGAGGGGAATGTTGTATAAACCTAATTAAAAATCTAATTGAGTGTCGTAGGATTTCCTCCTGGGTAATTGGGTAAAACAAAACTAGAGACAACGTTGCGAAACAACCAAAACATGGAGGAAGTGGCAGGTACAACCACAGCAAATGAGATGCAAAAATATGGCAACTTGCAACTTTGTTTTCACTGCAGAAGCAGTTTCATTGTAAACGGTGAAACCAAAACAATTCTTTTCTACATATACTAAATGTTTAAGGAGGAAGAGAAATCAGCCCTATAGCTCTGCTTAACTATATTCACACAATGATACACCAAATTCTAAATTTATTTAACAGTCAGAGCCAGAATGGTGTAAAGGTTTAAGAGTTGGACTACAACTCTGGAGAGCAGGGTTCAAATCCCTAGTTATTCACAAAAACTCACTGGGTGACCTGTGCAAAACACACATTCTCAGCCCCACAAAACTCTATGATATGGTTGCCTTAAGGTCACCACAAATCAGACATGACATGAAGGCACACAACAGCAACAAATACTCTTAACATAAAATGGAAAAGGAAAAGATCTGAATGTGTTGTCGAAGGCTTCCATGGACGGAATCACTGGGTTGCTGTGAATTTTTCGGGCCGTCTGGCCATGTTCCAGAAGCATTCTCTCCTGACATTTCACCCACATCTGTGGCAGGCATCCTCAGAGGTTGTGAGGTCTGTTGGAAATTAGACAAGTGGGGTTTATATATCTGTGGAATGTCCAGGGTGGGAGAAAGAACTCTTGTCTGTTGGAGGCAAGTGTGAATAATGCAATTGACCACCTTGATTAGCACTGAAACCATCAGGGTCAGCTAACACCTTCCAACCAAGGATTCCCCCAGGCAGGAATCAGCTAGTCTTTGAAGCTGCAAGGCCATTCAACAATAATCAAGGTGGCCAATTACAACATTCACACTTGCCTCAAACATCTGCTCCAGGAGAAAGGGCTCATCACTTGCCTAAGATAATGTGAAGAATCACAGATTGGTAGAACCAGAGCTTTGGTGCTCCTATACCATCGAACTCTCCAAACTTTGCAGAGCTAGCCCTGGTTGATCCTCTGCTGAGCCACATTTTTCAGTAGCTTTTAAAATGTATTGTCGAAGACTTTCATGGCCCGAATCACTAGGTTGTTGTGACTTTTCCAGGCTCTATGGCCATGTTCCAGCAGCATTCTCTCCTGACGTTTCGCCAGCATCTATGGCAGGCATTTTTCTCCCACCCTAGACATTCCACAGATATATAAACCTCACTTGCCTAGTTTCCAACAGACCTCACAACCTCTGAGGATGCCTGCCATAGATGTGGGCAAAACATCAGGAGAGATTGCTTCTGGAACATGGCCATACAGCCTGGAAAACTCACAGCAACCCAAAAGCTCCGAAGCTTGCCCTGCAGACATTGGATTTTAACAGGAGACTTCTGAGTCCACAGCCACAATACTATTCAGATTTTTTTAAAAAAATATGTATCATCTTTCCCCCTTGGGATTTCAAGTACAGGAGTCATGATCCCACTTCCTTGTCTTCATTGTCCCTCTCACAACAATCCTGAGAGGTAGATTAGGCTAAATTCATGAACATCTATGACAAGCAAGGATTTTTCTCTCTATCTCTTTATCCTCACTACAATAAACTTCCCTGAGACCAATACACAAACACATTTTTTAAAAGTTGTGAAGTCAATAAAATAGCAAAGGCAGGGAGTGGAAGATGGGGGCATTCTACAGGATATCCAAAAATGTATACTCACGTAATAGATTATAATTCTAGGGAAAATTGCATTTCCCCTAGAATATATACCCTTAACAGGATTAAAAATTCCAACAGTATAGAAATGTCACTGAATTAGTGTCACAAGTTTGCAACTCTGTGCTTCGACTCTGCACAAGGACAACAATACCTTTCATAAAATTCTAACTAAAGATAGAATTCATGACTTTGATTAAATCCTGATTATGACATGTGTTCTTCAATATCATTGTATTGATTCAGCAGTCAAATAATCACCATAGCTCCTGTTAAGTGCCGAAAACTGAAGAATTTGAGCAGCTCTTATCTGGCATGACAAAATCCAAAATACCAGTTGAAATCAATTCAAAATATTTGCCCTACTCTTACTGCTGGCCCGACTTTGCTTGCACATTCAATCATGTCAAACAGCTGCAGCTTTATAGCTCCCAATGCAACAATTAAATAAATGGTGACAACCATATACTGATTATCTGGAAATTCAAAATCCAAAAAACACTCCAAAATCCATATCTGTCCAGATAGTGACTGAGATCGTGACCCCTTTGCTTTCAGAAGGTTAAGTATACACAAACATTGTTGTATGCACAACAGTATTACAAACACTGTGTACAATATAGAGTTACCTTCAAGCTAAGTGTATACGACATATAAGAAATATACCTTTTCACAACAAGGAGGGCATTTGGTAGCTGTAGGATTCATGCATTAACAGAGTGTTACTAAAAGGAGAAGTGTGATTATATAATATCACTTAAAGGGAGTACACTAACAAGGGATAAAAAAGCATCAGAGTGAGTGGGAAGTTTGTAGGTCTGTGTTTGTCTCACAGACTGCTGCAAATGTTCTTCTTCGGATCAGAAATTCCTAATTATGCTTTCCCTTTTATCTGTGACTTCCTCTTGTTGTATATGACTGTGTTGTGATTTTGTTGGTGTATGCCAATAAAAGGCTGTGTCTGTGAGATCTGTTTTGTTTTTTGCTCGATGGCATTGTTTGTTAGTGTGATTCATTTTTGTGTTTTGTCCTGTTATTTTAAAAGATGTTTAGTTGTAGTCCTGTAGTTGCAAAAAAATGTGGAAGTGTAGTTTTTGGTGTTATATATCGCAAAAATGCTAGTTCGTTTGAATCAAAAGTAGAATCAGAGATTTGGAAGAGACCTCATGGGCCATCCAGTCCAACCCCCTGCCAAGAAGCAGGAATATTGCATTCAAATCAACCCTGACAGATGGCCATCCAGCCTCTGTTTAAAAGCTTCCAAAGAAGGAGCCTCCACCACACTCCGGGGCAGAGAGTTCCACTGCTGAACGGCTCTCACAGTCAGGAAGTTCTTCCTCATATTCAGATGGAATCTCCTTTCTTGTAGTTTGAAGCTATTGTTCTGTGTCCTAGTCTCCAAGGAAGCAGAAAACAAGCTTGCTCCCTCCTCCCTGTGGCTTCCTCTCACATATTTATGCATGGTTATCATATCTCCTCTCAGCCTTCTCTTCTTCAGACTAAACATGCCCAGCTCTTTAAGCCGCTTGTCACAGGGCTTGTTCTCCAGATCCTTGATCATTTTAGTCACCCTCTTATGGACACATTCCAGCTTGTCAATATCATATATATGTGTACATGTATATATGTGTGTGTATATACATCATATATCAAAGAATTTTGTGTGCAGATTTCATCCCATTTCCAAGACACCTCATTTGCAAATATACTTGGAGGGGGTATAAAATGACCTTCAAGCTATGTGAAACACGTGTATATGAAACACTAATAAATATCATGTTTAGACTTGGGTCCCATTTCCAAGATATCACAGAATGCATTTGCAAACATTTCAGAGAATTATTCTTTTGATTTAATCCTATTTTTCCTTTCAATATAGGGACTCAAGGCAGACAAGGGATATTCAAACTATATATGGGAGGTCTATATGATCACCTTCAGGCTATGTGTATGAAGTGGGTATAAAACACCAATGAGAGTCATGTTTGGACTTGTGTCCCATCTCCAAGACATCTCAGTATGTATTTGCAAACATTTCAGAGAATTATTATTTTGATTGACTTTACTTTTATCCTGCTTTTCTCTCAATATAGGGATTCAAGGCAGAAAAGGGATACTCAACCTGTATGTAAATGCTTTGAGAGGTCTATATGATCTCCTCCAGGCTATGTGTATGAAACACAAATGAAAGTCATGTTTAGACTTGGGTCTCATCTCCAAGACACTTCATAATGTGCATCTCATAATCAGGAGGGGGGGGGGTCCTAAATCAAAAACATTTCTGATAAGGAATAGTTAGCCTGCATATAGGGGGCCATAAAAATTAACTTTTATACCTAATGGGCTATAGAATTACCATCAGGCTGTGTGCATAAAGTGGATATGAAAAACCAATGAAAGGGATGTTTAGACTCCTACCTCCAAGACATTTCATTATGTACATGCAAATATTTCAAAACCTGAAAAATTCCTAAATCCAATACACTTCAGGTCCCAAGCATTTCTGATAAGGGATACCCAACCGGTGTGTGTGTGTGTGTATACGCATACATAAAACACACACTTTGGGAAGTCTATAAATTCACTTTCAGGCTGTGTGTATAGGAGGAAACACTAGTGGATATCAAGTTTAGTCCCATCTCCAAGAGATCTCAGTATGTATTTGCAAACATTTTAAATTATTATTATTATTATTATTATTATTATTATTTACTTTAATATTATCCTGCCTTTCTCTCAACATAGGGACTCAAGACAGATAAGGCATACTCAACCTGTATGTAAATACTTTGGGAGGCCTATATTATCACCATCAGGCTATGTGTACAAAGCATATATGAAACACCAATCAAAGTCATGTTTAGACTTGGATCCCATCTCCAAGATACTTCATAACATGCATGCAAATATCTCAAAATCAGGAAGAAGGTTCCTAAATCAAAAACTTTTCCGATAAGGAATAGTTAACCTGTATACAGGGGGCTATAGAATTACCTTCAGGCTGTATGCATAAAGTGCATACGAAAAATCAACGAAAGGGATGTTTAGACTCCTACCTCCAAGACGTCTCACTATGTACATGCAAATATTTCAGAACCTGAAAAGATCCTAAATCCAAAACACTTCTGGTCCCAAGTATTTCTGATAAGGGATACCCAACCCGTATATATACATACTTTGGGAAGTATATAAAATCACTTTCAGGGACTCAAGGCAACTATATACATACTGGGAGGTCTTTATGATCACCTTCAGGCTATTTATTTATTTACGACATTTATACGCTGCCCTTCTCACCCCGAAGGGAACTCATAGCGGCTATGTGTATGAAGTGTGGATAAAACACCAATGAAAGTCATGATCAGACTTGGGTCCCATTTCCACAGTCTCTCCTGCCCATGTATAAAGGGTATAGGAGGAAACACGAATGGATATCAGGTTCAGACTTGGGTGCTATTTCCAAGACATCTTATTACGTGTCCATAAACATTCCCTCAAAATGGGAAGAAAAAAATTCTAAATCTAACCACTTCTGGTCCCAAAACATTTATAACAAGAGATACTTGATCTGTATATACTGAGGGGAGGAGTGTAAAATCACCTTCGAGCTATGTGTATGGAGTGTATACAAAACACCAGTAAAAATCATGTTTAGACTCCCATCTCTAAGTCATCTCATCTATATCTATATATATATAAATGTAATGTTTGTTGGATTAACATAACTCAAAAATAACTGGACGAATTGCATCAAATTTGGCCACAAGACACCTACTAACCCAAGGAGTTGTCAAATGACAAAATAATAATTTCATAACATATAATAACAAATAATAACATCAAAAACAACAAGCAATAATAAAAACAACAAGCAATAAACAAAAATAAACAATACAGTTAATATAACAATACAGTTAATACTTAAGGCCATCCAGTCCAACTCCTTTCACCAGGGCAAGAAAATGTAATCAAAGCCCTCCTGACAAAGAGCCATCAAGTCATAGATAGAGATAGATACGATTCACACACAGAGATATAGCATCCTAGATTTGAAAGGGACCCCTAAAGAAGGACAATGATATGTCGCAAGTTCCAGATTAGGCAAACCAGACAATCACATCAACACTGACAAAGAAACAACAAGAAATACTTTTAACCCACAACCCACAAATGTGGCATTCTGTTAATATTTTTGACCAGTAGCTGGCCATGATGAAGTCAGCAATGCCATCAGCTAACAAAAAAAATAAATAACAAAGCCAGAGGACCTGATGGGATCCCTGCTGAAATCTTAGAAACCAACACTTTCCCATTACTTTATTAGAAACCAACACTTTCCGATTACTTTATTTTCCAGATCACGAGTCTGGGCCACAGCAACGCGTGACAGGGGACGGCTACTATATGAATCTATCTATCTATCTATCTATCTCGTAGATCCAAATCACTTCTGGTCCCAAAGAAACAACAAGAAATACTTTTAACCCACAAATGTGGCATTGTGTTGATATTTTTTGACCAGTAGCTGGCCATGATGAAGTCAGCAATGCCATCAGCTAACAAGAAAAATAACAAAGCCAGAGGACCTGATGGGATCCCTGCTGAAATCTTAGAAACCAACACTTTCCCATTACTTTATTAGAAACCAACACTTTCCCATTACTTTATTTTCCAGATCACGAGTCCGGGCCACAGCAACGCGTGACAGGGGATGGCTAGTATATGAATCTATCTATCTATCTATCTCTCTCCTAGATCCAAATCACTTCTGGTCCCAAGCCTTTTGGATAAGGGACCATCAACCTGGATATACTTTATTGACAACCTGTATGTGTCCATATCCTAATTCTCCATTCATTCATCCATCCATCCATCCCTTGATTTATTCCCCCAAAGTGGCACTGTCTCCCAGGTTTGACAGAAAGAGGAGAAAAGGGGGAAATCCCTCCTCCTCCTCCTCCTGGCCTTACCCCTCCATCGCTTCCTTCCATCTTCCATCCTCCGCCAACAATAGTCCTGCTGCTGCGCTCTCCTTTCCTGCTTTGCTCCTTCCCTTTGTTGCCTTCTTCTCTCTCCTTGGCTCAGGCGGGGGCCTCGCGAGGCTGGCGGCAGGAGCGGCGGGGAGTCGGCATGGCAACCACAGGGGCTCCGGCTCCCGCGCGCGCGCCGCCCCAACTCTCACTCCACGCCGGGCACCGCACACGCTGGCCGCCTCGGAGCGACGGAGGGGAAGGTCGCGCGCCGCTCCTGGGCATGCGCGCGAGAGGCGCCTCAAACCTCTCTTTCTCTCTCTCTCTCTCTGCGCATGTGCAATGAGAGGCAAGGCAGCCGCCGGGCAAAGGTTCCTCCTGCTCGTCTCGAGGCTGCTAATAAAGACGGGCTGCCTCGAGAGTGAAAGTGGAAGGAAAAAAAGAGGGAGAGGCAAACGGTGCATGTCTGGACACTTTATTTTATTTATCGTGTCAGGAGCAAACCAAACAGTTGTATTTAAAAAAAATCAAAGTTTGCAAATTTGGTATTCTGTTAATGTCCTTTGACCAGTAGCTGGCCATGATGACATGAGAGCAATGGTTCCCAAAGTGACCCATTTAAGGTGGAATCAGGTGTCAAACAGGGATGTTATTGCCCCAACTTTATTTTCCATCTTCATTATTTGTTGTTGTTCATTCGTTCAGTCGTTCCCAACTCTTCCTAACCTCATGGACCATCCCACGCCAGAGCTCCCTGTTGGCCGTCACCACCCCCAGCTCCTTCAAGGTCAATCCAGTGTGATGTCTCTACTCTTCACTATTTTATTGCTCTCCTCCCAAGAAGTAAGCGTCTCCTGATTTCCCAGCTGCAGTCTGCGTCTGCAGTCATCTTTGCACCTAGAAATACAAAGTCTGTCACAGCTTCCACGTTTTCTCCCTCTATTTTCCAGTTGTCAGTCATTCTTGTTGCCATGATCTTGGTTTTTTTTTATGTTTAGCTGCAACCCAGCTTTTGCGCTTTCTTCTTTCACCTTGATTAGAAGGCTCCTCAGCTCCTCCTCGCTTTCGGCCATCAAAGTGGTGTCATCTGCATATCTATGGTTGTTAATGTTTCTTCCAGCAATTTTCACCCCAGCCTTATTTATTATTTACAGTATTTATATAACCACACATTAGACATAAATCATATTAAAACAGTACATCACCAAGCATCAAAACAGTAATTAAAACCATAAAACAATCTCATCTGTCGAGTTGCCGTTCCAGTCCTTGTCCCTCTAAAAAGCTGCATACATCTATTGTCCAAAGACCTGGTCCCAGAACCATGATTTTAATTTGTTTCTAAAAATCAGGAGAGAGGGAGCAGATCTTACCTCCTTTGGAAGTGTGTTCCATAGGCGGGGGGGCGGGGGGGGGCAGAGCCAAGAAGGCCCTGCTCCTCGTCCCTGCCAGCTGCATTTGTGTTGTTGACAGGAGCGAGAGCAAAGCCTCCCCAGATGATCTTAAATTGTGAGGTGGGGTGTAGGGGCAGATGCATTCAGACAAGTAAGCTGGGCCAGAACCATATAGAGCTTTATAGGACAAAACCAGCACTTTGAATTGGGCCCAGAGATGGACCGGCTGCCAGTGGAGCTGGCATAACAAGGGGGGTGGTATGCTCCCTGTATGCCGCCCCGGTTAGTAATCTGGCTGCCGCCCGTTAAACTAATTGAAGTTTCCGCACCGTCTTCAAAGTCAGGCCCACGTAGAGCGTTTTGCAGAATCTATTTGGAATGCAACCAGAGTGTCGACCACTTCATCTTGTTGAGAGAAAGTTTCCCACCGGAGTGGAAATCATCTATCGGACAGATGGCAAGCTATTTACCTCAGCAGACTGAAAGCCAAAACCAAGGTCACAACAACATTGGTTATAGAACTCCAGTATGCTGATGACAACATCATCTGTGTGCATTCAGAAGAAGACCTACAAGACACTCTAAACACCAGCTTACGAGAAGCTCGGCCTGTCATTGAACATCGAGAAAACCAAAGTGCTCTTCCAGCAGTCACCAGCCAATCCCTCGCCAATGCCAGAAATACAGCTTAATTGTGTAACATTAGAAAACGTTGATCATTTCCGCTCCCTTGGCAGCCACCACTAAACAAAAGTCAACATTGACACTGAAATACAATACTGCCTGAGTTCTGCAAGTGCGGCTTTTTTCCAAATGAACCAGAGAAAATGCTGTGGCTGTATGACATTCATTGGGTTGTATGAAACTGAGGAGTGATGTAATATGTGACCAGTAACCATTTGCTGAGATTAATGATAACTAAGTCCACATGATTACTTTTTTTTGAACCTTGAATAAAATAACAACTTCATTTTTAAATAGAAAAACCTAACTGCATTGCCGAGTTTTAACTTTTTCCTCAAGCACCAAAGTGTGTTGAGCCATTTGATGAAGGAACATCTTTTCGACTTTGTAATGCTATGTTTCCCTTCCCCCTTTTCTTCATCTGATGTTAAAAGTGGTTTGTGGGGAGCAGATCTACAACACTTCAATGAGCGTGCCCCCGTGTCTAGCAGCACGCCATCCACCGGCAGAGTCATCGGTTTGTTGACACAAGTGTGACTCACCCGCACAGGGAGCCAGCAAAAATTAATCCATGCCACATGTGTGCAAGTTATGCACGGCTTCACTGCTGTGCGCACACACAGTGACACACTCTTCCTCATCCCACTCTGTCCTGAATGAGAGCAGCTGGAGGCAGCAGAAAGAGAAAGCTTTTATTTTCTCCTGTCCTGACTTTGAACTTCACCGTTGGCCTTTGCAGGAAACACACTGCTAGACAAGATAGGTTTTGGATCTCTGGTAAAGCTCTTCTATTCCCTGTCTGACATGCAACATATTTTTTTTCTCCAATGGAGACGATCAGATCTTTTTTTTTTCTACCCCCAACGGAATCACATTATTCTAGGAAAACAAATGCTGAGCTTTGGTGACTATGCGTCTTGTTCACAGTTTGCGAAATCAAACCATGAGATCATGAGAGTAGAGCTGAAAGTGGTATATTTTTAAATACATATAAAAATTTCTTTACTACCTTTCAGATTCTGACATTTTCAAGAGACAGATCTATGGAGAGGAAAGTGTTGGAACTCAGCCACATCCTGCACAAGCTTTGTGCTTACCTACAAAGCCCTAAACGGTCTGGGACCCACCTACCTGCATGACCGCATTTCTGTATACGAACCCACACAATCTCTTCAATCTTCTGGGGAGGCCCTGCTCACGATCCCACCTGCATCGCAAGCAGGATTGGTGGGGACAAGGGACAGGGCCTTCTCTGTGGTGGCCCCTCGACTCTGGAATTCACTCCCCAAGGATATCAGGCATGCCCTGACGCTGGCAGTCTTTAGGAGGAGCTAGAAAACGTGGCTGTTCCAGTGTGCCTTCCCAGAATAGGAAACCCAAAGCACTTGTCCCAAATGCACTTTATTAGAAATCTAGGATTGTCTGCATGCCCTATCTCCTCCAAAAATACCTATCCATTTCACCCGGTCATGCCCAGTTTTTAAATTTTTTAATCCATTACAACTGGCTCTGACACTGATTTTAAATTGTGTCATGCTGTTTTAATGTCTATTGCTTGAGTTATTTATTGATGTATTGTTGTTGTGTTGTTTATTGATGTATTGGGTCTTGGCCTCTTGTACGCCGCACCGAGTCCTTCGGGAGATGGTAGCGGGTTATAAATAAAGGATTATTATTATTATTATTATTATTATTATTATTATTATTATTGACCTCAACAAGGAAATAGGCAGCTAAGTTAGCTGGTAGGGAAAACCCTTCTGCCATTGCCCTCTTTGTCAGCCTCTTTCGGTTATCTCCTTCTATTTCTGTTTGTTAGACATGTACTTCTCAAGGACACACCGCTTTTTAGTCATCGTTTCTAGCCATATGGCAAGTCCCCGAGTCCTTCATTCTGTTCTTCACCTATGAACATGGAAAGAGTCAAGATGTCTCCAGAGAGTTAGTTAAATAGCTAGCTAAGTCCAAACTTTCCTTTATAGGAATGTAGTTCTTTGAATAAAGTCTTTTATTACTTGACTCTACTACTGTGATTGCTGAAGCTCATTCGCTCTACTGTTATGCCCAAGAAGCTTCTGATCTGCTAAAACTGCTGTTGTTGCTGTTGTTGATGATTTGCTTTTTAAATACCTTTGCCTTTTGGAAATTCCCCAACGAAAGACGCCGCAGCTAGTACAGTGGGTTAAACTGCCAGCTACAGAAGATCTTGCTGACCAGAAGGTTAGCAGTTCAAGCCACAGCTCAGGGTGAGCTCCCACCATCAGCCCTAGCTTCTGCTTACCTAACAGTATGAAAACAACAATGTGAGTAGTTAAATATGGTGGGGAGGTAAAAGGTGCCCCTGAAGACGTGCTGGACAACAGGCTCCTCAGCATGAAAAATGGAACAACAGTGCCTCTTCATGGCCGAGTCGAGCACAGCCTCCAGATGCCGGAAATGAAAAAAAGAGGGAAGCTTTGCTTCTGTTTATGTACTATCTCTTTGTTGTCAGTTGTATAACCACATTGAATGTTTGCCAAATATGGACTCTGTAATTCGCTCTGAGTTCCCTCAGGGAGATGGAGCAGAAAATGAATCTATATAAATAAAAATGTAATGTTTGTTTGTGGGAGTAACAAAACTCAAAAACCACTGGACGAATTGCCATCAAATTTGGCCACAAGACATCTACTAACTCAAGGAGTGACCATCACTAAAAAATTGATTTTTTTTTATTTGGGAGTTGTAGTTGCTGGGATTTATAGTTCACCTACAATCAAAGAGCATTCTGAACCCCACCAGTGATGGAACTGAACCAACCTTGGCACACAGAACTCCCCTGGCCAACAGAAAATACTGGAAGGGTTTGGTTGGTACTGATCCTGAGTTTTGGAGTTATAGTTTACCTACACCCAGAGAGCACTGTGGACTCAAACAATGAAGGATCTAGACAAAAATTGGCACAAATACTCCATATGCCAAAATATGAACACAGATGGAGTTTAGGGGATATAGACCTTGACATTTGGGAGTTGTAGTTGCTGGGATTTATAGTTCACCTCCAATCAAAGAGCATTCTGAACCCCACCAACAGTGGAATTGGGCCAGACTTGGTACACAGAACTCCCTTGACCAACAGAAAATACTGTGTTTTCTGGTAGTCTTTGGCGATCCTTCTAACACCCCCTCACGACCCCCCCCCCCAGGGTTCTGACCCCCAAATTGAGAAATGCTACCTTAAGGCCATCCAGTCCAACTCCCTTCACCAGGGCAAGAACACATAACCAAAGCCCTCCCTCCTGACAAAGAGCTATCCAGCCATAGAAATAGATATGTATGATTCACACACACATGTATATGATAGTTATAATATCATAGATTTGAAAGGGATCCCTAAAGAAAAACAATTCTATGTTCCAGAGTAGGCAAACCAGACAATCTCCACATCAACACTGACAAAGAAACAGCAAGAAATACTGTTTACCCACAAACAGAAAGAAATCACATATATTAGAAACCGGCACTTTCTCATAACTTTATTTTCCAGATCACCAGACTGGGCCACAGCAACGCGTGGCAGGGGATGGCTAGTAAAGTATATTATTAAAAGAAGTAGAACCCAAACGATGTTGACTGTTAATTATTATTTCGATTCTCTCAAGCTTCATGATAAGAATAGGGGACAGATGGGGTAACGGTTCTGGACCCCACTTGCAAAATTAGGATACAATGCTCTGAGATAAATTAATACAAACTACAAATAAGCCACATCTAAGGGAAACCCTCTATTTATTACTCAAATTAGTACCCATACAAATGAATATACATGCATTTGTATAAACTGCCTTGAAGCTAGGAAAGACGGAATATTTTGTACAATTATAAATAAATGCCATGTTGACAATATTTATAAAACAGAAGTAATATAGCTTCAGAAAATTACAAACCTTAGCAACAGTACTATAAAAGACACCACACAGATTTCTTTGTTACTAATTTTGAAACCGCATGTGCTGACATGAAGTGAAAGATGAGAAGATAATGAGATATTTAAGGTCTCAGATTTGTGGAGGGCTATAAGACATTTATGGAGGAATGAATGAAAAGAAGCAACGGATTAGAGAGATTTGTTAAGGAAATTAAACAAACATTTGTCTGGATGCTGGAACACTACAGAAGCTGAGGAAAGATATACACAACTGGGCTGTCAATTAGAAAAGCTTTTGAGTCTCTTTAAGAGAGGAAAGTGGCAGAATAATAATAATAATAATAGATCCAAAACTGAAATGACCTATTATTATTGTAATATACTGTAATACGTTTAGTTGACCTGGATATTTTATCAGGACTCGTGCAGGACAACGACCAGAAACAAGTGCAAAAGTACCAAAGATAATAGATTAATTAGTATTATTGGTTTAATTCATGCAGATTTGATTAATATGTTCTCTCTAAGAATCTCCAGGTCCTCCAGTGTGATTTTATAGTCACCTTCCATTGGTTGTTGACTACTCTGCTGGTTCGGCTGTACCAAAAGCTCCAACTTCCTTTTCTTTCTTTGAGTGTTTGCATGTATTCCAGAGTTCCATGCATTTTGCAATAAGGTGACTTCCTTGGTTTGCAATTGTAGAGCCAATGACCCATCAATCATTGTTAAGAGCTCTGGGAGGAGAGGGAGCCATTTTAGGTCAGTCTTGCATTGGAAAGCTTAGCTACCGGATGTGGATTAGCTCCACCTGCAGAGAAGCTTCATTTCTCACAGCATCTGGGGGGAAACAGCATCCAGGGGGAACAGCATCCGGGGGAAATTCCAGGGGAAAACAGTTCCAAAGGACTCCAGCTGGAGAATCTACAAAGCCTTGACTGGTAGGTCTACTTGGGACCCAAGAAGCAGTTTGGAGCCGGGAGTAGAGCCCACACCAGCAAAGTTTAGAAAGTAGATTGCCCAAGGAACGGTTAAAAAGGGATTTCCTCTTAAAGAAAAGAAACAGTTCACGAAGCCAGTTGCCTGTCCCTTGTGGACAAGATTAAGAAAGCCACCAGTTGATTCAAAGCCTTGAAGCATTTGTTTAATTTGTTGAAGATCTAAGAAGTATTCGATTGTTTGTTGAAGACTTAAGCAATAAGAAAGGACTTTGTTAAACCTTTCAAGCTTCTAAAGACTCTGTATAGGAAAATCCTTAGGGCCTCTCACTCGAGGCACCTCAGTTTCCCGCTGGGCACAAAAAGCACGTCCTGTTCAAAAGCCAACTGCTATAGGCTCAGTGCGTGACAGCACAACTACAGTCCATCAAGTTAAAAAGGGACCTTTTTATTCATGGTTCTTCCACTTTTGAGAGGTCCTGAGTACCTAGTTTTGGAAAATAGCATTCAAAACCTTTTGGGAAAACCAGGAATCTCCACAGGCTTTTGGAAGCATGACCCTTTTGGAGATTAATTGGCATCCACAGTATTTGAAATAATTATAACCTATTGGAAAGGCATGACCTTGTTAGAGATCGTAACCTTTTGCAAAGTATGATCTTCCTGAGAAGAGTTAAAAACTCATTTGTGTCAACTTTCAGTGGTAAATATCCACAAGTATTCATGCAAGGCAATTTAAGCTTCTCAGCTGTTAGACTGATATACCATCAGAGACAAAGATATCCCAGTGCACAAAAAAACCAGCAGAGTTTCAGAAGTGTTAATTCAGTTGCCCAAAACAACATCTCCTCTCCCTTAAAATATTTTGGTTTAAATCATGCTCTCAAAAGACCAAAAATAAAGTAGTCTTTGTTAAAATAACATAGTTGGTATAATCACAAACTTCAAGTATTCAGCATACAGGTACATTGCATATCAATTCAGTTACAGATAAGATTTGAAGTAGTTTCTATGTGCAGATAACACAGGGCATCTTTCTTATCATCAACAGTCCAAAGTCTAAGCATCTCTCCAATCTGAGAGTCTAATGGATTCTCTACAGCAGGGGTCCTCAAACTTTTTAAACAGAGGGCCAGGTCGCAGTCCCTCAAACTGTTGGAGGGCCGGATTATAATTTGGAAAAAAAACATGAATGAATTCCATGTACATTGCACATATCTTATTGGTAGTGCGCAAAAAAAACCCACATAAAAACAATACAATAATTAAAATGAAGAACATTTTTAACCAATACAAATTTATTAGTATTTCAATGGAAAGTGTGGGCCTGCTTTTGGCTGATGAGATAGGATTGTTGTTTCTGTTGTTGTTATTGTTGTGTGCTTTCAAGTCATTACAGACTTAGGTTGACCCTGAGTGAGGGCCGGGTAAATGACCTTGGAGGGCCATATCCAGCCCCCGGGCCTTAGTTTGAGGACCCCTGCTCTACAGTCTGAAAGTCTAATGGAGTCTGAGGTCTGAATAGTCCCAGATCTGGTCACATGGTCTGCAGCCCGCCCCCCGCCCCCCCAATAACAGAGTTAAGGGAAAACTGCATACCAATACACACATATACAATACAGTAAGCAATCTGAGTTATACAAATAACTAGTATAGGAGGTTTGTAGAAGGTTGCTATTTCCAACACCCAGCCCTAGTGAATCTGGAGGACTCACTGTGCTTATAAGGGTGTGGGGGGGGGGGGGATAAATCACTAGTCCAAAACCAAAATTAGCCTCTTATGAGAGGAAAGCTTACAGAAACTGGCATGTGGTAGCTACTTCATACTAAAACTCTTGAGAAAAATGCTAGCTGCAAGTTTCTGTAAGTGCCAGGGAGGAAAGACAAAGAGAACAATAACAGTTAAAGGGTTACAATTGTTGGGCCAACATGAACAGCAGTTTCATCACAAATAACATTCTTAATCGTCTCTGCAGTCCAGAGGAAATATGTATTTTCTCTTACCATAATATCAGCCTAAAAGAGAAAACAAAGGGAGGCAATGTCATGAGGGAGACCTGGGATCCCTATCTATCTCCAAAGTTCACTAGGCTTTCAGGTCATAAAGAGATATGATGCCATCTAGACTACTTTGAACTATTTGGAGGAAAGGCAATATCTAAATGGAATAAACCATTAACCACAAGGAAAATGTTATTTCAATATTTTTCAAATAAAAACTATAACCCTCAGAGAAAATGGTCTCTCAAACTCCTAGGCTCTGGTATGTGTCACCTATCCAAAAATGTCAACCAGTAGAGGCTGAAACATCACCTTCCCCCTCCTGATGACTAAACAAGCAGACAGATTGATTCAGTGTTGTTGGTACTATACTTTTCTTCTGCAAGAGTCTGCAAACAGATTTCTTTAGGTGGAATACAGAGAGAGAGAGAGAGAGAGAGAGAGAGAGCAAGAGATCAATCTATGCACCATCCCTGCCTCTGGGGCAAAGTTTTCAAGCCTAGGGTGGAGCCATCCAGTGCCCGGGTTCACATATCTTGCTGCTTAGCCTCCAGCTGTAAGTTCTCCAACTGTGCAATGAGTTGTGCGACAAGCTGATCTGGAAATCTTACTGTACTCCAAGACATCTGGTAATAATTTGGTTGGTGAAAGGGTATGACAGAATATTGTGTCATGTGAAAACCTCAAACAGTTCAGTTTCCAGATGACTGGGCAGTGGGGGATATGTACTGTGGTTACACTCAGAAACTAGACTATTGGAACACTGCCATTGTTATATCAGATCAGGAATATGAGATGCTATTTGAACACTGATTAGATTTCCCATCTCGTTGTCGCGATTACAAGAGCCCTGCAAGGTAGTCCCATGTTATC
This sequence comes from Anolis sagrei, assembly GCF_037176765.1. Taxonomy (NCBI): domain Eukaryota; kingdom Metazoa; phylum Chordata; class Lepidosauria; order Squamata; family Anolidae; genus Anolis; species Anolis sagrei. Next base: position 158,575,456 of record NC_090022.1, read on the forward strand.
CACAGCAGGAATATGTCATTTCATTCCGTTTAATGGAATCCCAGACAGTCATTCTCTCAAGCAGGACATTTCATTTCAGTCCCACTTCAATTCCTCCCCTGACCCTTTTCACTCCACATTCTGCAGCTACTGAATGTTCACAGTCTTCATTGCCCATGCTGAATACGTTTCTCCTTTTTCTCAATGGCAACATTAAACTATAGTATTCCTGCTGCATAACAGCTATCTATAGCAGGGATCCTCAAACTAAGGCCCGGGGGCCAGATGCGGCCTTCCAAGGTCATTTATCCGGCCCTCGCTCATGGTCAACTTAAATCTGAAACGACTTGAAAGCACACAACAACAAGAATGGAAAAATGTTTTTAGTGATAAGACGCTGATGACTTGTGTTATATAGTTTTTATTGTTTTATTGCTTTTATATGGTTTATATTATATGTAATGCTTTTAACTGTGTTTTATGTTGTTTAGGGGCATTGACTGTAAACTGCCTCAAGTCGCCTTCGGGCTGAGAGGGGTGGTATATAAATATGGTAAACAAACAAACAAATAAATCTCATCACCCAAAAGTAGGCCCATACTCCCCATTGAAATACTAATAATTTTATATTTGTTAAAATTGTTCTTCATTTTAATTATTATATTGTTTTAGAGTGTTTTGTTTTGGTTTTTTTGCACTACAAATAAGATATGTGCAGTGTGCATAGGAATTCATTCATATATTTTTTTCAAATTATAATCCGGCCATCCAAAAGTTTGAGGGACTGTGACCTGGCCCTCTGTTTAAAAAGGGACCCTGATCTATAGCTTCAGAAGAAGTAAACCTGCATATGGGAAAGAGGGCTATGACTGGAAGAGAGTTGCTTGCTTACAGCTACCAATGAAGCTCATGGCAAAGGAGAGATTCAAGAAGAATAGGAACTATTAGAATCAAAACGTATTGCTGTATGATAGAAACTTTGCTCAGAGAGTAGAGGGGGTATTGTTGGATGGCGGCTTCCAGAATCCTAGTAGCCAAGCTGATTGAATTATATAACTTTTCTAAGTTCTGATTTCTCACCAAAACAGTGGAGGAAAGTTAAGCACATCCAACAAAATTCCCTGACCTGGCTGGCATCATTTCCTGATTACTTCTGACCTACCAAACTCTAATAAACTGCAACATGATTTGGTAAGTTGGCAGAGAATGAGGCTAGCTAAGCCACCGTAGGGCGTGCTTACTGACAGATCTAGAGGAGAGATTGTCCTAATGGAGGAGCACTCTGGCCTTAAGCACATTCAGTTAAAACACTTTAAGGGTGGTGCAGATGCTCTAGGTACATGGGGTTTCCCCTCGCCATTCCTTGCATGTTTCAGTCTGCCTTCTTGAATTGCAGCCAAACACTCACAGGCAACTGGAGGTTCAGCTAGAACATCAGTCGACAGTAAGGCAGAAAGTATTGTGGCACCTTTAATATGAACGAGGTTTAGTTGGCATGTGTGTTCGTCGGCTTCAGCTTACTTCATCAGATGTAGATGTGGGTTGCAGTTCATGAATACTTATGTCATGTAAAACATACTAGGCTTTAAGGTGGCCCCTGCTCCAAATCCCTAGGAACACAGATACACCTCACTACCTCTGAGGATGCTTGCCATACATACAGGCAAAACGTCAGGAGAGAATGCCTCTAGAACATGGCCATATAGCCCGAAAAAACCTACAACAACCCAGTGATTCTGGCCATGAAAGCCTTGGACAATACATTGTAACACAGATACTTTCCCTTTAATAAATTAGACAGATTAACAATATGTCCTCTTCAAAAATTGGCTTTTTTCTTCTTCAAGGAATTAAGAAAGGAAATGCTTCTGTTTGGAAAGTGTTTCAGGCAGAAGGGCTGTCCAAGTTCATCTTTAAAATGGAGAACCAGAGCATCAACAGAAAGGAAAGCAAGGACCTTTGAGAAACACGGTGTCTAGGGTCAGCCTCCCATCAGGCCAGGAGTAGGAAAAGTGCAGTCTGTTGACTAGGATTGCCAAAACAGGACTATCCTAGGCCCTAAGATTTCAGCACCCAAACCTAAGACCTCTTCTACATTGCCATATAAAATCCAGATTATCTGATCTGTACTGGATTATGTAGCAATGTAGACTCATATAATCCAGTTCAAAGCAAATACTGTGGATTACCTTTTTTGATCATCTGGGTGATATGGAAGTGTAGAAGGGTCTTAAAACCATGGGATGACCTCTTGTGACATCATAGGAAGAAGGCACTAAGATATTATAATGATGATGCCACATGGGATAGCTCGGGTCCTAGTATGTCATTAGGCATGGTATCATAAGCATCGGAGCCACCAGTGGCGCAATGGATTAAACCAGGGGTCCTCAAACTTTTTAAACAGAGGGCCAGGTCACAGTCTCTCAAACTGTTGGAGGGCCGGATTATAATTTGAAAAAAAAGATGAATGAATTCTTATGTGCACTGCACATGTCTTATTTGTATACAAATACACTTAAAACAATACAATAATTAAAATGAAGAACAATTTTAACAAATATAAACTTATTAGTATTTCAACGGGGAGTGTGGGCCTGCTTTTGGCTGATGAGATAGGATTGTTGTTGTTGTTGTGTGCTTTCAAATTGTTTCAGACTTAGGTTGACCCTGAGTGAGGGCTGGGTAAATGACCTTGGAGGGCCGTATCCGGCCACCGGGCCCTAGTTTGAGGACCCCTGGGTTAAACCCTTGTGCCAACAAGACTGCTGACCAAAAGGTCTGTGGTTCGAATCCGAGGAGCGGGTGAGCTCTTGTCTGTCAGCTCCAGCTTCCCTTGCAGGGACATGAGAGAAGCCACCCACAGGATGGTCAAACAACCTGGGCAAACTCTTTGCAGACAGCCAATTCTCTCACACCAGAAATGACTTGCAGTTTTTCAAGTTGTTCCTGATACGAAAAAAAAACCCCAAAACATAAGCATCAGCTGTGGTTGCACCTTCCACACTATCTACTCCTGTGAAACAATAAGGCATGATTGCCACCGTGAGGGAGCCAATTCAGGAAGGTGGCAAGTGGCAAGGGAATCAGAGGGAATAGCTCAGGGGAGGTATTTTCCAACCAGAATCTATGTTTTCCAACCAGAATCTGCCAGCTGAAATAGCAATTCATTCTACACTAAGGATAGGAATAATCAGAGGTGGCCCTAGGTAATTTTCAACAGTAAGCAAACAGTATTTTGGCGCCCCCCCAACCAATCACTGATATATATTTTCTGTTCGTCATGGGAGTTCTGTGTGCCATATTTGATTCAATTCCATCATTGGTGGAGTTCAGAATGCTCTTTGATTGTAGGTGAACTATACATCCCAGTAAGTACAACTCGCATATGTCAAGGTCTATTTTTCCCCAAGAGCGCCTCAAGAGCGCTCCTGGGCAAAATCAACTATGCTGCAAATGCTTACTTTGCGTAATGGGTTGAGCTGCCCCTGGGAATCATACAAGTCTCCAGATGTTGCTAGACTACAGCTCTCAACACTCTGGCGAGCACAGAGATAGCTAGGAATGCTGGGATCTATTATTCCAAAAAAACCAGAGAACCACCCAATTCCCAAGCCCACTTGGATAATTGCAGGGCTATTTTTCATCACAGAATCAATCTTCTGACATTACAGCAATTGGTAGTTAAACTGGCTAGTTGGTAAATATGTCTTTTCTTTTTCCTTTTCTTTTTCCAAAGCTTTGTCCATGCAACAGAATGAGGTGTGACAAAATGGACTATACCACTTCAGACTACAGAGGGGTGTAGGATAATTTATTGCAAGTAGAAAAGTCCTTGGAAGTAGAAAAACTTGCTCAATAGAAACTGTGTAATAACAGTTGCCAGCTTTCTATAGTCATTGTATAGGGAAACAAATATTTTCTGAATTCCTCTGTTTCAGAAAGAAAGGGAATATATTCCACACATCAGTTCAGTAAAAATTTCTCACCATCAGGTTTGGTTAAGCTTTATGAATACCAGAAGGCAATACAGTTACCACATTCTTCTGGAATTCAACTGCTAGTTTAGGATTTTATTACAATCCCCATGATACACAGGTCTTGAAGCATAAAACACCAGAAGCTGGCGTGCTTGTAAAAAAGTGGAGGCATAACATATACAGAACTGCATTTAGGATAAACTAAATGAAGAATGATAGAATCATAGAGTTGGAAGAGACCACATGGACCATACAGTTCCAGTTCCAATTCCTTGCCATGCAGGGAAAGCACAATCAAAGCACCCCTGACAGATGGCCATCCAGACTCTGTTTAAACATTTCCAAGGAAGGAGTTTCTACTGCACTCAAAAGGCAGAGAGTTCCACTGTTGAACAGCTCTTATGGTCAGGAAGCTTTTCCTAATGTTCTAGTGGAATCTCCTTTCTTGTAATTTGAACCCATTGGTCCAAGTCCTGGTCTCCAGGGCAACAGAAAACAAGCCTGGTCTCTCTTCCTTGTGCCATCCTTTCATATGATTTATATGTGATCATGTCATCTCTCAACCTTCTCTTCTGCAGGTTAAATATACCCAGCTCTTTAAGACAATCCTCATAGGGATTCAGACCCTTGATCATTTTAGTCACCCTCCTCTGGACACCTTCCAGCTTGTCAATCTCTCTCTAGAATTGCAGTGCTCAGAGTTGGACACAGTGTTATTCCAGTTGAGGTCTGACCAAAGCAGAATAGAGGGACATCATGATTTCCCTTGATCTAGACACTATAGACATTTTGATGCAGCCCAAAGTCCCATTGATGTTATAGCTGCTGCATCACACTGTTGGCTCATGTTCAATTTGTTGTCCACAAAGACTCCAAGATCTCTTTCACTTGGATTGTTGGCAAGCCAGACATCACACATCCTGCATCTGTGCATTTCATTTTTTTCTGCTTGTTGAACAGTTGCTGGTTTCCTCCTTATAGAATCATAGAATCATATAGTTGGAAGAGACCTCATGGGTCATCCAGTCCAACCCCTGCCAAGAAGCAGGAATATTGCATTCAAAGCACCCCTGACAGATGGCCATCCAGCCTCTGTTTAAAAGCTTCCAAAGAAGGAACCCCCACCACACCCCCGGGCAGAGAGTTCCACTGCCGAATGGCTCTCACAGTCAGGAAGTTCTTCCTCATGTTCAGATAGAAACTCCTTTCTTGTAGTTTGAAGCCATTATTCTGTGTCCTAGTCTCCAGGGAAGCAGAAAACAAGCTTGCTCCCTCCTCCCTCTGACTTCCTCTCACATATTTATATATGGCTATCATATCCCCTCTCAGCCTTCTCTTCTTCAGGCTAAACATGCCCAGCTCCTTAAGCCGCTCCTCATAGGGCTTGTTCTCCAGACCCTTGATCATTTTAGTTGCCCTCCTCTGGACACATTCCAGCTTGTCAATATCCCTCCTTACTGGAGAAGATGGCAATTCTCAGCAAAAATAAAACAAAATCAAGGAAGAATTGCAACAAAAATTTATTGCGGAGAGTGGTTTGTTATGGGCCCAAGAACTAATTATCTTCATATAAGAATATTTCCTAGTGTTTAGCCACCCAAACCTCATGATTATACAGTCAGTCCCCTGTATCCACAAATTCTATAGCCATGGATTCAACTATACACTTCTTGGAAATATATATATATATAAAATCCAAATAGAAAACCTTAATTTTGCCATTTTATATTAATGATATCATTTTACTACACCATTGTTTATAATGGAACTGGAGTATCCATTGATTTTGGTATCTACATGAGGTCTTGGAACCAACTCTTGGGGATGCTGAAAGCTTCTGTATACCACTAGCAGGAAGCTGGCCCGTGGCTCTGTACAAAAATAAATTCAATGTAATGTTAGATACCCTCATAATTGTAACAGTTCATGGGGTGCTAAGGATTTTCTGACTTAGTAGAAGGATTCTGCAAGATAAAGCAATGGTGGTTAGAGTGATGTCAAACTTGTATAACAGTAATGTAAACAGATACTTTTATTTTATTTTATTTTATTTTATTTTATTTTATGAGACACAATTTTACTGTACCATTGCATAAAATGGGACTTGAGCATTCAATGATTCTGGTATCCATGGAGCCAAAGCCTAACAGATATCAAGGGCAAGGGTTCACCTCACAATGAAGGTGGGAAAGAGAGAGAGATTAGATTCATCAAATTCAATGGAAACTAATATTATGGGAAAGTCTTACTGTGTAGAAACCTTTCAGCTTGCCTTTTTTCTTCTCCTTTTCATTTTCACTACGGCCATAAGGATACCAAACTGTGCCATTTACAAGCAGTAAACAACAGAGGGTGCTGCCTACGCATTGAGGAGTCAACATATCTTCTCTGGCGATGGGTGATAATTTCATTTCTGTCCCCTTTTGATAATTTGCTTCAATTTGCACATTTCTTCATATTCGCGAAGGAAAGAACTTGAGAAACAAAGAAAATTGTGAAAGGCACACACTTATCTATTCAGACTCAAAGTGCTGAGTATTTCCAAAGCCCCACAACTCTACCATACCATGGAGTTTCATAATGCGGTTTGACTGCATTGAACTCTATTGTTTTCAATTAATGACTGTTATGATAATTTGGTTATGATTGCTATTGTTTTAACTTTTTATGTATGTATGGCGGGCCCCTTCCCCAGTTTTGCCCCATTAGAGGTGGTTCAGTCCAAGTTTCTGAGATCGGCCTTGCAGGTACCTAAATGCGTTTCTAATGCCACCCTGCGACTAGAGACGGGTTTTATGAGAGTGGAGGCCAGGGTGTGGGTGGCCATACTTAACCTCTGGCTCAGACTGTCCCGTGCACCCCTTGGCCTTGCCCCACTAACCATGGAGGATGACTTCCAATCCACATGGAAGCAGGCGGTAGCATCCAAAATCTCCTCGTTGGGATTTTCTCCAGGTCTACTATTAGCTATGGATTACAATCAAGCCAAAGCACTTATTAAACAACATATCACAGACACAGAGCGCCAACTAGATCTGGCCTCGGCTCCAAGCTTCCTTATCAGTGAAGACAGCAGATACCTTGCCTCCCCTATGGCATATTTAACATACTTAGAGGTTCCTCTTCATCGAAGGGCTTTCACCCTGGCCCGATGCCACTCTCTCCCATCAGCTGTACTTGAAGGCCGCTACCGGAAGATCCCTTTCCCAGAGAGGCTCTGCCCCTGTGACTCGGGTCATGTAGAAACAATAGAACATGTGCTCCTTCAGTGCCCGTTCTACAGGGATATCCGTGCCAGGCTTATCTTACCTCTGATAGACAAGCACCCAGGCCATTCAGGACAATTTTATACCTCCCTGCTACTTGCAGATACTAATTCAGCTACAACCTACAATGTCGCAAAGTTCTGTGCAGCAGCATACAAAATCCGCCAGGGAATGACTAGTTCCAAAAGTCAACTGTGTGTCCAGTAATCTTCTTCCCTGAATCTACAATTTGGTGATGGATCTGGGCATTGTATGTTTTTACCCTGTTCCCCCTTCTGCTCCCTCACCCATATTGTGTTTTTAGTAGTTATATTTATATTTTTAATGTACCAAACATGCCAAGTTTGTCTGGAAATGTGACACTATTTACTGTGCTGGTCAATGACCGAAATAAATATTTTGATTTGATTTGATTTGATATGTATGTATGGTTTTATACTGTGTCATTGATTTGTGGCATCGAATTGCTGCCTATGTTAGCTGCTCTGAGTGTCCATCCCCCCCCCCCCCGGGGGGGGGGGGGGGTTGAGAAGGGTGGGGTAAAATGCTGTAAATCAATAAATAAATGAACTGCATTATATGAGTTTACACTAACATATAACGCAGTTCAATACACTTAAGCTGCATTATGAAACTGTATCATATTACAGTGTAGTAGATAAAGGTAAAGGTTTCCCCTGGATATTAAGTCCAGTCATGTCCGACTCTGGGGTGTGGTGCTCATCTCCATTTCTAAGCCAAAGAGCTGGTGTTGTCCATAGACACCTCCAAGGTCATGACTGCACGGAACGCCGTTACCTTCCCATTGGAGCGGTACCTATTGATCTACTCACATTTGCATGCTTTCGAACCTAACAGTTCTAACAGTGAGTATATAAATAGGTACCACTTTGGCGGGGAAGTGCCGTAAGAAAAGGCACACATGCAGACATGCCAGCGATTCGATTGGGAGAGCGTCTAAAGACGACAAAGCTCCTCATCATTGAAGGTGGAGCAACAGCATCCCCCGTGGCCGAGTCAAGCACAGCCTCCAGATGCCAGAGATGGAAAAAGCTGGAAAGCCTTTACCTCTGTTTATATACTGTCTGTCTTCGTTAATTGTATAACAGTATTGAATGTTTGCTATATATGTGTACTATAATCTGCACTGAGTCCCCTCGGGGAGATAGGGCGGAATACAAATAAAGTATATTATTATTATTATTATTATTATTATTATTCATTGCTGAAGAAGAATCAAGCATACATCTCAATAAACCTCATAATTACCATGTAAAGTAAAACTAGTGATTATATTAACTCCATGGATGCATTGACACTGTAGAATTAATTCAGTTTGACACCACTTTCTAGATCAATGCTATGGTATATTATGAGCTGTAGTTTTACAGTTTTAGCCTTCTCTGATGCCTCACCAACCACAGCTCGTATGATTCCATCTCATTGATCCATAAAGTAGTGTCAGACTACATTAGTCTACAGTGTAGATGCACCCTTTTTTACAGGCTGAGAGGTGGCCAGTACTTAGCCTAACCCTAATCAGTGTGTTCACAGCTCTTGTCAGCACTTGGGAAAGTTAATTTAGATTATACTTCCCAAGCCAGCAGATTCATGACTTTGGTTTCTGGAAGATCTTAAGAATTTTATTTTGTGTATTTATTTAACATCCTACCTTTTTATCTGGAAATCATTAAAGATCATAGATAAAATTAGTTAAAGCTTATCAAAAAAAATAAAAAAATAAATCATATTTTAGTATAATTATTTTAAAGGATACAAAAGTTGCAAACATAGATAAACAAAACACACTGCCCGACAACAGGAAAGCAGAGAGGGAGCCAGCTTGGATCTGTTCGTGGAAGAGCATTGCAGAGAGTAGCAGCAGCTACGGAGAAGATTTCCTCTTGCATCTTCATCAAGCCAGCCTGTGATGGTTGTGGGACCAAGAGAAAGACTTCTTCTGAATATTATAGTGCCCTGGCAGATTCACACTGGGAATATATGGTCTTTCAGATACTCTGGACCTAAGCCATATTAAATCATTTATAGGTCACGGCCAGCACTCTGAATTGAGCCCTGAATCAAACCAGTAGCCAAGGAAGCTGTTGTAACAAGAGAGTGATATGTTCCCAATAACTGAATTATAGTGCAAAAGAAATTACTTTTAAAAACTATTGAACTAAAAACTTCTTGATTTATTATTTTGTCTAAAACTCAAGCAACATGCAGAAACTGGCAGGGGACATTGTCTTCTATCCAGGCAGCCCCAAGTTATGAACAAGATAGGTTCTGAATTTGTTTGCAAGACAAAACAGGAACTTTTAAAAAGTGTAACTCAAGCCAAATATATATATATATATATATATATATATATATATATATATATAGCTTTGGATAGTATAGGGAAGGGATAACACTCCCGTCGTGTTTGTTTTGCAATCTGAGCCCTTGTACAAAAGATTTTTACCTCACTTTCTGTCCCTGTGATCATTGGCTTTCGAAAAATGTGAGTTGTTGTGGAAACAAGGATCGGTGATCAGTGGAGATACCTTTTTCCCATGATAACTCTTTCAGGAATGAATTTCACTTCCGAGGTGTAGATTTCTCTCATTTCCTGTTGTCTCACCCGTTTGTAACTTTGAGTCGGATGTTTGTAACTGCCTGTACATACTTGAATAATAAGATGCTGGATAAAAATGGAGGCTGGAATAAATAAATAAATCTAAATAAATATAAATGTAATGTTAGTTCGTGCTACCATCAGAACTCAAAAACCACTGGGGGAATTGACACCAAATTTGGACACAAGACACCTAACAGTCCAATTTATGTCCTCCACTCGAAAAAAAATGATTTTGTCATTTGGGAATTGTCGTTGCTGGGATTTATAGTTTACCTACAATCAAAGAGCATTCTGAACTCCGCCAATGATGGAATTGGGCCAAACTTAGCAAACAGGGCTCCCATGACCAACAGAAAAAACTGGAAAGGTTTGGTGGACATTGACCTTGAGTTTGGGAATTATAGTTCACCCACATCCAGAGAGCACTGTGGACTCAAACAATGATGGATCTGGACCAACCTTGGCACGAATATTCCATATGCTCAAATATGAACACAGATGGAGTTTAAGGGAAATAGACCTTGACATTTGGGAGTTGAAGTTGCTGGGATTTATAGTTCACCTACAATCAAAGAGCATTCTGAACTCCACCAATGATGGAATTGAACCAAACATGGCATACAGGACTTCCATGACCAACAGAAAAAACTGGAAAGGTTTGGTGGACATTGACCTTGAGTTTGGGAATTATAGTTCACCCACATTCAGATGGTACTGTGGACTCAAACAATGATGAATCTGGACCAACCTTGGCACGAATATTCCATATGCCCAAATATGAACACAGATGGAGTTTAAGGGAAATAGACCTTGACATTTGGGAGTTGTAGTTACTGGGATTTATAGTTCACTACAATTAAAGAGCATTCTGAAACCCACAAATGACAGAAATGGGGCAAATTCCCACACAGAACCCCCATGACCAACAGAAAATACTTAAGGCCATCCAGTCCAACTCTCTTCACCAGGGCAAGAAAATGTAATCAGAGCCCTCCAGACAAAGAGCCATCCAGCCACAGATATAGATCGATAGATATGATTCTCCCTCACACACACAGATATAGTATCATAGATTTGAAAGAAACCCTTAAAGAAGGACTATGATATGTTGCATATTCCAGAGTAGGCAGATCAGACACTCTCCACATCAACACTGACAAAGAAATACTGTTTACTCACAAGCATAAAAGAATTACATATATTAGAAACCAACACTTTCTCCTTACTTTATTTTCCAGATCACCAGACTGGGCCACAGCAATGCGTGGCAGGGGACAGCTAGTAAATAAATAAATAAATAAATAAAGTATTACGCCGAGTAGCCTAGGTCTCATATTGCACCATGATATTGTAGAGGGTTCACCTGGGTATGATGCTATGGGAACAGACATTGTGGTTAGTTCGCAGGGAGACTTGTTTCACATCAAAGTGCTGGTAAGTTTGTAATAATTTTCTTGTTGTACTAAGGTGGCTCAAAAATAATCATTGACACACGTAGGGCTACCTCCAAAACAAGCTGTTTTGAATAAATTATTATTTTACTTGAATAAGTCTTTGCTGAAGGGAGGAGAGAACGGTCTTAGGTAGTATTTTTGGAATTTTGGAAAGAAATGGCTGATATAAAAGACAACCACAGCTTTAATTTTCATGAATGATGAATGAAGTAAACTCTGCTATTTGCACTTCAATTGTTATACCCCTATTTATTTATATTGTCAGAAGTGAATTGATGGTACCGTTATAATGTATTTAAAAACACAAAGTTAAACACTTGGCATTATGCTAAATGTTCTTTGACCAGAAGATGGCCACTTGGAATGCCTAGCAAAACCCTCTTATAGTGACGAAGCAATGGGGATATTAGGAGGGGAGAGGCTGACTACCCACAAAAGATTACTACTGCCACATCAGCTCTAGATTATTAAATATGGTTTTCTGTGGGCGAGCCGTGACTACTGGATGGCAGGTGTTCCGTATCAGAAACTAGAGCTGATGTAGTCTCTCCAATACAATTTTCTGAATCAGCACCCCAAATTACCAAACCAAATCTAAAATTGACCAAAATCCAATTCGTAACCCTTTTGGTACTAATGTTGGAGAGTGGTCCCTGGTCAAAGTGGTCCTTGTCAAAAAAAGGTTGGGAACCACTACCTTATAGGAAGGGCAAGTTATACATGCAAAAAGAAAGAATGAAATAGATCAGTAAAGCTAGACTTCAGTGATCTTAGCTAAACCCCTCATTTGGTTTGCCAGTCTCATACTTTGGGCTCGGGTAATGCTAGATGAATAAGAAGTACCTTAAAACATTCACACTATGGTTACCTTCCATTGATTCTCTTTAAGGCCAGTTCTGACATTATTTTTGTTGTTGTTGTGTGAACAGACTCTGACAAGCCTATGACAGGGTTTTCTTGGCATGTTTTGTTCTAAATGGTTTGCCTTTGTTTTCATCTAGTGCTGAGAGAGTTTGATATGCCCAAAGTCATTCAATATGTTTCTATGGCTGAACAGCAATTTGAACCCTGATCCTCAGAGTCCTAGTCAGGCCCGTAGCCAGGATTTCGTTTCGGGGGGGGGGGGGGGGGGCTGATTTTTTTCAGGGGGGGTTTTGGGGGGGCTGAGTTTTGGGGGGGGCTGAGTCTGAGTGAAAGAGGGTCTAGCCTAGCAAACCTTTTGTATCATTACCCCAATACTCCCATGCATATGGGATATATTGAGTATGGTGATCAGATCATGATATGAATAAACATAACAGCCTAAATAATGCACCAGTAAGGCCTTTTCACGAACCACCATGAGAATTTCGGGGGGGGGGGGGGGCTGAAGCCCCTCGAGCCCTCCCCCCCCCCCCCCGGCTACATGCCTGGTCCTAGTCCAACACGAAAATCAGTAATACACTATGCTGACTCTTAATCTTCAAATTACATGCTCCCCAATACTATGGGAGTGTTACTAAATGTTAAACTCCATCATCACATTCATGATATAGCCTGTTGTTTAAACTCCCCCTGTCTACCTTCTGTTCTAGGAAGAATCCCTGTTCTTGTCCAAAGAGCGATGTTAGATTCTTACTTTTTGAAGGAACTAGAGGATGAACAGGTAAAAGTATCAGCCTTGCTTGTTTTGTCTCTTATTTGAATCCTGCCCAGCACACCTCATGACTGTTCAGCATTTGGTAGCACTGATGTAACAATGGGGGTTAAAGGAGAGTGCAAGGGGAGAGATAACAGAGGAAAGGAAAGTACAGAGGGCCACGATGGGAGCTTCACGGGGAGGAAAGAGAAAGCGCCAGCTCAATGGACACTCTGCCAGAATTTGGGTGAACTTGGATTCCTGATGTCCAAGGTTTAGGGTGGGCTTCGGGTTTCTACCCACGCCATGCACAGAGAGGTAAATTTCGCTTATGGCTCTGTATCTCAGCAGACACATCACCAATTTCAGCTCTACCACCACCACCAGCAGCAGCACCAGCAGGACTTCCTAGTTCCCAGATCCCATAGCACAGAACATGGCCCCAAGTAAATGAGGAAGGCATTGAGAAACCAAAGGGAATCACATTACTCCGTAGCACATCAGAAGGGGTTCAGTATCTACAACTGATCCACCTCTATTACTTACTTACTTTTACTTACTTAGGTGATCCCTTGTTGTCCTAATATGATGACCTTCCTAGTGTAGCGTCCTGGTGGTGGATACGTAGGTGACTGTGGAGTTCTATTCTTGATCCACGTATTCTTCAACAGTGAGAGCATTGGTTTCCAGGTGGAAGGTGGCCCCACCTCTATTAAAAGCAGCCAAAGTAGTATTCAAGCATTTGGAGTTCATCAGGCACCCTCAAACTCCAACCCTCCAGCTGTTTGAGAGCTCCAACTCCCAGAATTCTTGACCATTGAACAAGCTGGCTTGAGCTTCTGGGAGTTGAATGCCCAAACAGCTGGAGAGGCGAAGTTTGAGGATGCCTGAGCTAGGTGATGCCAAAGGAAGAAAGGCAGGAAATCTCTATTCCAACATTCTGTTCTCACTATAACCACCCAGAAGGCTTTGAAAGAAATGCACAAATGTATGTTCCTCAGAAGCTAGTATTGAAAAATGTATTGCCTCTGGTCTACAGGCAATATACGTATTTTAAAAAAATGGACACTACTTATTGAGAGCCTAACCTGCCATGCATTTGTCCAGTTTTCCATTAAATACATGGCACCCATAGAAATATTTCCATTTTCTATCTTGAACTTTCAGTTCATTAAGCAACAGTGAATGACAATGCTCTTATCGGCCTTTGATACCGTCGACCACGGTATCCTTCTGGGACGCCTCGCGGGAATGGGCCTCGGGGGTACTGCTCTGCAGTGGCTCCAGTCCTTCCTCAAGGGTCAATCCCAGAAGGTGTTGCTAGGGGACTCCTGCTCGACCCCACAGCCATTGTTCTGTGGAGTCCTGCAGGGTTCAGTACTGTCCCCTATGTAGTTTAACATATACATGAAGCCGTTGGGCGAGATCATCCGGAGTTTTGGGGTGCGGTGTCATCTGTACGCAGATGATGTCCAACTCTGTTACTCCTTCCCACCTGCTACTAAGGAGGCTGTTCAAGTCCTGAACCGGTGCTTGGCCGCTGTAATGGACTGGATGAGGGCCAACAGATTGAAACTAAATCCAGACAAGACAGAGGTCCTCCTGGTCAGTCGAAAGGCCGAACAGGGCATAGGGTTACAGCTTGTGCTCGACGGGGTTACACTCCCCCTAAAGGCGCAGGTTTGCAGCTTGGGAGTGATCCTGGACTCATCGCTGAGCCTGGAACCCCAGGTCTCGGCGGTGGTCAGGGGAGCTTTTGCACAATTAAAACTTGTGCCCCAGCGGCGCCCGTACCTTGGGAAGTCTGAATTGGCCACGGTGGTCCACGCTCTGGTTACATCCCGTTTAGACTACTGCAACGCTCTCTACGTGGGGTTGCCTCTGAAGACTGCCCGGAAGCTCCAATTAGTCCAACGAGCGGCAGCCAGATTACTAACAGGAGCAGGATACAGGGAGAATACTACTCCTCTGTTGCGCCAGCTCCACTGGCTGCCAATTAGCTTCCGAGCACAATTCAAAGTGCTGGTGTTAACCTATAAATCCCTAAACAACTCCAGCTCAGTTTACCTGTCTGAACGGATTCTCCCCTATGAACCATCAAGATTGTTAAGATCTTCTGGAGGGGCCCTGCTCTTGGTTCCACCATCCTCGCAAGCGTGTCTGGTGGGGACGAGGGACATGGCCTTTTCAGTGGTGGCCCCTCGGCTCTGGAACTCCCTTCCACTGGAGATTAGAACTGCCCCTTCTCTCCTGACTTTTAGAAAACTGGTGAAAACCTGGCTCTGGAAACTGGCATTTGACGAGTGAGTCAATAACTCATGACTACATGGATGGATGGTGATGAACTACGATTTTATTTTGACGACTTGGCCTATGTAATTATATGATTGTATTTTAGTATTTTAATGTTTTAGTGTATTATGGGATGTGATGTTTTTAAACTATTGTCTGTGATATTGTTGTTGTGAACCGGCCTGAGTCCCTCTGCGGAGGTGAGAAGCGGTATATAAAAGTTCTAAATAAATAAATAATAAATAAATAAATTATGAAATACAATTATTGAAAGGTGTGTGGGGGGGGGGGGGGGGGAATCATAAGGTTATCCAGTTCTATCATGTGCCCTGTTTTCATTTCTTCCTAAGCAAACCAATTCCAGATGGGCAGAAATTATTTCATGCAACATATACATCAGTCATTAATGTGTTGTGAGATAATTTGTTTGGATCATATTTTTTTTGTTTTATTTTTTCTCTACTTGTTTGTTAGATAGAAGAAACTCTCAGATTTAATAAGAATTGGAAACTTTCCGGGATACAGAAGATCCATTATAACGCTGTAGAAAACATACTGGGAGGCTTTGGCACAATCCCTGGCAAGCTGATCTGGCCCACCAGTCTCACCACTACTCCAGATGGTGACTTGGCAGTGAAAGACAGTGGCACGGGACACGTCCAGGTCTACAGTGCCGATGGCCAACCTAAGCTTAGGTTTCCTTATGGACCAGAACCAGTAAAGGGTCTAGGCGACATCACCTGCATGAAGAATGGTGTCTTACTTGTGACTAGTGGAACCAAAATCATCCAGCTCTTCACCAGAGATGGTGAACTGATTCATGAGCTGAAATCTCCCAAAGTAAACTGGCCTCATTCATATGGAATAGAAGTCTTGAAACACAACAGGATTGCAGTATCAGACTGGACCAATGGAGGAAAAATTAATGTCATTGGGGTAGACTGGAGAATGAATGCCATCCTGAAGACCCACTCCATTGAAGGATTCCATCGGCCAGTACGAGTGGCTGTCAATAAGGTATAGTAGGTTTCCCAGAAAATAAAAAGTTTCCTAAAAAATCTCCTTACTTGGTTGATAGAACAGAATGTATATGATCCTTGGGGAAAAAAATGGATCCTATATTAGTGGGGTAGTAAATCCATTCCTAGAATTTGGCAACTTAAAAGGTGATTTCCAAGGTACTGAATTTATTCAGAAGAGTCCTTTAAACTTTGGATTAAAAACTTGCATGGATTACATGCCTCTCTGACAGGAGAGATACAGGCCACCACTGGTCTCTGGTCTGTTTTGACACCGCTCCATACAGAGTTCAAAAAGGTCACCTTTTGGGACACCATCACCCAGAAATTGCAAGCTCTGTTCCTATGACTGCTTTTGGTCTCAGGCATTTGTTTGAGTTTTCATGTGAGGGACTTCAGCTGTATTATCAATTCCAACTAGGATAGGCCCATTGAAGCAATGGTGGGTTGGTAGGTCAACAGTAAAATACATTTTTTTACTGTTGGTCAGTTGAAACATTCACACCTAGCTCCAGCAGAGAAGAGCTCTTTGCCCCACCTCAGCCATTCCACAGATATATAAACCCATTGTCCTAATTCCAACAGACCTCATACCTCTGAGGATGCTTGCCATAGATGCAGGCGAAACATCAGGAGAAATGCCTCTAGAACATGGCCCTATAGCCCGAAAAAAACCCACAAGAACCTAGTGATTCCAGCCATGAAAGCCTTCGACAATACAGTAAAATACATTGATCAATAGGTTATTGTAGTTAGAAGTTACAACAGAAATGAGGCCAGTGCACTCTAGTTGCTTCTTTGCTGTCCGATCCAGCAATACAATTGACAGGGAAAAGAAGAACTAAGATTATCATTTATGAATGGCTTGGATAGAGTACCACACATATTTCAACTGAGCTTGTTTGTTAAATCGGACTATCACGGTTTCTACTTGTTTCCCTCCTGACAACTCACAGAATTAAACATAGAACAAAGGGCCCTTCCACACAGCCCTATAACCCAGAATATCAAGGCAGAAAAGCCTGATTCCAAAACCATGATTTTGGTTTCATAATAATAATAATAATAATAATAATAATAATAATAACAACAATAATAATAATTTAATAAAATTTATTTATTTATTTATTTCACGCATTTCTACCTTCTCAACCCCCGAGGGGGGACTCAGGGCGGCTTACAAAAGGCACAATTTGATGCCAACAACAGACAATAAGATAAAACATGTATCAACAGCAACTATAAACAATTAAAACAATCAAATTATACATCACAATCAATAAAAATCAATCTCATGTTCAACGTTTGCCAGCTCAGAATCCGTAAGTTCATTCCACATTTTCAAATCCTATCAATTCTAGTCGTCATTGTCCTTTGTCTATCTGCCAGATTACCCAAAGGCCTGATCCCATATCCATATTTTTAATTTCCTTCTAAAAGAGAGGAGGGATGTTGATGACCTAACTTCCCCGGGAAGTGAATTCCACAGGCGAGGGGCCACCACCAAGAAGGCCCTGCTCCTCGTCCCTACCAATCTCACTTGTGATAGAGGTGGGGCCGAGAGCAGAGCCTCCCCAGAAGATCTTAAACTCCGAGGCGGGATGTAGAAGGAGATGCGTTCGGACAGGTACGCTGGGCCGGAGCCGTATAGGGTTTTGTAGGTCAAAACCAGCACTTTGAATTGTGCTCGGAACTGGATCGGCAGCCAGTGGAGCTGACATAACAGAGGGGTGGTATGTTCCCTGTATGACGCTCCGGTGATTAATCTGGCCGCCGCCCGCTGGACTAATTGAAGTTTCCGAACAGTCTTCAAAGGCAACCCCACGTAAAGTGCGTTGCAGTAATCTATTCGGGATGTAACAAGAGCGTGGACCACTGTGGCCAGATCTGACTTCCTAAGGTACGGGCGCAAGTACAAGTTTTAATTGTTATAAAAAATTTCACTACCTCTGAGGATGCTTGCCATAGATGCAGGCGAAACGTCAGGAGAAATGCCTCTAGAACATGGCCATATAGCCCGAAAAAACCCACAAGAACCTAGTGATTCCAGCCATGAAAGCCTTCGACAATACATAGCCCCAGTTAATTTGGGCCCATAACCTAGGGAAGACCACCAAGGCCATCCAGTCCAAACCCCTGCTTTGCAAGGATAAAATATGTTTCCCTGAATTTCTTAGAGATGGAGTGAGACAGAAAGTGGGTGATTTAAAAAATGAGATGTCTTTTCTTATGTAGCACACATTATGATCACTCTGATTTGTTCTTGCCCCCAGGATGACGAGATGTTAGTCACAGAAGGCCAGCTTTTTGGAAGATTCCAAGGTTGCTGCATCAAAGTGATTGACAAGGAGCGTAGCGTGAAGCAGACCATCGGGCCTCACTATGGGAAAAAATTCACTTTTGAAAACCCCTCCGGAATCTGTGTGGACTGTCACGGAAACGTCCTTGTGTCTGACGAAGCACAAAACTGTGTTGTGCTGTTCAATCCAGACTCTTCCCTGAGTGCTGTTGTGATGAGCCAAGGCTTGCAAGGCCCAAGCGGCCTCTCCATACTGGACCATGGCTGGTTGCAGTTGCTGACTGCTACAACCACTGTGTTAAAATCTGTAGGTACAAATAAGCTCCGCAACAACTTGGTGTAGTAAGCAAATAAAACACCGATAAACACAGTTAAGAGAATGGTATTTTTCTCTAAATTAAGAATCACCTTTTAACTCACATACAGTAACAGCGCTCTATGCAGTAGGGCTGGGCGATTTCGTTTCGTTAATTCGTAATTCGGTAAAAATTCGTTATTTTTTTATAACGAAGTGATAACGAACCATTCTGGAGCAACTTCGTTTCGTAAATGCTTCGGATTCGTTATGTATTCGTTTCATTATCGGTTTGAGGTAGTTTCGTTATTATTTCCGCATGTCTGGGGCAAGTTTTATAGTTGTTTTTTGTTTAATTAGTGAAAAGAAATTATAATATCACACCAACAGTCAACAACAGAGGGAGAGGGAAGCTTCAGAAGTTCCCCCTGTCCCATTTGGAGGTTTTTTAGCGTATTGCGCGGTCGCGTCCGCCATTAACGAATCGATTCGTTATTGTTTCGTATTTGTTTCGTTAATGTTTCGTAATTTTTTAACATTTACGAAATTTCGTAAATATCGAACTTTTTAAAAGAAAATTTTCGGAATTCTTTTAAATATCGAAACGCAAAAACCCCCAAAAAACGAATCGATTTTAGAAACAAATTTTTCCGTTGTTATCCAGGCCTACTATGCAGTCATGCCGGCCACATGACCTTGGAGGTGTCTACGGACAACGTCAGCTCTTCGGCTTAGAAATGGAGATGAGCACCAACCCCCAGAGTTGGACACAACTGGACTTAATGTCAGGGGAAAACCTTTACCTTTACCTTTACAGTAGAAAGCAAATAAAGGGATTTCTCTAGGGTACTCCGTGCAAAACATTGATCCCATTTGGCCCAAAGGCTTATTTCTAAACTATAATTCACTTTTGCTTCTCTTGTTACTATTGAGGAAATATATCTACCTTTCAGTGTCTTGTCTTGTTGCTTCCTTGTGTTACAGATTGAATAACCCACTGATCTGATGTTCTGGCCTGGTAATCAGGTCAGAACTAAACTTTCCTATATATCATCCTATATCTTGATTCTGCTCCTGAAATATCTTGTCTACAAAATTACTGTCTTGGTCTGTACAACTGCTCCACACAGCTCTATATCCCAGAATATCAAGGCAGAAAATACCACAATATCTGCTTTGAACTGGGTTATCTGAGTCCACACTGCCATATATTCAGAGGCGGCCCTAGGTAATTTTCAACGGTAAGCAAACAGTATTTTGCCCCCCCCCCCCCCCACCAAACCAATCACTGATATATATTTTCTGTTCATCATGGGAGTTCTGTGTGCCATATTTGGTTCAATTCCATCATTGGTGGAGTTCAGAATGCTCTTTGATTGTAGGTGAACTATACATCCCAGTAACTACAATTTGCATATGTCAAGGTCTATTTTCCCCCAAGAACGCCTCAAGAGTGCCCCTGGGCAAAATCAACTATACTGCGAATGCTTACTTTGCGTAATGGGTTGAGCCGCCCCTGCATATATTCCAGTTCAAAGCAGAAAATGTGGGATTTTCTGCCTTGATATTCTGGATTATGTGGCTGTGTGGAAGGGTCATTTGTCTTCTATAATTTTACTGTTTGCCATTTTCTCTTACTCCACAAAAAGAAGTATATCCACCACAAAGTGGTCTGCTATCCAACCTTTGATTTTATAACGCTGGCATCACTTGTTTATTATGAGCACTTTTCACAAACACCTTCTCCCATGCTTTGCGTTGAAAGAGTAACTCACCTCTAATGGTACCTAAGCAAAGCTGTTTCTAGATTTTTGATCAGCTCCCTAATGCAATGTGCACGGTGACCGTCATAGCATTAATACTTTGGGCAGCAAAAGCCACTGAATCATACACTGCATCTGCTATATATTCTAGCACTTTACTAATTCTTGCCAATGCTTTCTGCAATTTATGAGAATTCAATGCGTCATATCATCATCATCACTATCGTTATAATTTGTAACAATTCTGCATTGATCTTCCTTCTCTAGTTGATCGATTTTCTGGAGCATTTCAGAAATACTGTGCTGGTACGGCTGTACCAGGAGCTCCAACTTCTTTTCCTTTCTATTGAGTGTTAGCATGTATTCCAAAGTTCCATGCATTTTGCAATAAGGTGGCTTCCCTTGATTTGCAATAACAGGGCCAATGACCCATCAATTATCATTATGTTCTCCAGTTCCGCCCCTTTTTTTGGGTTAAGGAGGGGAAAAGGCTCCCCCCGAAATTTTCATGGTGGTCCGCGAGAAGGCCTTACTGGTACATTATTTAAACTGATCTGATCACCATGCTCAATATATCCCATATGCATGGGGGTATTGGGGTAATGATACAAAAGGTTTGCTAGGGTAGACCCTCTTTCACTCAGACTCAGCCCCCCTGAAACAAAATCCTGGCTACGGGCCTGGACCACTCTCACAAGCACCATGTCAGACTACACAGAGAAGCCATTGAAATCCACGAGCATGTGGACAATTTCAACAGAAAGGAGGAAACCATGAAAATGAACAAAATCTGGCTACCAGTATTAAAAAACTCTAAAATTGCAACAGCACAACAACAGAGAGGAAACAAACAAGGACATCTAATCACCTCTCAACGAAGGATTGCTCCAGGCACTGCCAGGCCATTATATGCTAATCAAGGTGGTCAGTTGAAACATTCACACCTAGCTCCAGCAGACAAGAGTCCTTTGTCCCACCCTGGTCATTCCACAGATATATAAACCCTTTTTCCTAGTTCCAACAGACCTCACTACCTCTGAGGATGCTTGCCATAGATGCAGGCGAAACGGCAGGAGAGAATGCCTCTACACCATGGCCATGCAGCCCGAAAAACCTACAACAACAAAATACTGTTTAGCCACAAGCAGAAAGACATTACATATATTAGAAACCAACTCTTTCTCATTACTTTATTTTCCAGGTCACCGGACTGGGCCACAGCAACGCGTGGCAGGGGACGGCTAGTACTATTTAAATTTTTTTCCATTAAAAAAAGTTTCAATCCCCCCCCCCCCTTTTATTTCTGGTTATGGCCTTGTCCTCACCTTTGATTCATATCCCAGGTCTCTGAGGCTGGGTCTACACTGTTATATACTGTAATCCAGATTATCAAAGCAGAGGATCCAGACTAGTTGCTTTATATGAGTCTACACTGCTCTATAATCCAGTTCAAAGCAGATAAACTGGATTTTATATGACAGTGTAGAAGGGGGTCAGTTTTTCCATCCTTCCTTCCTTCCTTCCTTCCTTCCTTCCTTCCTTCCTTCCTTCCTTCCTTCCTTCCTCTCCCTCCTCCTCCCTCCTTCCTTCCTTCCTTCCTTGTGGTGGGAGAAAACTACAGAAGTCCACGCCTCCCCTCCTGTCCTTGAGAGCCAGGCGGTGCCTTTGCCAGCTTTTCCTTCCTGGGTTCCTCTCTCCCAATCAGGACTCTGGAAGGAGTTGGTGCCCCATATTTGGGCTCCTCCAGATCCGGATCAGCGTCATGTCGGGCTTCTTCTTTCCCCTCTGTCGCCGAGCTGGATCCCTGTCCCGAAGGTGTGCCCAGGTAATGCCCCCAAACCCCATTCCCCCCAATGCCTTTGCTTGGCAGTCCTTAAAGGTGCAGCAACACTGTGCAGAAGGAATGCAGCTTGCCACTACTTGAATTTCCAGGGCTAAACAGAGCACAAAGCTTTTAGCCTTGCCTGCCAGAGAGAACTCTCAGGATTCCCATAGCAGGGAAAGTTGCTGTAGATGCACTTTCTGCTCTTTCTCCCCCCTTTTGGGGGGTTGATCTTGATCTGAAACAGCTGTTCCAAGGCCCAGGCTTTTTTTTTTCTTGTTGTCTTTTCCTGTCTGCTAGCAAACCCAACTGGGAAAGTGCCAAGTTCCCATATGGTGTGGTTTTCCTATTAAAATTAGGGAAGGTTTTGCTTGTCCATTATGAACAATGGCTCCAAACCACAAGAAAGGGGATTCCATCTGAACATTAGGAAGAAATTACTGACTGTGAGAGACGTTCAGCAGTGGAACTCTCTGCTCCAGAGTGTGGTGGAGGCTCCTTCTTTGGAGGTTGTTAAGCTATCAGGGGTACTTTCAATGTGATTTTCCTGCTTCTTGACAGGGGGTTGGACTGGATGGCCCATGAGGTCTCTTCCAACTCTATGATTCTATTCTTCTAGGCTGTATGGCTATGTTCTAGCAGCATTTTCTCCTGACATTTCACCTGTATCTAGGAGCCCCTGGTGGCGCAGTGGGTTAAACCTCTATGCCGGCAGGACTGAAGATTGACAGGTCGTAGGTTCAAATCTGGGGAGAGGCGGATGAGCTCCCTCGATCAGCTCCAGCTCCTCATGCGGGGACATGATTTGTTTGTTTGTTTGTTTGTTTACAGCTTTTATATTCCGCCCTTCTCACCCTGCAGGGGACTCAGGGCGGATTACAATGTACACAGGCATGTAGCCGGGGGGGGGGGGGGCATGGGAGGCTTCAGCCCCCCCCCCCCCCCCAAATTCTCATGGTGGTTCGCGAAAAGGCCTTACTGGTGCATTATTTATACTTATGTTTATTCATATCATGATCTGATTACCCTACTCAATATATCCCATATGCATGGGGGTATTGGGGTAACGATACAAAAGGTTTGCTAGGGTAGACCCTCTTTCACTCGGACTCAGCCCCCCCCCCCCGAAAAAAACTCAGCCCCCCCCCCCCCTCGAATCGAAATCCTGGCTACGGGCCTGAGTGTACACATAAATGACAAATATTCAATGCCAATTTTGACATACAACATATACAGACATACACAGAGGCTATTTAACTTTTTCTGGCCGCCAGGGGAGCTGTCATTTTCATTGTCCATCTGCGACACTGATGAAGTACTTCCTCATTCCCGCACGCTTTTTGCTGGAGTGCTTGCTGGAGTCTTTTTTTTTATGACCTCATAAATTAGTTAATTTAGCCTCCCCACACTTTAAGGTGGTACCTAATTTTCCTACTTGACAGATGCAA